>NC_051307.1:154480120-154783150 GCF_015220235.1 Choloepus didactylus | reverse complement strand
CCAGTTTGCCAATGCTGCCGTTTTGCAAAACATCAGAAATGGATTGGCTCTTATAAAAAGGGTTTATTTGGTTACAAGTTTACAGTCTTAAGGCTATGAAGTGCCCAAGCTAAGGCCATTGGCATCCGGAAAACCTCTGTTAGCTGGGAAGGCATGTGGCTGGCGTCTGCTTGCTCCCGTGTTGTGTTTCAAAATGGCATTCTCCAAAATGTCTCTGTGTCAGCTTCTCAGGGCAAACTCTGGGTTAGTACCTCCAAAGCATCAGTAAAACTTTGCTTTCAATGGCCACCTTCAAAATGTCTCTGTAAGTTGCAGCTCTCTGCTCTTTCTGTTTGTCAGCTGTTTTATATGGCTCCAGTGATTTAATTCAGACCCACCCTGAATGGGGGGAAGGGTAATGCCTTCATGAAAATTATCCAATCAGAAGTCTTGCCCACAGTTGATTGAGTCACATCTCCATGGAAACACTCAATCAAAGGATTCCAACTTAATCAACACTAATACATCTGCCCCCACAAGATTGCATTAAAGAATATGGCTTTTTCTGGGGGACATAATATATACAAACCAGCACACCCTTCTTACCAATCAGATTGGTAAAGCTTAAAAGCACTGATAATATCCATTGATGGCAAAGATGTGGGAAAATGCACAGTCTCATTTATTGCTAGCTGGAGTATGACTTGCTTCAGCTTTTTTGAAAACCGTCTGGAAATATCTATTAAATTAAAAAAAAAATTGAGCCAATAATCCCATTTTGGAGAATCTGTTCTATAGAACTACAAGAATGTAAGTATGTAAGTATAAGGATATTTATTGTAGCATTTCTCTAAAGGCAAAACAAACAAACAAAATATCTGGAAAATACCTATTTGTCCACCAGTAGGGAATGATTGAACATATGGGCAGCCCTTCCAAGAATGAGTTAGATCATTCATTCCCAAACTTTAATCAATCTTACACCATTAAGACAGTTTTCTTGGAGTTGGCTCATTTTCTACCTAAATTTGTTACCAAATGAAGCCTTACATTACTACAGTCAATAGAAAAACAATATTACTTGCCATAGATAGAAAGTATCTATAATAATAATTACAATGACAACAAAGTAATGTTATTAATTTCTAGTTAGATTGCATGGCCTATAGAAGATTCTAATCCTGAGTCAACCTTTCTCTCAAAGGGAGAATCTCACATGTCAGAGAGGTATTAACATACCACCTGATTCAGTACCATTGAATACACTGAAATGGACCATCTTAGCTCCTTGGATCCCACAGGGCTGGGCATCCCACAATAGAAACACACAGGAGATCCATATCTTTGAGCTAAAGAGATACTCAGAGTTTATTAAATTAAAACAAAAGCAAGTTGCAGAGTAGTGTGTGCTGTTGAATTCAACTTTTGTACAATAAAGCAAAGCCAAAAGAATCCTCTGTATGTGGACAGATGCTTGTCTCTGAGTGGACATGGAGAAAGGGGCTAGACATCTTAAGTCGAGCCCTACAAATTTGCCATTTTTGTGAGTCAAAATTGGTTTAATATTGGCACTTAAATATAATTCAACTTAATAAACCATCCAGGATGTTAACATTGATTATTGTAAGGGGTGAGGGAATAGAAGTCTTTTAAATCTTTTATTACATTGCTTTTAATCATGAGCATGTATTTCTTTTGAAATTTTGACAATTCTAATGAAGAAACTTAAAAGAGAATTTCAAAAAGAGAGAGAGAGAGAATTCCCTGAACTGTGGGAAATCTGGGCCTAGCTCTGATTTTTTTTTTTAAGGCAATTTTATTGAGATATATTCACACACCATATAATCCATCCAAAGTATACAATTATTGACTCACAGTATCATCATATAGTTGTGCATTCAACACCACAATCAATTTTAGAACATTTTCATTACTCCAAAATAAAGAAAAAGTTAAAATTTAAATATAAAAGAACCCATACTCTTTATCCCCTCTATTATTTATATATTTTTTGTCTTTATTTTCTTACTCATCTTCCCATACACTGGATAAAGGGAGTGTCAGTCACAAGATTTTCACAATCACATAGTTCCACAATAAAAGATATATATGTATACAATCATCATCAAGAATCAAGTCTACTGGATTACAGTTCAACAGATTCAGGTATTACCTTCTAGCTATTCTGATACACTAGAAACTAAACAGGAATATTTACATAATGCATTAGAATAACCTCTAGAATGACCTCTCAACTTTATTTGATATTTCTTAGCACTGAAACTTTGTTTTGTTTCATTTCTTTTCCCCCTTGGTCAAGAAGGCATTCTCAATCCCTTGCTGCCAGGGCCAGGCTCATTCCTGGGAGTCATGTACCATGTTCCAGGGAGACTTACTCCCCTGGGAATCATGTCCCACATAGCGGGGAGTGTAATGAGTTTACTTGCAGAGTTGGCTTGTAGAGAGAGGCCATGTCTGAGCAACAAAAGAGGTTCTCTGGGGTGATTCTCAGGCATAATTATAAATAGGCTCAGCTTCTCTTTACCTAGCTCTGATTTTTCTGTGATTAAGTTCCAAGACCTTGGGTAGGGCACATCTTTTTCTAGTCCAGGGTTTCTCAACCATGGCATGGCACTATTGACATTTGGGGCTGGACAATTCTTTGTGATAGGGAGCTGTCCTGTGTATTGTAAGATGTTCAGCAACATCCCTGGCCTCTACACTGATGCCAATAACAATCCCTGACCTGTGACAACCAAAAATGTCTCCAGACATTGCCAATGTCTCCCGGTGGGATTGGGGGGGGGGGCAGGATTGCCTCAGTTGAGAACCACTGCTCTAGTCCTTAATTGCTCATCAACAATGGGAGACAGTGAGACAAATGCTCTCTAAGCTCCCTAGAAGCACCAACATTCACTGATTGCATCAATATTCAATCTATAAATACTGTAGTTTGCCTGAAGCTGTTTTCCTCCTGAGCCACTAGAGGGAACACTCTGCTACACAAAGGACAGAAACAGAGCACTTGGGAAATGTCCTCTCCTGTAGACTTGTTTCTGTTTCTCACAGCCTAGGCCCTTAATAAATAATCTTTGATGTTAAGAGTGATAACATTTAACCATAAGGCATGAAGAGCTATTTGCCTTGTGCTTTGTGCCATAAAGGCAAGTTTTGGTGTTTTTAGGTATGGAGGAGAGCAAAATGTTCTATGCTTTTTAAACATGCTTTGTAAGGCAGTCAAATGAATCATACTGCTTTAAAAAGTTATGCATCTCCTTTGAGCAGAGGTAGTAGAACATCCAGGCTGGGAAGTGAAAGATCTGGTTCTCCTCCTGGTCCTGCCACTTGAAGGCTGTGCATTCTTGGCCAGGTTTTTTAAACTCTCTGGATGCCGTTAATAGAGCTGAGGAGACTGAGGTTCAGAGAAGCGAAGTAACTTGCTTGAGTGAAGTGATCAAGCAAGGATTTGAATCTGACCCACTGATTTCATGGGATAGTTGTGAGAATCAAATGAGATAGAGTATGTGAAAGAGTCTTGAAAAATAGAAAACCCCACACAATTGCAGGGTGTGGCTTTATAGTTATTGTGGGAGTGGGCGATAAGGAAGTGGGAGAAGGTGCTGTCTGACAGGTGGTGTTGGGGAGGTTGGTCCACACAGATTATGGAAGGGATTCCCCCTCCAAGTGGTATAAATTACAGGAAAAGGCCTCAATGCTCCTAATCCTCCGCTTCTGACAGAACTTCATTCCTGAGGTTTAACACCTTTATCCCCATCAAAATGCTCAGACCGTATAGAAGGGCATTACTTTATGCTCTTATGAATTGTAAGCACTTTAACAAAAGTGAAGGACCTACTCTCAGTACTGTTTTTTAAAACATTTTTAAAAATCTGAACCACAGTAAGAAATATATTTCACAGAGACCCAGCTCACATATATTTCAGTTTTTTTTCACAAAAAACTGAAATATAAGTCTTTTGTATACTGCACTGGGATATTTTCTATTCTGTCACTTGAAAGCAATGCTGGTCCTGCCAACTAAATAGTGGATCCTGACCTGCAGTTTTAATAATACTGTAATAGAAGGGTTTTGGGGGAGGGGGGGGTGGGGTGACACATAGGGCCCTGCTTGGGGGAGAAAGGAGGAAACCAGGGATATGGCTCCCAAACATTACCCAGGGAGCTTCCGAGAATTTTTTTTTTTTTTTTTTTTTTTTTTTTCGGCCAGGGGCTGATTCTCTGGGAAACAATTCAGGAGGAAGAAAGATGAACAACAATTCCAATTTCAAATTCCCCAAGTTCGCTTCAATGACTGAGGAAGTGCCACTTGGTGGTAACCTCCAGGCTGGATGTATCTAGTTCCTTATTCTAATAAGGGAGGCAGAGTGGGGTTTCTCAGAGGTCATGATTGAAACTCTACACCATTAACATAAAGGATAGCTAAGTATAATGTAACCACCATAATAAAAAAAAATTAAAAATCCAACATTTACTGGGCTTTACAATAAATCAGACAATGCACTCAGCACTTTACATGGGTACAAAGTTAGTGTATTCCAATTTTCTTTTCTTCACGCCCACTAAGAAGGATTCTGACTTTGCCTGTCTAGTTTCTTGCCCTTCTCTACCAGAAGATCTGAACAGGAGTAGAAGGAACAGAGGAATATTGGTTACAGCTGGAGAAAAAGCTTTGCAGAGAGTTTGGGAGAAACGAGTGGAGGCAACAGCTGTAGGATATAAGGGGCTTGGATAGGAAGAAAACAAGGGATGTTAAGAAATATTCCAGTGGATTATATAGGATGTTTAACAAAGACAAGTATTGATATATGAATTAATTTGAAATTACTTTTTGGTGACTGAACTAAGTTTCTTAGATGGCAACACCACCCTGAGACTGGAACACATGGATCATGGTTTCAGTAGGGTTCCATATGTATTGTTTTATTTCTTCTTCATAACAAACCCATGAGGTGATATTATTATTGCCGTTTTTTCAGATGAAGAAAAGAAAGTGAGACAGGCTAAGCAATGTCTGTAAGGTCGTAGAGCTTGTAATTGATGGATCCAGGACTGAAACTTGTCTTTCAGTCTCTGAAGCATTAGCTCTTTTTTTTTTTTTTTTTTTGGCTTTTACAATAGGGATTTATTAATTTACAAGTTTACAGTTCTTAGACCATGAAAATGTCCAACTCAAGGCATAAAGAGGTAATGCTTTCTCCTTGAAGACCAGCTACTGGCTATCCTCAGCTCCCCTGTCACACGGCCAGGCACATGGTAACGTCTGCTGGTCTCTCCCTTCTTTCCCAGGTTTCATTGCTTCCAGCTTCGGGCTGTGAAGCATTAGCTCTTAAGAAGTCCCTGAGCAAAAAAAAAAGAAAAGAAAAAGAAAAAAAAAAAAGATTTCCAATGTAAATAATACCAGTTAAGAGTAAAATATGTAGGAAAAAATTGAACTAAAATAGTGCAAGACTTGCCCACTGAAAACCACAAAACATCGTTGAAGGAAATTGAAGATCTAAATAAATGGAAAGATGTACTCCCCAAATTGATCTAAAATACAATGCCGTCCCTAACAAAATTCTGTCAGGAATTTTTTTTTTTTTTTTTTTCAGAAATTGGCAAGCTGATCTTAAAATTTGTATGGAAATGCAAAGGATCCAGAATAGCCAAAAGAATCTTGAAAAGAGATAAGTCAGTGGACTCATACTTCTTAATTTCAAAACTTACTTCAGAGCTACAGTGATCAAGACTGTATGTAAGATACATAAGACACACTTGTCACATA
Organism: Choloepus didactylus; assembly: GCF_015220235.1. NCBI lineage: Eukaryota > Metazoa > Chordata > Mammalia > Pilosa > Megalonychidae > Choloepus > Choloepus didactylus. Next base: position 154,777,386 of record NC_051307.1, on the reverse strand, counting down.
GATCAATGGAATAGAATTAAGAGTCCAGAAATAAATTCTAACATTTATGGTCAATCAATTTTTGACAAAGGGACCAAAAAAATGGGGAAAGAATAGTCTTTTCAATAGATGGTTCTGGGACAACTGTATATCCATATGAAAAGAATGAATTTGGATCCCCACCTCATACAGTATACAAAAATGAATTCAAAGTGGACCATAGACTTAAAGGCAAGAGTTAAAACCATAAAATTCTTTGAAGAAGACACCATAGTAAATCTTAATGGCGTTGAGTTAGGCAATTATACACCAGTTAAAAGAGAAGATTAATAAGTTGGACTTCATCAAAATGAAAAAATGTTGGGCTTTGAAGACACCATCAAGAAAGTAGAAAGACTACTCACAGAATGAGAGAAAATATTTGCAAATCATATATCTGATAAGATACTTCTGTCCAGAATATGTAAAGAATAATCAAAAAATAAAAAGACAGCCCAATTTAAAAATGAACAAAAAATTTGAATGGACATTTCTCCAAAGAAGATACATACAAATGGCTAATAAGCATATGAAAAGATGCTCGACCACATCAGCCATCAGAATACAAATCAAAACTACAATGAGAGAGCACTTCACACCTACTAGAATGGTTAGAAACACAAAGACAGACAATAACATGTGTTGGCAAATGTGTAGAGAAATTGGAACCCTTGTACATTGCTGATATTGTCATTGAAAAGCATTCTAGCAGTCCCTAAAAGGTTAAATATAGAGTTGACATGGCAGTTCCACACCTAGGTATCTACCCAAGAGGAATGAAAACACGTCTATGCAAAAAAATTGCACACAATTGTTCATAGCATAATGAATAGTGAAAAGGTAGAAACAACTCAAATGTTCATTAGCTGATGTAAAGAAAATGTGGTAAATCCATACTATGGAATATTATTTAGCCACAAAAATATATGAAGTACTGATCCATTCTACAACATAGACGAATCCCTCAAACATTATGCTAAGGGTTAAAAGCCAGTCACAGAAGACCACATATGGTATGATTCCATTTCTATGAAACATCCAGAATAGGCAAATCTGTAGAGATGGAAAGTTGGTTAGTGGTTGCCTAGGGCTGGGGAGGTGATGGGAAGCAGGGTTAAGTACCTGCCAATGGGTACAAGGCTTCTTTTGGGGGTGATGATAATGTTCTAAAATTAGATTATGGTAATTGTTGCACAACTCTGTAAATATAGTAGAATCCATTGAATTGTATACTTTACGTGGGTGAACTTTGTGGTATGTCATTTATATTTCAGTAACACTTTTGTTTTTTTTTTTAAAGAGTAAATGAATGAGAGGAATTTGGAGGCAGCAAGAATAGAGGAGTCTTTCAGGGAATTCCTTGAACCCATAAAGTTTTCATTGCTTTCTCCAGATGGGGTAGAGGCTAACAGTTGTCATTTTAATTACTTCTCTGTATTCCCAAGTAGATGTTTCACCCAATTCCTTGATTGTATCCTTACTTGTTAGAACCCCAGACTTAGAAACCTCAATCCAAGAACATACAGTGCAAAGATTTGCATCTCACTTAAGGTTATTCATTTCTGCTTCTTCTCTTTTTCTGTTCACATTTTCCTAATCCCACAAAGTAGACTGAAGAAATAATCAGCCTCTACTCATCTTATTAGAGAAATAAATACCTGTTTATGTGAAACAAGCAAGGCTACTGAGCCTTTGGGGAGACAGAATAGGGAGGTGCCTAGAGGCATTTTCTGCTGAGAGGGAAGAAAAAGAATAAACAAGCCAGCTGCCAAAAAATGCCTGGAACTTAAAACGCTTTCCTCAACCCAGGGTCAGGTTCTTTGTGGACGTTGACAGCGAATCTGATCAGTTCCTGGTCCCTTGATTAAGAGCATGTGGTTTTCTCCTAAAATTCAATTCTGCTAATTCCACTTGCCTAGGGATTTGGGCCCTGCAGAAGAAGTGTAATTCATGAGTGACAACTGGCAGAGCTCCCAGAAACAAGATAACTACACAATGTCCCCAGCCATTAGAGGCACAGGTTTTCTGATCCAAGCAGAAGTGTCCCAGTAACTGGACATCCACAGAGGAAGGGAAAGCTGTGAGCTGGCACTGATAAGGAGGCCGCCAACATGTACTTCCCCGTTCCATAAGGAGCTGGAACTGCCTGGCTTTTGTCTTCTCCTTGGAATGAGACATTTACCCTAGGAGAATTCCAGTGAAGTTCAAACCACAGAATCAAAAACCACAGAGGGAAGAGGTGCTCTGAGGCCATCATTTTCCTGGGCCCAGACATCTCCATAAGCACATGTTCTCCTCTTGCCATCTTTCCTTACCATTGTCTGAAAACAACCACTGTCAGGACCCTCGCTCAGTCCCGGGAAAGCAGCTGATTCCTGGCAGGGCAACGCTAAGAGTAGAAAGTGACCACTGTTTTGAGGTCCAGAATTGCTTCCTGTCACATCCAGCCCATTCCCATACCCTGAAACACACTTTAGTTCCAACTCCTTTACTGTGTCTTGGAGTCTTCTAGAGTGCTATCATGCTTCTCTCCCCTTTAGTGATCTTACCTGTTCCAGCCTTTAACTGCACTGACCCATGCCCGTGAGGCCAGGGGGCAACATAGATGAGCCTGTGCCTTTGTTCCCGCTGAAGTGTTCTGTCGTCCCTGGCTCTCTGACCCTGCCACATGCCTGCATCTACCAGACTTCCCTAGCTTTGACTTCCAGGCCTAGCCCTCCATTACCTGGATCTGACAACAGACCCATTCTTCTGGCCACTTTTGGTAACCCTCCCACTTGCCCAAACCTCAGAGCTGGGGTGACCCATCAAGAGGGCATGAAGCCTATCTACCCTAGATGGAATATCCCTAATTGTTCCAGTATGTCCTTGTAGGATTTGGTTTCAAATTCCATCAGTATCCTTATCTCCTCTTCTGGACACACCATGCTTGGTCAATGTTCATTCATTCATGCTGGCCACTCTGCCTAGTGATTAAGAACACAGGATTTGAGACTAGATGATCCAGGCTCTGACACTAACCAGCTCTGGAGACCTTAGAGAAGTGTCTTAACCTCTCTGAGCATCCATTGCCTTGTCTATAAAACTGCAAATAATAATACCTACCCATAGATTTGTTATGATAACAATAAATGAAATAATGTTCATAAAGCACTTGGCACAGAGGCTAGAACCTTACTGTAAGTATTCAATGTAAGTTCTCTACTATTATCATTCATCATATATTTACTGAGCTCTGAGCCAGGCACTGAAATATAAACATCCTTCTTAAATAGCAGTGCCATCTTAAATCCAGGAAGAGCGAGATCACATTGGCACCCAGTGAGCGGTGAGCTGCGGTTCATGGCCATAGCACACAGACAAGGGAGAATGGACGCTGACCACGGACACATGGGAGGGTGACAAGAGCACTTTCCACCTTTTCACTTGTCTGTTAATATCTCTGCATCTCCCTGGGTAAGGCGAGCACCACAAGGAAGAAGGGGGATGTTACAGAGTGGGAGGTGGGAATTCCCCAAAGAAACACCCTTGCCTGCTTGTCTTTGACAGAGAGAGGCCACGCCTCTGCCATGCAAAAGGGAGTTCGTCCCTTGGGGAGGCCTTGTTGAATCTGCCTGGGACTGTTCCGGAAGTAGGAAGGGAGGCCGGGGGCGGGGAGGCGGCAGGAATGTTCCCCTGGCCTGCTGTTCCGTGCCAGCAAGTGTACCAAGAGGAGGACCTCCGGACATCAAAGGCTCCTTTGTCCCCCTCCGAGTGGCAGGACAGCTCAGCTGCTGGCAATGACTCAGGTCTGGCCCTGACGTCACCCGCACCCGGCCACTGGCCTCCCTCTGCAGCCAGGAAACTAGCTGGGGCGTGGCACTCGCAGCTGCAGCAAATCTCAAAATAAGGAGGCAACTGCCTCCGTCCTCCTGTCCACCTCCCCATAACGCGCCTTTCTTTTCATTTTTTCTTCTTCTTCTTTTTTTTTTTTAAAGCCTCGTGGAAGGTTTTACTTGTAGATCAACTTTCAAAATGTAGGAAGGCAGAATGGATGACATCATCAGAAAACTATGTGGAGCTGATCTTAACAAGAAGTGAAGAAACCAGAGCAAGAAAGCCGTTATAACTCCTGAGCCCAGGGAGCTGGCAGCGGCCTGGGCTTCAGAGCATCCAGCACGTCTGAGTAAGTGAAGGCCCACCCCCGGCCCCCTCACTCAGCACCCTTCACTGTGGGGCGCCATCTTGTTCCCTGACACCTCAGGCCTGGCAGACTTCAGCCTGGACATGGCTGACCCCACAGGAGGGTAGTGGGGACTGCACTACCTTCCAAATACGGCCCCAAAGGAATCTGATCTCTCTGCTTTCTATAGGACCAGAGAAGACCGCATTTCCTCTCCAAACGAAGTTACTAAAGCTCTCTTCCGCTCCCGCCCAAGTAGTCTGTCTTGGGCTGCTAGAATGTTTGTTCAAAGTTCTGGACTGTTTACTTCCTGAGTCTTATACTGAGTGATCAGACATAAAAATAAGCCCTGTTCTAGTCAAATAAGTACCCTTTGTCAACAATTGGTATTTTCATATTTATCCTGGGAAAAAATGGCAGCTCTGGTAAGAAAATGTCCACAACCATGCTGCCTTTACAGAGTGTATAAAAGAACTTGGTTCTGGTTGTTTTGGTGTGCTTACTTCCATTGTCTTAGTCACCCTGTTTACAGAGGGCTTATTTTCATTCCTACTTATGCCATGGCATCTGGGATGATATTAAACACAGACAGATTATAATGTGTCTCTGATGACTGTTTTAACTTGGTCTAAAAAATCCTAGGTCTTTGCATAGCCTATAATTTTCAAGCTCTGGAAGTTCCTACCCAAGAAAGTTTAACGTCCAAGAGAAAAGTTTTAACATATGCGTAGGGGAAGGATAAGGCACATAGGCACAGAAATCATCCTTTAATTTTTCTGGCTTCCAAGGTCATCCCCTGAGCCAGGTTCTAGTGTGTATATGGCTTATGTAGCAGAGTAGATTTGTTCTTTATAAATTCTGTGTTAAAATTATTGGGAGAGTGCAGTAAAAATGAATCTTATTTTAAAGAAAATAAGGAAGTTTATAATTTACTGGAAAACAGTGGTTAATTCCTTTGTAAACTAACAACACTCTTTGGAAATTAGCCATCACATACTAATGTGTCTGTTTTGTAGGCCTTACTTTTTACTTTTTGTTGTATTTTAATATATTAGGCTGTCTAAAAGTGAAGCTCTGCTGTACTACTCTTCTTCGGGCTGCAAGATCTGAATGTTATGACGAATAATTTGGTGAGTGTCATTTGTCAACCATGGTTGCTTAAATTTTAGACTACTAATTCTACCCTTTTGGCTGTGGTAAGATTTAAGGAAAGGGGGGAAGGGCAAAAGGACTTCTGAATACAATGATGACAGCTGTATCAAAGAGGATATGTATGAGTGAGGATAGGTTAATTACTGTAATAAATCAACCTCCCAAAAGATGGATAATGGCTCAAAAACAAGAGAAGTTTATTTCTTGCTCATATAATAGTACAAAAGTGTGGGATAACTCTCTTTTAGGCATTTGGTCAAGGACACCAGTTGAGAGAGACTTTGCCTTCTGCAGCATGTGGTTTTCAGGGTTACCTGGAGTTGTCTCCAATCCTCAGTGGAAAAGGAAAAGAATATGAAGTGCACATGGGAGGTTTTTATGGGCCAGACCTAGAACTGGTGCACATTTACTTCTATTCACATTCCACTGGCTAACACTAAGTCACATGACTATTCCTAACTGCAAAGGGATCTGGGAAATTAATTCCATGCCTGGTAGGCCGCTGCTCAGTACAGTTCTGGAGAGCTTCTGGAGAACAGGTAACCCTCTCTAGCACAGCATATTAAGGAACTTAGAGATCCTCAAGGATAAGGTAGCAGAATGAGGGAGAAGTAAAAAATTATCAGAGATTTAGAATCCCCTAACTGACTCTCTTAGGTGACATCTAGCTATGTTGGCAAAGAGCAGTAGGTAAGATTTCTTGAGACACTTTCCATCCATTCCAATACTGAGCCTTTACATAAGGTCCACCATGCCACCAGTGACCAGTGAAACCAGATGGACATTCTTTCCCTTGCTTTTCCCTCCAGTGTCCTGTTGGTATAAAGACTTTGACTCCTGTTCCTGGACCTAGTCATGCTAGTTAAAATTGTTTAACAGAATTCTGCTCTCCCAACTTTGAACCCTGGTGGTCCACAGGAAAGTTTAACTTAGCTCATGGTTCTATCTGCTCCTGGGCACTTAAGGAAGCTACCCTGCCTGATCTGTTCCAAGTCTTGGTATACTTTTGCAGCTGGGGAAAAAAATCCCTAAGGTGGGCTCTTCAAACCAAGTTATTAGAGAAGCATTTAAAAGTAAACTAAAAAGGCTCAGCCTAGGAAAATTAATGCTACCCAAAGGAGTTGATATATAATTCTAGCTCTTTCTTTTCAGGAAAGATTTCTAAACATTTACTGACATAATAAGCAATAAGTTTATTAGTGCAGTTTGGAGAATCCTTAACTAATTTTATATTTTATGAAGACTTTTCATCATTGTTGATCTTGGTAGAATATTCCCCTTGTGGGTAAACATCAGTGACCATATTATGGGTGCCAAATGATGGTCCTAATGTGAAAGCCTCCAATAAGAAAGGACTGCAGTCTTTGCTGAGCTGCCTGGTGCATAGTTCTCTAGGTTGTCAGTATCTGTCTAAACACTCTGGTTTCTGATTTAATTTTGCCCCTGGACTTGACATTTCTGGCACCCACACCCACACCCTGAAGAGCATGCATTGTCCATTGTTTGGGAAGGCCTGTTGCCGGTCAGTTTGATAGGGCCTGGCCTACTCGCTGTCACTGCTGCTTGGCCCCTGCCCACTCTCCTCTCCCATCACAAGTGGGGAGAGGAGGAATGGAATAGGATGACAAGTTGATTTGTTACAAAAATGCTTCAACCTCTGAAAATCCATTTTCCTGGGTTGGTGGGGACTGAAAGTGTCTACTGAGCTGGGAGCCAGGAGTAAGCTAAAGATGAGACCAGGCTGTCGGGGGAATACAGTGCCTACTGGAAGGTGCAGCCAAAGGAGTAAGTTGGGAGCAAGAAGATGGTTTCCAAAGCTGGAGCCAGGTGAGGATGATTTATTGCTGGAAGTCCCAGCCTAACGGAGTTGGTCAGGAAGGGCAAGGCCAAAGGCCACAGTCAAGAAGAGGAGTCAAGGTTCATTCAGTTGGGAAACTTGCTAGTCACAGCTTGTTAATTTCAACTGCCATCTGATGACTCCTCAAAGGACTGTGTTGGAGTTGTCATAGTGGAGGAGTTGACCTCCCATGGTGAGAGGGGTGTGTGACCACCAAATCAGGTAACCAGAATTTCACGGTAGTCAACAGTGGGTGTTTGAAAGAAAGTCACAGCTCCCCATGACCACTCTGCAGTGTTGGAACAGCATGTTTGTGGGAGTTGGGGAGTTGGGGGGGTGGGGAGGGGATTGGCACCCACAGGTGCACCAGCAAGGCGGGGGTAACAAACAGACATTTTATAAATATTTTGATCTTCTACAGTTTCAACAAAAGCATCATAGTTGACATCATGGGAAAAGTCAGACTTTCTTGGGCTTCCTTAACCTTAATTTTATTTTGTTTTGTTTTTGAATTTTGATTACACATGAATCACTTTTTAGCCTTTCAGCTAAAAGCAAGTATAATTAATTACACCTAAGAGGAATGAATCACACTCAGGACCCTGCAGTCTTTTCAGAGCTTAGGGCATCAAAAGATCTGTGTCTCACCCAGTTGATTGACAATGAGCAGATGTGGACCGAACCTAGAAGTCTGACATAGGCAGAACCTATATATATATATGAAAACCCAGAGATTTTATAGTTTTCATAGCACAGAACTGCAAGCCCCCTTCTCACCCTGGTTAAGCATTATGAATATTCTGTTACTCCCTTTAGATGGTTTTGCAATAAGGCCACATCATATTCACCAAAAGCTGACAATTCATGGTAACATGGTAACAGGGCTTTGTAATTTCTCACACTGAAATCCCCTAATTTCTTATCAAGAACCAGCTTGGAAAACACCACACTGAAGACTTCAAGGTTTTGTTTTTCATCAGGATTTTAAAACTTCCTCCCACCTCCTAAATGGCATTTTTTAAGAATATAAAGCTGACACTCTGTCAGACTGAATAAGGTAGTATGTGTGAAATGGTTTAGACAACTTAGAAAAGTAATGTCAAGTCAAGGTGACAATGAAAATAATTACCCTAATTGTTGGCACTGGTGTTTTGTTTTTTAATATTGTGGTTATAATTATTTTTAAAACATTTTGTCTTTCTAAAATCCTCTGGGATTCCTTAGCATCACTCCCTAACTGGCTGAAGCGTGTGGTATATGAATTTTAAGAACATTTGGAAAGGTTTGAGTCTAGGCCAGAGATCTAACTGACAGGCTTCTAGTTTTATTCAGAGAGAGGTTTGACCCTGGATTCACTGAACTTTGTGAAGGAGGATGGAGTTGAGCCACCTCTCTGCCAAAAAAAAAAAAAAAAAAGATGCTTCCTGGCATTCTGTGGGGTCCCAGTACTTTGGCCTGGGTCTCCCATGGATGCGTTGACTTTGGGTGGTGCCTCCCAAACCAGAGTGGGGCCCATCATCTTTCTCCAAAAGCCCCTAATTATGAGTGGAATCTGTTTAGTGTAACAGGGGCTGGGGGGAGGGGAGAATTATACACAGAGGCAACAAACGAGCTCAACCCAAGAGCAAAAGAGAAGAAGGCATTTCAAATGTGAACCTTCATCCATGCCTGGGATCCTACAGCCTAATTCTTATCCTCAAATGTAGCAAGGGAAGTAGTATCTAGTGAAAAGGACTTTCTGGTTGACGTGCATTTCTTGGCACCAAGTATAACCAAGGCACTTCACAAAAGGGAGTATAACAAAATTCACTCTGGGCACAGCTCTGTCTTGAGGCTGTGGCAGCAGCCAAGCCATGGCTGGGCTGGACTGTCGAGAGAGCCTCTCTTCCATTTTCACTGTATATGAGGCAAATTCCTTTTCTTGCCTTTTAAAAATTTGTAACTGTTTTTCAAATAAAAAGAGCCATAATGACTTGCAGTACAAAATCTGGAAACTACAGAAAAACATGAAGAAGAAAACAAAAATCACCAGTAATCCAACAACTGAGCAACAAGGCAGTATTGATATTCTGATACATTTCTTTCCAATTTTTCCTGTGTATATTCTTCTTTAAAAAATTATTGAGATTGGACTATCTATGCTTTTTCCCCACTTAAAATTATGTCATAAATATTTTTCTAAGACACTAAATGGTCTTTAACTACATTATTTTTAATGGCCGCATTTTCATTGCATGGATATATCTTAATTTATCCATTCATTTTTTTGATGGATATTTTGATTGCTTTTGTCTTCTGCTATTACAAATAGGACAAACATTCTGGTAGATAAATCTTTTTGGGCATCCTAGGGGAAATTCTTAGAAATGGGACCACTTAGTTAAATGATATGAATATTTTTTAAATTCCTTATGAATATTAGCCAATTAGACTCCAGAAAGGTACCATTGTCCACCTCAAAACTCCAGTCCCCTGTAATTTCTCCTATAAAATGCATGTTAGTTGGCCCCAGTGGCATCAGAAGCTCTGCGTTTTAATTTTAATATACCTCTCAATTCTTATGCACATTAAGGCTTGAAAACTATTGATATATTGGATTCAATTCAATAAATATCCAATTCAGCAAACAATTATTAGACACAGAAAGGTTAGGAAACCCTGGGCTGGTATATATAAACCAGAATTTAGCTTCAAGACTCTTTCTGGTCTCTGAATTGTGCATTTTCCCTTAATCATGGTATGGTATGGTAGAATTATTAGCAGCCTCGGGAGATGGGGGTAGGGGACAGAAAACCTTATTGTAAATATAAGATAACTGAAGGCCATGATGGCTCTTTCTTTTTTATGGTCGACCAGAGATTTAGTGGTAAAGGTAGAACTAGAACTTTTGTAGGCAAAGGGCCAGATTCACCCAAACAGCCTCTGGGTAGCAAACAATAGCACCAGCAAGGAGATTAACTCCTGAAATGACACCCTGCCTCAGCCATGGAACATTTATCTGTCTTCTGATAGACAGGGCCATCTCTTGGGATCTGTGGGTATCCCAGACCTAGCTATGGTCACTTTAAGGAGGCCATACCACTGTGCATCCTGAGCCCTGATGTAGTAGCACTGAAACTAAACCCAAGAGAGCATGGAGCAGCCACAGAAAGAGCATTCACAAGATCATGCCACAAGAGACGAGTAGGAGGGAAGGCCCAAGGTCAGAAACCAAGAAAGCACAGCAGGAGCAGGGCAAGTGTGAGACCCTGATTAGTGGGCAAATTTTAGGTCAAGGCAGGCATGAGTTACAATTAGAGCCAAAGCTAGAGGAGAGATGCAGTGGATTCAACCTCAAAAATGGAAACCCTCTGCATAACTTCACAGTCAGGGAAGTTACCTGCTCCAATCTGTGTCTGCCTCTTTAAATCTAAAGGGTACCATGTAATAGACTGGCTTCTGACAGCAGGTAAGTAAGAATACCTGGCTGGAAAGGGGAGTAATGAGCCAGAGAAAAAGCATCTGAAAAATGAAAATTTAGAAAATAATGCAAACAAATACTGGCAGGGAGCTTAGGGAATAAAAAACAACCAAACTTTTAAAATTCTCTCCCCTTTCTAAGAGGAAGCATGATTGCACATTCAGTCTGCATAACCCTGCTGCGATCCATCAGACTACACCCCGTGAATTGAGGGGCGTGGGTCCCACTGATCACCTGATGGTATCCAACTTGTGGAAAGCCGCCTCCCGAATCGGGCCTAGCGTATGCGCTGCAGCCTGCTCTAGAGTTACCCCCGCCCATCGAGTGAGCCAAGATGGCGCCTGCATCCTGTTTCCGCATAGTGACGCATGTATCCGCCACCCGCTCCTACCAATCGAAATCCTGTATACGCGATACTAGCCTAGAAGCTTATTGGTTGTTAATTGTGTATAAAAGGTCTTACCCGGACGGGGTAGGGTGAGACAGCCCACAAGGAGCCGTGCCTGACGGCCACATCGAGGCTGCTCTCCCACGAGGCGCCGTGCCCCGTGTGGGAACCAGTAACACAGAATGTTCATCTAGCTGTAGTAAAGGGCTTGCTTTCACAACTGCCGTGTGGTTCGAGTCGTGATTCATGACCAGGTTAGTTCGCGCAGTCTGCATCTCTCTCTCTCCTTCCCTGTTTCCCCTCGCCAGCCGGGAACCGGGGACCGAGCGGGGCAGCGCCGGACAAGTGGTGGCCCGTACGGGGAAGCTCCTCCTCCTGCCTCGCTCTCGACGGTCCCTCTGTGAGGAGAGCAGCGCTGCGCGTCGAGCTTACGGCGGACTTCCCGCGCCTGATCAACGCGAGAAGGTGAGTGCGTCTTATTACATGATAGTTAGGGCCCGTGGGTTTTCAGGTGACCCCGGGGGACTCGGAAGAGCTCTCCGAGTGACTGAAGTATAGTGCCGACTGCAATCATGGGGCAGTCCGGAAGTTCACCTCTCTTAGCTCCCTTAAAGAACCTTTTGAAACAACGGGGTATCTCGGTCAGGAAAAGCTCCCTTCAGCGTTTTCTTGATGATGTTGATACTTTTGCCCCTTGGTTTGCCTGCACCGGCAGCCTTAGCCTACCCTCTTGGATGAAGCTCGGTCGCGACATAGACCGAGCGCGCCAGACGGGCGTGTGTATGGACCCGATTCTAGTACCCATATGGCAGACCGTCCGTGCGGTCCTTGAACTAGAATCGGCTACCGGCCTAAGCCCGTCCTCTGTCTTGCAAGAAGCACGGTGCGCGCTCCAAGAAACCCAGTCAGTTTCGTCAGCGGACGGCTCCTGTAAGGGCAAACCGCCGGAGTCCAGTGACTCTGACTCAGAGTCAGATAGCGATACTGACGAGAAGGCGGAAGCATCCCCGCTAATTGAGTGGGAGGAGCCTCCCGCCACACCCGTGCGGCCTTCCGCCCCGCCAATGTCTACCGCTGCACCCCCAGGGACACCCCAGCTCCCAACTGACGCCTTGGGCGGTCCCACCAAAGGACCTTGCCGAGAGCTCCCTCTAGTGGCCATGCCCAGTAAATGTAATTATCCTTTGCTGCCAGACCCGGAAACCCCGATGGGTCGGTCAGGGGAGGGGCAACCTTTGCCGTACCCCCCGCCCGAGTATACAGGCCCTCAGGACCCTTTGCCATTAGGTAGTGGTGGGAGACATTTCTGGAGATGGAACCCTTTCACAACATTTAGACCTTTTGGCATGCTGGGTGGCTACCAGCCACTTGAGCCGCAGCCAGTCTCAGAAATGTACCCGGTTATTATCAATCCCCAAGGTGGCAATCGGCACGAATCATATGATTACAAACTATTGAGGGAATTGAGGCAGGCCGTCCATCAGTATGGCCCCAATGCCCCTTATACCTTGAACATGATCGAGAACCTCTCTGCTCTAAATCATACACCCGCAGATATTTTTCAGCTAGCCCGTGCTTGCTTGCCGTCAGGCCGATTCATAGATTGGAAAGCATGGTTTGAGGAGTTAGCTGAAGAGCAGGCCGCAAGGAATGCGGCGGGGAGACGTGGCGGGTGGAATGCTGACATGCTGTTGGGGAGAGGCGCCCATGCCCAGAACCAAACGGGTTTCCCACAAGAGGTCTATGCCCAGATCTTCCGCTGTTTTGTGGGTGCCTGGAAAAAGCTAACAGGTGAGGGAGAGGCTCAGGCCTCACTCAGCAATATACACCAAGGCCCCACAGAACCATTTGCGGATTTTGTAGCCAGGATGCAAACCGCAGCTGAGAGAATCTTCTCAGATCCAGGAGTAGCAGAGACTGTGGTTAAGCAAATGATTTTTGAGCAGTGCAACAAGGAGTGCAAAGTTATCCTGGCACAAAACAGAGCAAAAAATTTGACAGAGTGGGTCAGGCTCTGTAGAGATGCTGGCAGCCCTTTAACTAATGCAGGTCTAGCTGCCATGCTAGCCAGCTCCCTACAGGTGGCTACAAAAAGCCCGAGAACCTTAGGGGCAAAGTCTAACGGGTGCTATGGCTGTGGCCAATCAGGGCACTTTAAGAGAGATTGTCCCAATAGACGTCAACCCCCTGCCACTCAACGGTTTGGCGAACCAGGTGCAGCAACCAGGCCGTGTGGCCGTTGCCACAAAGGCCCCCACCGCGCAGAAGACTGTAAATCGGTTTTCGATGCGCAGGGTAGACGCCTCTCTGGCCGCCCCGAGCAGATTCCAAAAAACGGGAAGAGGGGGTCCGCCCTTTCGACGGACCCCCTTGCATGCCATTCGACAACACAGGATCCGATCAAATTCGTGCGTCCCCCGGCTCAGCAGGACTGGACCTCTGTGCCACCTCCAGACTCGTACTAACCCCCTCCATGGGTGTCCAGTTAGTAGGGACCTCCTTCAAGGGGCCCTTACCGGCTGGTACTGTAGGGCTCATATTGGGAAGAGCATCCACGGCCCTGAAAGGATTAACAGTTATACCAGGACTTGTAGATTCAGATTTCACAGGCCGTGCCCAAGTTATGGTTCAATCTCAGCGGGGCACCTTAGTCATTGCAGAAGGTGATAAGCTGGCGCAGCTCCTGCTCTTACCCAGCTTACATGCAGTCTTTCCAAGCAGAATCAGACAGAGAGGGGAAAAAGGGTTCGGATCCAGTGGAGCGATTTTTGAGGGACTCCATATGTCCCTGGAGTCTCGACCTATGCTAACCATTAAGGTGCAAGGCAGATCTTTCTTGGGCCTGCTCGATACAGGGGCCGATCGGTCTATCATAAGACAACAAGAATGGCCCCCCACCTGGCCAACGAGCAGGGCGGAAGAGCCCATTAGAGGAATAGGCCAAATTTCAGCGCCCATGCTCAGTGCAGCTGCCCTTCATTGGGCCGATGAAGAAGGACACCAAGGCAGTTTCCAGCCTTATGTATTAGCCCTGCCTGTGTCTTTGTGGGGAAGAGACATTCTGACCCAAATGGACGTTACTTTAATTAACGGCTCCCCGTCAAGGCAACCGACTGGGTTGGCCCTGTTTCTCAAGTTGTTTCACTTAACAATATCCCCTTCTCTAAGTCTAGGCGTCCAAGAGGCATAAAAGAATGGCTATCGAATGCTGCCAGTGTAGCTTCCTCTTTGTTTGTCCCAACGATCGGGCAGGCTGTGCTACAAGCATGGTCAGATCGGCAGCTCGCCATAACGATGGAAACGGTAAATGGCTTGGTCAACCTTACCCGAGACGTGCTACGCCGCCACAATCAGATGCTGAACTTAAATTTCCAGGCCATTCAGAAACTCCAAGCGGAGATAGATGAACTTGGACTGGAAATAGATGGACTCTGGAGAGTGCTTCAGCAAACATGTGACACCCGGTGGCTTACGGTTAAACTCTGTGTCACTCCTGTCAGGGCCAACGTGACCGGAAGCATTTCCAGAGTCTCTGATTGGCTGAAAAGGTCATATTTTCCTGAATTTGTTAATCTCTCCCAACAGGTGGAATCTAGTTTAGACACAATTGGGGGGATCAAGTTAAAACCCGTTAAAGTCGATCTCTCCGGGTTAGGCGAGGTTCTACAGAAACTATTGCACAGTGTTTCTTCCTGGTTCTCTTGGCCCAATTTAACTAATTGGATCCTCATTGCAGTGGGATTATTGGTGGGATTAGTCGTTGTTAAATGTTTGCTAGAACGCCTGTTTCAAGCGCAGCAGCAATTGCGTGTTACCACTATGATGGCTATGACTCCCACCTCTGTTACCCCCGATAGTGACCGATTTATTAACCATACCCCTTCCTGGTCGCCTCAGGTGGGGCGCTTTGGAGCAAAATTTGTAGCGAATCGCATGGCTGTTTCTCGGGTGTAAAAGGCGACACCAGTAGTCATAATTTTGTCTCAGGTGGGTCTCTAGGGCAGAGTCCTAGTTGTGGCCAGACTGGACCCTAGCCATTGCACAGAGACACCTAGTGACACCCCCGACTCTGGTTACTGCTGTTCCTGCCCCCGTCGTTGTTCCCCAGTTGCCAGGCAAAGCACTGCAGGGAGAGTCACGTTGTTTCCAGCTTACGGACTCTCCGGTCTCCATATGACGTGAGCATTCTGGTTGGTGCTAGAGGCTCCGCCGCTGGATGGCTGAGGCCTAGTCCAGACTCCCCAAAGCACCAAAGAGGTTGTGAACCATTTGGGTTCACGGGAGCACGCTCATCACTGGAGACACTGGGTCAAAAATAAATAAGAAAGGGGGAGATGTGGAAAGCCGCCTCCCGAATCGGGCCTAGCGTATGCGCTGCAGCCTGCTCTAGAGTTACCCCCGCCCATCGAGTGAGCCAAGATGGCGCCTGCATCCTGTTTCCGCATAGTGACGCATGTATCCGCCACCCGCTCCTACCAATCGAAATCCTGTATACGCGATACTAGCCTAGAAGCTTATTGGTTGTTAATTGTGTATAAAAGGTCTTACCCGGACGGGGTAGGGTGAGACAGCCCACAAGGAGCCGTGCCTGACGGCCACATCGAGGCTGCTCTCCCACGAGGCGCCGTGCCCCGTGTGGGAACCAGTAACACAGAATGTTCATCTAGCTGTAGTAAAGGGCTTGCTTTCACAACTGCCGTGTGGTTCGAGTCGTGATTCATGACCAGGTTAGTTCGCGCAGTCTGCATCTCTCTCTCTCCTTCCCTGTTTCCCCTCGCCGGCCGGGAACCGGGGACCGAGTGGGGCAGCGCCGGACACCAACTGCCTATGCTTCCTCTCATTTTGCTATGTGAACTTCTGGAGGGCTACCATCACATCACTGGACTTCCAAGTTCTGCCTTCACAGACTGCTCGACTCCCTTCAGTTTCCAGTTCATTTTCAGATTCTATAGAATCCCTTAGATCTCTTCATGCCCAAGTTCATGTCCATCCCCTGAAGACAGCACCAGGTGAAGCACAACAGCCAGAACCCAAAGGAGCATCTCAGCTGTATCCATTCTACAATCATAGGCACCAGAGAATTTGCCTATGGTCTCCAAACTTGACTGTTTCTCTGCCTGGTATTCAATATCTCATGGCTGCCCCTCTTCAGGATCACTGCTTTCCTGATTCTTAGCCTCCTAGTCTGAACTTGTGGATCAAGGAGAGTCATGATGAAAATGGATTCTGGGAATATCCACAACCTCCCTTGAATCAAGGGTACCACAGATGGAGTTGACTTTTCAGGCATGGCTGGGGCAGTTGAAGTCATCACTATAATGTTTGCCCTATGCAAACTCATCTCATTGACATTCTGCACAACGTCCTTGGCCGAGGCATTTTCTGAGACTCAGATGAAGTTCTGATTGCTCACGGGACCCAGATCCCTGGGCCAAGTAGAAGGTCTACTTTGTGGTAACAGCAGTGTCTTCATATCTAACCCCTGGAGGTAGAAATCAGAATTCTGTGGCATTCAGACAAGGTGTCCACATGCTACTGGAGAGTCTTGGTTGGTCATGGAGTACAAAGTACAAGGGCAATAAAAAGTGTTCTGTGGGTCCTAAAAGTTGACAAGTGCTACTGATGTTCCCACCCTCACCTGTCTGTGTTGACACCACGTCCTGTCCCCTGCCAATAAGAAACTAACCTTAGGAATAAAAGTCATTCACCCAATCTCTGGTCAAAGCTGCAGCATGCCAACAGAGAAAACTTTTCTCACTTCTTCTCTGGTCCTGGACTCTCTTGAACCTATACTTCCCTGGAATCCTGCACTTCCAGTAAGGCAATAAGGGTGTCAGTCAGGGGCAGGATGGACCTGAGAACCCTGGCCCAGCAAACTCTGCCCTGCCCACCTGCTACCTGACCACCTCTACCACTCCATGGGAGTGAGCGGTGGTGGTAACAAGTCTGCCTGCTGGGCCAAGAGGCACTGCCTCGGAGAGGCCTTGCATCCCAAGATGGTGATGTCCCACCACTGAAGTCAGGAGCAAATGGACAAACCTGAAGGCTCGCCCCACACTGAGAGACCACCACATTTTCAAATGTTTTGATGTTCCATCATCTAAATGTCAGACAGCCCAAACTTCTGTTACCAGGCAAGCTGGAACAGTGAGAGATATCTGAGGCCAACCTCACCCAAGCTCCCAAGACCCAAAACTTTACTGTCATCTTGACTGTGGACCATCAAGAGAAGCCCCTATATGTCTATTAGAATGGCTACAATTAAAAATACTGATTATAAATACTGGTGCAGATGTGGACAAACTGATCTCTTTTACATTGCTTGTGGGAATATAAAATGATACAGCCACTCTGGAAAACAGTTTGTAGGTTCTTATTAAGTTAAACATACACATATGACCCAGTGATCCTACTCCCAGGTATTTATCATAGAAAAATGAAAATGTGTTTGCATAAAACCTGTACACAAGTGTTCATAGCAGCTTTATTTGTATTAGCTGAAAACAGGAAACTAGCCAAATGCCCTTCAGTGGGTGACTGGATAACAAACTGTGTTACATCCACATCATGGAATGCCATTTAGCAAAAAGGGGCACTCACTTTTCATATACAAATTGAATGGATTTCAAGGGAATTATGCTGGGTGAAAGAATGCCAACCTCAAAAGATTTACATACTGTATGACTCCATTTATATATCATTCTCAAAATGACAAAATTACAGTGATAGAGAACAGAGTAGTGGTTGCCAGGGGTTAGGATGGGGGAGGGCATGACTATGTAGGGGAGGTGATGGAACAGTTCTGCATCATGACTATGATGATGGTTACTCCAATTTACACTTGAGAAAGTTTCACAGAACTATACACACACAAAGAGTGCATGCAAAGCTTGACGAAATCCAAATAGGGTCTGTACCTGAGTTAATAGATGGTACCAATGTCAGTTTCTTAGTTTTGACCATGCACTGGAGTTATGTAAGATATTATCGAGGGGAGCTGGGTGAAGGGTGGGTGCAAAGGAACTTACAGTACTATTTTGGAAACTTCTTGTGACTCAAACTATTTCAAAATACATAGTTATTAAAAGTAACTTTTTCAAAGTTTGTTTTTTTAGTTTTTAAAAAAGGGAGTACCCACCCCAGAAGAGGGGGATTCAGCCACTGACTTCTGTTTTTTGAGCAACTCCTGTATATTTTGCTGCCTTTTTATTTGTGGTTAGGCCTCTGCAGGGTCCCCAGAAGTTCTGGCCTCACCTTCTGCTTCTCAAATAGAGCCTGTCTCTTTTCGAATCATAGCTCAGTATTCCAGCACTGGGTGTGGCTACCCCCTCTTTTCCCCTCCTGAGATTGTTACTTCAAAGGCAGGTAGACTCAGAGATCTTAGGAATGGTCTTACAGGGAGATTCTAGGACAAATCATCCTTCTCTCCCAGGCACAGTTTCTTTTCTGGAATGGCTCTTTGCTCTGCTCTTCATACGGATTATTTTCTTCACCTTCACCAAGTGGTCCCTCCTTTAATGGAAAGAGTTTAACTCCTCTTTGCCCCCTTTCAGGCTTATTCAGCTAAGGGCCTTCATTCAACAGTAGTGCTCTCTCCAGGCCTTGTGCCACAGCTAAATGCCACCGTGTGAGATAGCTGCCTTCCTTTCGAGGCATTTATGCCTCTCTGTCAAACACCTTTTTGCCAGACTTGGCCGTGGAAAGACAGTTTCGAAATGAAATTTATCATGAGCTGCTTAGATTTGCAGTGTGGCATTGCACAAGGCCAAGGGTATCTAGGTTAAGGGCAACTCGCTGCACTCACTAACTTCAGGGCCCTATCTTGGTGAAATTCAAGCTTTAGTTACTCCCCTGCAATGCGGAGGGGTCCCCAGCACTACCTAAGACTTAGTCTGAGCATCTGGTGCTGCAGTCTATGTGGCATCCTGTCCGGATATGACAATATATTCACTCACAAGCTGCTGCCCCCCTAGGACTGGCCTCAGCCCCTATTTTCCTGTCATGTCTCATTTATTTGGGGGATACGTCTCAGGACACCATAGTGAGAGAGATAGAAGTGTGCATTTCTTGGGCCTGGCTGTGCATTTTGGAGATGAAGATAGTGTGCTAAAAGAGGTGAGAATTTGTGTTGTTGACTTTCAGTAGGTGTTGGTGGATCTCCTAGTTTTGCACCTTTTGGTTTCAAAAACCATAATGAGCAACGGAAAATGAAACCTACAACTTATTTTTAGCCGCTCATGCTAACTCATGAGTTTTTCTTTGCAAACCAAATAGGATAAATGCTACTTCAGCTGGCTAAAAATATAGCAATTGAGCCTGATCCACTGATACTTCTCAAGTGATGCTTTGTCCCAGGTGATATTTTGGCCACCATTTACTATTTTGCTTAAAATTATGTTTAATTGAGCATTTATTTTATTAAACAAGTATACTGTAACATTTACTCCGGAGAGGAATTGGGAAATAAATTATAAACCTTCTATACTAGCGTCTATTCCTTAATTCACTTATTCCATAACCATTTATTAAGTATCTACTTAAATGACAGCTTGGAATTTAAAAATATTGAGTAGGTGTGTTGAATTGAAAATAGCAGAATACTAGAAATTAAGAAATTTGGCTTCTATTCTGGTTGCTGATGTCCACAGATACAACATTTACTCTCTTTGAATCTGATTTCCTCCTCCCTGAAAGAAAGGGTTTAAATGACATAATTTCTAAAGTGCCTGTCCCCTCCTATAATTCTGTGAAACATACTCTGCCACTGCAGGCCCAAGGAAATTGTTGAGGCACTTTTCGAAGGCAGTGGTGTTGTTATCAGGCCACTCTTATTTCTGCCTCCCTCTTTTCCTGTTCTAGGAGGGACAGATTTAAACAAAGCACTGTTGTCTGCTTGCCAGACAACTTGTTGCTCCCCTTGGCGAACAAGCAATTATGTACTTCAAAGACTTCTGTAGGTGTTATGGTTCCCAGGTCTGTTCTTTAACTCATGGAGCAAGTTTTCCAATTTTAAGAGGTGGCTTCATGTTACAAAGCCAAGGATTCAATTGGTAATGGTAGGAATAGGGAAAAAGGACCCCCAATATTGGTGTTAGGGGGTCAAGAGCATATCCATAATACACCCTTTCATTGCACCAGGCAATGCTCTAGGTGCCAAGGGACATGCAAAGATCTTGCAAGACATGAGTGAATGTAGATAATTCAATACAATTAAAAATTATTATGCTTTTCTCTTTAGTCCAAAGGAAGTGAAGACCCACTGAGGTTTGGTAGGCTGCTCTGGGTAAGAAGAGTGCATGGTCATTTATCTAAGAGAAGAAAGAGCAAGTGAGTTTGTTACTAGGTGGAGTCTTGGAATATTTATTACCCTCAGTGAAGAAAGATATGAGGAGATTCTCTGCTCTCAGACGAGGTGGATCTTATGGAGAGATCTACCTGTAACGATTCTTCCTTTTCCACCTTCATTTACATCCTTATTCTCCCTTTCCAACATGGTGGCCAGTCCCTCTAGAAAGAAGAGATAAAACCTTCTTGCTGAATACGTATTTTGCTATTTTGTGTTCTAGAAGACCCTATTGTTTTACTTGCTCTTGGTTTGGTGAGTGGCAAGCAGTCATGGAAGCAAATGGACATGTGATTAGGAATTAGCAATGTTCTTGATCTCTGTGGGGATTCATGGTCATTATTATGGTCATGTTTCAAATGCACTGTGAAATGAAAGCAAGGACAATTTTGTTGCTAAAGCTGGGCTAATGATATCGATCATGGTGGTAAGATGTATAGGATTATTCCCACAGGAGGGTCTTAGTTGGATTACCATGGGGTGGAATGGTGACCACACAGCCTCCCTTGTGGCCCTAAGTCATTTTAGCACTTTTTCTCTGTTGAAAATCACATGATTCACATTTCTTTCTCCTTCCACTTTTTTCCTGGAGGCTAACCTGGGCTTGGTCCCCAGGGCTTGCTACATAGTTCTTGCCATCAGGTATAAACAATCCTTTCCCATACCTTACACAGATGCTAGCAGATGCAAGTGAGAAAGCTCAGGTCGTAGCATTGGAGAAGGCTTTCTGGAGTTCAAACTCCTCAGGCATGTCCATTCACCCAATCCTTTGTTCTACTGCTGGTGAGCACTAAGCAAGATAATCCTCCTCTCCTATTCCTCAGCAGGGTGGTGCTGATAGAATTGATTAGAAAGCCCCCTTTGAGAGCCATCTGGTTGGCATATAAAATTACTGCCAATGAAGTGAGACAGTTGGCTGGCCTCATTCACCAGGAGGCAGGAGACTTGGAGTCCAGCTCTTGACCTAACCCTGGGTACTTTGATTTCTTTATTCATTCTCCTCATCTATAAGGTGGAGTTAATAAAAACTGGTCTCATCCATAAAACAAACACAAAACGGCCACCAAGCAGGTAAAAAAAAGTAATTTAAAACCTCCTCCAAAATCAAAGAAATGCATATTTTAAACAACAATAAGAAATAACCTTATCCGTTAAATAAGCATATATAAATTAAATTATAATACTTGCATTAACAAGACTATAGGGATTACAGACTTTCTCACTCATTGCAGGTGAGAGGTTGAATTTTTATGATCTTTCTGGATGGCAATTTGGCTGTATCACTAAATTTTGAAATATATAGATAATATTTGTCTCAACAATCTACTTGCAGAAATTTATTGTTGAATGCCAAAACAAAGTTTTAGAACAATATATACAGTAAGACACCATTTATGTAAATATGCACACATAAAAAACCATTTTCTACAGATGCCTGTGGGAAGAGTATTAGGAAGGGGCAAAGGTGTATTGTCAAAAAGGACTTTAGCCTCATCTTTATGTTATGTTTTTTTACAAAGAGAATTTACTGAACACTTATGTAGTTAAAAATTAAGTTAAAAACTTTTAAGAAAAGTGTCACGGCTGCATACAGATTTATTTCCAAGGCCATAATCATTACATTGTTTATATTATCAAAAATGAAAAATAACATCAATGTCCCACAAAAATAGATGAGTTTTTAAAAGTGGTATATATATATAATGGGCTATTGTTCAGTCATTTGGGGCCAATTTTAAGATCATCTCGTAGATCTGGTCCTTCCTGGAGTTCAAACTGGAAAAACCACAGTAGAATATTTAGACATGGGACAATGTCCACAATATATTGCTAAATGAAAGATGCAGGTCACAGTTCATTATTTACAGTATTATCCTATTTTTCATAAAACGATAATAAAGTGTGTATATTTATGTACATAAGTATAATGTATTTAAGTTCTCTTTATCAATAGAAAAATAAGTGAAAGCAAGACTCACCAAAATGTTAGCATTGGTTGGCTGCAAGTGAGATGAATATATATTGCTTTCATTTTCTTGAGTTTTTCCTTATTTTCCAAAATTGTAGCAGCAAACCTTTGTTGTAAACTTTTAAAAGTTATTAAAAATAACTTCTGCTCTTATAAGGGGACTTAGATTATGGAGACCAACAGCTGAATTATCCTCCCACCCCTCATCCTCAAGCCAAATCTTAGAATTGTGTGCTTTTAAATCAGGAAGGAAACTTAGAGATCACTTGGCTCAACCCATCTCCTTTACAGACCAGGAGACCAAGGCCTGGACCAGTGACGTGACCGTGCAGAGGTCATGCAGCTGGTCAGCAGCACTAGGGTGTTTTCACTCCTCATCAAGTGTTCCTCTAATTCCATGCACAAATGGCACCCCCCCCTCCCCACCAGAGACACATAGAAGACAAAACCCCTCTTCTGCCTCTTGCATGGAAACAAGGTATTTTAAAGCTGGACAGGCCTAAATATCAAGTCATGTGTCCTGATCCACTTAGAAAAATGATGCTTTTAAAATATTTCATCAAATCCAAGATACCATAAATTTAAGAGCACCATTATTTTATGACCACTAAAAAAAAAAAAAAAAAAAAAAAAAAAAAGCATTGTCAGTTAAAATAAGATAGTAAGAGGCATTCCAATTTCAGATGTTAAAATGTGAAAAATAGCATCCTAGAATTGATGAAATATGGTAATTAGTACCCCCAAATGAAGGTTTTACAAGTAGATTTACAGTTTCTAACCAACTCATTTGATAGCAGTGGTAGAGAAGGTGTGGCTACAGAAATCTCAGGCCATTAAGCCCTTTTCCAGGAGCTCCCCAGTTCTGCTCTGAAGAAGCCTTAATTAACTGACCTAGAAGGCAGCCAGTTTGCATATTTTTAGAATATTTTTAGAATTTTTCAGAGCTAGAAAGGACTTGAGACGGGCAAAATGTACAGATGTTAACATATAGAGTCATTTATTTAAATGATGCATTTATAATATTAAACTTTGAAAAGGCAAATACAAGTTGGGTTTTAAAAAAATCACTTTTAATGTATGTTGGAGAAATAACTCGTAATACATACTTAGGTTATCTGTTCAGGACAAAAACATATATTCATGAGTTGAAACTGGGTTGGTTTTGATTGTTACTCTGATTTTTCTTTAATTGATCATTTGGATTAGAATAGTCTAACAACCTGATAACAAATTAACTCACAAATGTCAAATAAGTAAGATGTAAAGTGAACCAGCTGTAGTTTTTAATACAGTGAAAGGATAAACTCACTTATTGAGTGTGTGATCATGGGCAAATTACCAGACGTCTCCTTGCCTCAGTTTCCTTATCTGTAACAGGAAAAGACTGGACTTCACTAGGTGTGCTCTGTAAGTAGTTTGCTCAAATGGAAATATAAGCTTTTTCCACTTATTTTGTCTCATAAGACATTTCCAAATTATGACAAATGTCCCACAAAAATTATTACTCTACTTTCTATCATTAACTTCCCAGCATGGTCTGGTTAGTTTCTGTCATTTCCACCAGCTGATCCCAGCTGGTACCCACAGTTCTCAGGGCCTGGGTGTTAGAGGCTGGATAAATAGTAAGAAGATTCCTGACATCAGGGTTGGAGTGTGGACATGGGGGTTTTATCTTCTTAGGATTGGTGGAAAGACCCAGACTTTGGAATCAGTCCGATTTAGGTTTGAATTTTGGCTCTGACATTTCCTAACTGTATGGACTAGTAATCTCTATTAGTTCCTCTCCTGAAAAAATGATGAAAATTAATACTTACCTTGCAAGATTATTGAGTTAGGATTAAATAATACAATATAGCTAAAATATTGATCCTAAAAATGGTGGCTATTATAGACTTTTAGCTCTGTTCAGGGTAGAAAACAGAATTTCCAGCCCAGCTATCTAGGCAAGATGTAGATGTTCAAAGTAGCTTTGGACTTTCCCCAAATTTCAGGCTAAAATATCATGTAAAGACATTTTTAGTCATTGATAAATTAAGTCACCATGTTGTTTCTAGGGCTGAATACCCTATAGACAGATGTAATTACCAACCTCTCAAATTTTTAAATATTTTTAAATTCTAAGAGTAAACAAAAATGTTATATTTGGTAAACATTTTATTTTTTTTAATTTAGATTAGGACAGTCTTACCAGATAACAAATTTACCCTCATGTTGAATATCTATGTTAGGTATAAAAGGGAACCAGCTGTAATTTTTAATACAGCGAATGGGGTAAACACTCCAGAAAATGCACAAACCAATCCAAATGTTTACAAACCAAGGATTCTTCTGGGACTCAGAGCCCTGACTTTGTTTGTTTAAAAAACAAAACAAAATATATAGAGTCAAGCTTTGTTCATACTTGAATTATATACTTTACATAAGCTATGGAATTTAACTTTAACCCACAGCACTGAAAAAGAAACGCACACAGTCACAAAAACATTAGCTCAAACTGCAGAACAAAAAGACCGTGAGCAAGTAAGAACGTTAATCAAAGTGAAAAGTGCCCCCCTCACTGCTGGCTCTGTCCTTCTCCAGCCTGCTTCTGCCAGATTATTTCAGGTTCCTCGTGCTTGACTCATCTAAGTGGCAGAAACAGGTTAAAATTTTCATGGTGGAAAGGGATTTGTCTTTTAAATTAATGTTTACGCGTATGCCCTCAGGAGATTGATGAAGGGCATGCAATTTTTAAAAATCATAAATGAATGCATACCCTTGCCACTTGTAATCATGACAAAGCTTAAATAATTCAGGCATGAGTATGGATTTTAAAAAATACGAAACAGGATTTACTAGTTGAGAATGTCTGTCTAAACAAGTTCATCCATTTGAATACTTGCTACTACTGATCAAGTTTGTTTAACACAAGCAGGTTTGGTCAAAGTGCCAGATTTGTGCACTAAGTGTTGTAGAACATTGCAAAATAAACCAATATGTGGCTTTTAGGCTCATTTTGACTCAGGGTAGACAGAGAACCCCACAGAGAGGTATGACCTTCACCCGCCCTGGTACTGTGCGTACATCCTGACATCCGGCCTATAAGTACCAGTAGGAGATGTGACCACAGGCACCACCCTGTCCCTGTAAAGAAGCCATAATGCTATTCACACATCTCAGGGGAGTCTGGTATAGATTTCAGTTGTTGTCATTGTCATTTATTATCCCAGAGAGAGGAGACAGAGACTTAGTTCTAGGTGGCCAGAGTTGATTCCATATCGTATAGATTTAGCCTACATGGTAATAATTTGTTAGTATTCTAACGTGAATTTCTAGGTTTCAGATGTCGTTAATGGGGAATATCTGAACGGACACTAACAGTGTCACATGCTTGGGTGTTGCCTTCAAACTCCTCCGACCCCAGTCTGAGGACTCTGTTTTATAGATAGATGACCATATATTAAATCAGTGTCTTGTAACTCAGCATGATAGTCTCTCTAATTCTCGGTCCCATGGTAAAGGAAGAATTGGTCTAAGGACATTCCATTCTAATTTTCTGTCACTGTCAATGCCAACCAGAGATCACAGAGCAGTGTTGTGGGGGTGGGCAAGATGGTTCCACCATTGATGTTAGAAGTAGCTACTGTTTTTGTTAGAGCCCCGTTTATTTCTGGAGTAGTTGTGGAGGAGAGAGGTGCTCCAGAGAGAAGAGGCCTGGGTGTAGTTCAGGTATGATCGAGCATCTGGACAACCCAACTGAACTCAGACTTTAAAGTGTGGGGGATAGAGGCGTGCAGGGTACTTTCCATACAATTAAGCTAAAAATCACTTGGGTTTTAGGGAAGAAGATAGAATAAGAGCTAGAAACAAAAGATCCAGTTGTGAAATCAAGTACCGAAGTTAAAAGTCGAATAAATATTCTCCTTTAAAAAATTTCTGGGGAACTTGAATGTCTGGCAAACCTGATTATTTTTAGCTTGTCCTTACAGAAGATAGAGGTGTTAGAAAACTAGAAGCCCCAGAAAATATTAATTCGTTTTTAGTACATATGTTAAAATTAATTAATATTAGCATATTCTGTGAAGCACGAGGTAATTAAGGACTTCTAGAGAGAGAAGAAGAAGAAAAGGTAAATATTATATATTCAAAATCAGTATCGTGGCATTTTATAAAAATGTTGGCTTATGTCCAGAATCTGAGGGTGGGAGTGAGTCTGGTTTCTTTGTAACTAAAGAAATAGAGTGGAAAAGAATCTTTTCTATTTCCTTAAAAATAAAAGACTTCTTGTTTCATACAGCATTGTAAATGAAATGCTTTTCTGTACTTTACCTGCCAGCAGGGTCTGGAGGAAATTTGTCTAGCAAGCGATGCTGTTTTCCTCTCTTTGGGAACATGGTGACACTGGTTTTGCAGCGAAACAGTATTCGCTTATTAGGCATTTCTTCAAAATCCTGAATAAGCAGCTCTTTCCACATTTTGTATTCCACATGTTAAACATTTCATTGCAATTTGGCTTCAATTGTGTGTGTCTCTGTGTGTGCATATGTGCATGTTGATAGAAAGGAATGAAAAGGGAGTGAAAAAGAATTCTTGAAGGTTTTTATTAAAAAAATTAATCCTTCACAATTATGTATTAGAGTCTACAGAAGGCAAGTTGAATTTATTACATAAAGCCAAACCAGATCCCATCAATCTTGAGCAGTGGGGGTAGGGAGATGGTGTTGAAGAAGACATGAAAATTTGGTGTTTGAGTAGATGAGATTTAATTTTCAGAAAACATTTCACTTATAAAACAGATAGCACCCCAGTGTCAGCTCTGACCTCCATGATGTCAATGTCATTGTGCCAAGCGTAGCTAAGATAAGCCTCAAAGTAAAACAAAGAAACATTGCTTCTCAGCACAATGCGGTTTCTTTTCTTACAGTATGTACCATTTATAGCCTTTTGGTATTCCTATTAATCGCTTGTTAATTTAGCTTTTGAAGAGGAGGGAGGAGGAAAAAATCATTTTGCATTTTCTATACTGTAAGCAAGTATGTTATGCTGCTGGTAGTCTTAGTATTATTTAGGTCAATTTCCTAAGGATATCTTTTGTTGCTCATGACATTAAGCTATACATCCAAACTCAGCACCAATTTATTTTTCTGTACTGATTTTGTTCTGCTTCTAAATTTAAGAAAATTCATTCACATTTTAATAAAACTCTGTCTGGAGAGGTATCTGCTGTTCTGTACTGCAGATACATTTAGCAGGATACATTTACACTGCTTGTGGTTAAAGGTTATAGCACAAATACAGACAGCTGATCATGCATTCTTCTACAAGCCTGCCAGCACCCTCTAGGATTTTGAAAAACAATCTAGAAATGCTATACCCTTCATCAGAATTATTGTTTACTTTGCAATAGCTTAGAAGTTCTTTTTTGTTGTTGTTGTTAGCAATTCTGAAATTAACAATCTATAAAATGCATTCCGGACCAATACATACTGTATTGAGAGCTTTCTTCAAGAAGAGGATATGACAGTATTCATCCCAGCTTATTTTCTTCCTTAGCAAAAGGACGGTTTGATTCTCAGAAGCAGGACATATTCATTGTGCAGCAGCTCTGCTTAAGTGTATGAAATGCCTTCTATGTCTGGTTGCAGAATTTGGAGTTTGCTAAACAGTGTTTAGTGATTGGGCTCATCTTGCATCACCAGTTGATGACATTTTTCTTTGTTCCCTCCTACCCAGTTGAACCAAGACTCTGAGGCTGATATGCAATGTCACTTACAACATTAATCAGATACTGCATTTAAGGTGAGCTGTCCCTTGCCTCCTCCTTCCCCAGTGCTCGTTTGCTGCATGCAGTGCGTATCGTGCTTCTGCGAGCCTAAGATGGCAGGCGGGATTAGCCGTGCTTGTGCTGTGTGTGCATGCTGTGTATAGAATTCATTACATGTTGCCTAGTATTTCAGATGTGAGTATGTAAATGCTCTGTATGCCACATCATCTGGTAGCAAAGACTTGTTTTTGCCTCATTACAGCCTTAGATAAATATCTCAACATCACCTTTCAGTTCCGATTCACTTGCTTCTGGATGTTTGCTTTTCATCACATTCAAAAAAGGATTTTACCTTTAAAAAAAAAAAAAACAAAAACAAAGCCAAAGGGAAAAAAAATCCTAAAAACAACAACAAAAAACAACAAAACTCTGCTACCAGATGGTGTTTCCCTTTCTTCTTGCATTTGCTGTCTTTTAAATAATGTATGTTGTATTGTTAATTAATGTGAATATCAAATTAAAGCACTTGAAACT
Organism: Choloepus didactylus; assembly: GCF_015220235.1. Classification (NCBI taxonomy): domain Eukaryota; kingdom Metazoa; phylum Chordata; class Mammalia; order Pilosa; family Megalonychidae; genus Choloepus; species Choloepus didactylus. Next base: position 154,748,780 of record NC_051307.1, on the reverse strand, counting down.
TACATATTTATTATGCAGGTAGGAGGCAAGGTGGAATCTATTTTTAACTCTTTTGCACTCCATGGTGTGCAAACAACTTGGGTTCTCAAATTTGTATTTTCAGCGCTCGTATCAGTGGCTTGATTTTCAGCAAATGTGACAGTGGCCTTTGCAGTGGTCAGCTCCCGGCTTTGAACTCTCAGAGGAGAAAGGGGAAAAAATTCAACACACCACCTCCTTGGTTTGCAGCCTCAGAGAAACCCTGGATGAGAAACTTCTTTTTTCAATCCTGTTTTCCTGTTGATAAATTCAGTTCTCTTGATCACTTTATGTTCAAGCTGTTCTGCGTATGATTTTTTTTTTTTTTTTTTTTTTTTGGTTACAATTGCATCTAAAACTTGTGAGCAAGAAGACGGAGAAATCAGTTGGTTGGTCTCCATCGCTTTACATAAAATGGCTGAGTGTCTTGTCATGCTAGCACTGCATTAAGTGATACATACAGGTAGGTTCAAATTTGCATGTTTTATAGATTTTTTTTTTTGAGCCATGCAGCAAGAACATTAGATGGATTAAAATATGACTTTTAAAATAAAAATTAAATAAGATAGTTGTGATCTTTTGGGGGGGAGGGTATTAAATTAGATAGCCTCTCCTATTGATGTAGTACAAAAATATATAGCTTCTATAAATTTATAAAATATTTCTGTTATAAATGTGAGATGATTCTTTTTTAAAAAAATCAAATATATGATAGGTGTGGCGCCATTAGACAACAAAGGAATTTTTTGAAAAGTCTGTTGATTCAGTTCCATTTTAGCTTGAAACTAAAAATAAATGGGTTTCTGGGGATAATTTCAAAGAGCGCAAACAAGCTTAATAAGAAATAATAAAAATATTTAAATTTTAAGAAGCGGTCTTTAAACGTGTTTTATGAAAGATGAAAATAAAGACTTATATGCTTCCCAAATCAAATTTAAGTAACATATAAGAATAAATACACTATTTGTACATCTATTATTTGGGGCATGAGGAGTTACAATTTTTGAAGGGGGAAATATTAAATATAGATAGCCTTGTTAGAAGAAACAGAGCTTCATTGAGCCCCTAGTATGGTTCATTGCAGACCAAACAGCTGTAGTTCTATAAGTACTTTTCAGAAAATAATTTCATGAGCTTTTTCCTTTGAGCATAACTTCTCAAATATATTTTAGTTTCAAGTTAACACTGGGCCAGAACCTGTTTCCTTGGTAACCAAATCTATTTAAAAATGCAATAACAGATATGCAAAAGAAGGTCTTTTTTTAAAAAAAGATATGTTTAATGAAAATTTTACAGTTCTTTGCCCTCTCATATAGAGCCTGAACTGGTTTTAGATGTTTTTAAATGCGGTCTTCATGCCTTAAAAATTAAGCCATATTTCTATACATATAAAGAAAGCTTGCACAATGAGAGTTTTTTTCTTCCTTCTTTGTGCTCATTACTTTCAAAATTAAGGTTTTCTTTGTAACATGCTCCAAAATGCTGGTCAAGGTTTTGGTACAAAAGTGTAGTTTCATTATCACGAGTCCACCAGCGCCACTGAAACAAAAAAGTATTTCAGAAATTCTGAAAACCAGAAAATGTTTATGCTCTCATTTTCCCTGACCCCTCTATTGGTAACCTCAGAGCTTTCATTAGAGGGGACCCAAACCCAAGCCCACCCCACAATGATTAGTGCACATTGAGCCTTTGTAGAAACGTCTTTGTAGGTGTGTTAAGAGGAGGAAGATGCCAAACCTGAAACCTCCCCAAGGTTAGCTCCGATGCGAAGAACATTGAGATTCAGCACCGTCTGCATAAATAGTTGCTTTATCCTAGCAGTTTGTCTAATATTCCACGGCATTATCTGTATAATCAAACCTCTTGTGGGCTAATAGTTTTTTGTTGTTGTTTTGTTTTGAGGTTTTTTGTTTGTTTTGTTTTGTTTTTTGAGGCCAACAAATATTTCCTTGGAGTCTTTCTGGCTCAATTATATTAGAACATGATTCATCTCATAGTGATTTCGTTCTCTGGGCTTGTTGTGAAATATCCTTCCTGCAACACCTTTTTATTTTTTTTTTTTTGGTTCTTCAGGAGCCATTTTCCTTCTTGCCTGTGACTTAAAATGACTGAGTGCATTTTGAATATAGCATCTATCAGAAGATCGTAAACTGAAGGGAAATGTCAGAAACCTGATTTGGTATTGCCTATTTAGTGCCAGTACCATTAACAGTTGCAGCAGGATCAAGCTAATTGTCATTCGCTCTTTAGCAAATAATGAGCCAGGCATTTGTAATTAAAACACTATTGCTATTCAGAAAGATTACGACTACAATGTCTTCTATTTTGATAGGCCAGTATAAATTAATCATTTTGAACCCATTTGAATCTTAATTACAAGATTAGATGGATGCAGTGGAATTGTTTCACCATAAAAATGAATGCCTGATAGAGTCAACAGTGTATTTCTTTATAAAATGTCGATCCTTTCATTTTTACCTTAAGTGTAGTTGCATCACCTTGTTGTGGATTTTCATACCTAATGATTTTTGTGGCATTATTCATTTCTGTGGCTCTTGGTCTTGCCGAAAAGGATTTTAAACACAATTCAAGAAGCTAGAAAGCCAAATAAGACTGTTGGGGAATATATTGCACCATTGTCATTGTAATAAATGGACTAGTGAATAGAAGAATAATTATCATTTATTACTTTGTTGTGTTTTGTCTTAATGCTTTGCCTTCGTATTTCACAGAAATGTTTACCAGACACAAAGCCTTCCTAAACCTACCCATTTATAATTATTAGTGAAAGTCCTACATTAGCTGGAAATGCTTCCTGCCAATTGTAGAGGATGGCACTTACTCCCTCTCATTGTATAAAAGACTGTGCTGAACCCATTTACACTTTTTGGCCAAGGTGTTTCTATTGGGCAGGCCAGAGCAAGTGTGACAGGAAGATTTGCAAACAACTGCTTTGTTCTCATCAAAACAAAATGGGCAAATTTGTAGTTTTCTGCCTGAATGATTTATAGTATAAAATTCTCAACTCCTTGTTTCTCTGGAGAATAGGAAATTTTTTTCCAAGCTATAACTCAATAGCAATACCAAGATTGCATCTCCTGCTACTGGAGTGATGTTTACCTACCTTAACCATTTCTACAGATTGCCTGTAGACTGACTGCTAGACAGACCATGACTTAGAGCTTCTTCACTAGTTGATATGGAGAGAAGGATCTAGAAAAAGATCCAGCACCTTTCTCTTTAGTACTAAACAATACTAAACTTTGAGTTCCTGGTACCATGTGGTTCATTCCAACAGCTCTTTCCAAGGGAAATGCTGTTCTTAACTCTTGATAATTAAATATTCAACACATTAAGTACCTACTATATGCTAGACACTGTTATACCAGAGGCTGGGAATGTAATAAACAAGACAGACCCGGGCCTTCTTCTCATGAACCCTCCTCTAGTGGGTGTAAGGAGTGGGGGCAGGTAGTAGACAAAAATAAATATGTAAATAAATATCTAAATAAGACAAGTGTTCTGAAGAAAAATAAAACCAAAAAAAAAAAAAAAAAAGTGAGGGTGGCAGTCTGGGGGAGGGGGTAGGTGGGAGGCACTTTAGAATGACTGGTCAGGGAAAGCCTTCCTGAGGAGGTGGCTTTTAAGTGGAGATGTGCATGATGAGAAGGATCCAGCCAGGTGAAGATCTAATGGGAAGATTACCAGGCAGAGACAGCACTTGTGCTAAGAATACAAACTTTCCTTTCTTTGTTTAACTGTCACTATCTCAGAGCCAGGGCTGACAACTTCGTGGGATGAGCCTTACCTAGATAAGCTTCACCCATAGGAAAAGTGTAGGCCAGGCCCCGGTGACTGGTTTTAGCCAAACTCCTAGGACTTGGTGCCTGTGGGGTCAATGCCTTAGATCCATTTGCCACCCTGAAACTTCCTGAGAAGGTGCAGGGCGACTCAGGCATTGCAGTCCTTGGTGGTGGTGAAATTCTGGCACAGATTTAGCACAAACCCAAGAAATCCACAGAAGAAAGGCTGCTCGGCACAAGGAAATTTCTAGGAAGCCTCTTGCTTTATTTGTCATAAGCACTCCAGAATTTAAACTCATAGCAAAACATCAAGATAGCCATTTACTTTCATTTTGTTCACAGGCAAATGGAGGAAGAGTCTTCCCCATTTGCCAATAGATTGTCTTTGTCCTCTAATGCCTCCCAACAGAGTGAAGTTTGTTTAGGTTTAGCTGAAGTGCTTCAGCTCTGCAACCATCTTTGCCTATTGGTGGCTTCCTAAAAATCTCACTTGGAGTGATTTATCTCTATTAGAGCAAATTGGACTAAGAAGATTCTTCTTAAGAACCAGAACTCTTTTATGCCTTTCAAGTTAGTATGCTGATAAAGGTTGGAGAAAAAAGGAATGGGTTTGCTATACAAGTTAGAAACATAAGTCCTTTCTAAAATTGATTTGAAGTATAGTAGGCTGCTTATCACAAGGTAGAAGTGGCTTAGCTGGACCTTATATTATTGCTTCCTTACCCTTCCTTTGGTTTTAAGTAGCCCTGACTCATTCCCCTGCATGAAGAAGAGCTTGCTCTGGTCCTTTTTAAGAGAGTATTGCCCATTAGTGGGGAGGGGACTTCAATAACTCAGTAAACTTCTGTGAGCATTTATTGAATATGTACTGTGAGACCGATACTGTTAGAATCCAGGCAAAATGGACTATGATGCAGTCCCTATGAAACTCTGGTCCAGGTTCCCACTCAAGGCTAGGACATCATATGGACGAGCATCATCATTTACCCTCCCTGTTTGAGAACGAAATGAATGGCGTACTCTTGGTGATTTTTACACTGTTTCTTAAAGGCCAGCCTGTAGCTTGGGGGGATCATCATGTCTATGACAAGGATGCTTCCTCACTGGGACTCTGTCTCCACCTCACCACCTTTCCAAGATGTCTTGGCTCCTAATAAGCCACCGTATGTTTGGCTGCTCTGCTCCAAGCTGGCCTGCCTGCATTGCCAGGTGACCTTGATAACAGCTGCCACTCTTTCACATTCATGAGCAGATGTTAAGTACAGAAGCCCTTGAATGCAAAAATTTGAATCTGATGCAGGCAAGGTGCTTCTGCTTTTTTACCTTCCCTAGTTGACAACGGGGGTCCCCCTGTTGGCTGCTCTGCAGAAGGCTTTCTGGGTAACAGGTAAACCGAAGACCAGTTGCCAAAGCACCTGTCTTTGTTAGGTAATCCCAGCATGGCACTGCCGTGGCCTAAACATCTCATTGACCAGAATATTGGTCTTTGGATTTTGTAACTCATTTTGTGTCATTTTCTTTAATGGCCTTCTTGCTTCTGCAACTATTCCTGCTCAGGGTTTGAGACTGGTCCCATGGGTCTACACTCACTATATAACAAGTGGCTTTGGATTGGAAAAGGTGTTTGTTTTCTGGTACTGTTTTGTTTTTTAAATGCCAGTGTACATTTGTTCTGCATTCATGAAAAGCACTGGAGCTTCCATGATTTGCTTTAAATAATAAGATAGACCTCATCTTTTGCTGCCAAATGGATATTTTGAAATCCCATTTCCTTTTGCCTGAGAAAATCTCCTCCCCTATCTGAGGCCTTGCTCTAATTAGAACCTAACAGTCCTGCCCACCTTCCCCAGTGCTGAGCATGAAATGGAGTCCCTGCCCTGAGGGCCTTACCAGCCAGTGAGACGACAAAACAAAAGCCACCAGCTGAGAATGTGGTTAAATCCCAGAAGGGCAGTGCCCTTGTGATTTTGTTGTTGTTTTTGTTATTTTTGCCTTTTCTTTTCTTTCTTTAGCTGAGGAAGGGAAGAAGAGAACCTTTAGTAGGCAAATGGAGGAGCTACATTATTGAAACATTGTCTAAAATGCACAGGGTTTTGGGGGAAAAGATGTGGAAGAGAACAGGGTGGTCATCTGGGAGGCAAAATGGGGAGATGCTGCAGACTGAGACGGCAAAGGGTGGGGTGGGACCAGAGTAGAAAAAAGAAAGCAGGACAAAAGGAGCAGTCAGGAGGCAGGCCCAGGCAGAACAAAAGGAGAGGCTGCTGGGTATGTCCTAGACCTGGGAGTGCAGGGCACGGGAAGAATGAATGGGGAGGGGTTGCAACCAGAAAAAGAAGGCTCAAGAGAGCCCCTAAATGCAGGCTGCAGGCCTGCTGCATAGGGACTGGGTGCCATGATGTTCAGCCTGGCTTCTGTCATAATGTTGGCCTTGTTGCTTAATCGTCCTATGTTGGCGATTCTGAAGAGCCTACAGATTGATGTCGTTCAAGGTGGTTTATCCCAGAGTCTTATGAAGTTTCTATCCCAAGGATCCTATTCTACATGCTGAGAATGATAGAAGGCCCGCCACTCTCCCATCACTCTTCTAGTTCTGGATTAAACTTTAAATTAAATGAGAACTTTTACACATACTGTGGCCAAGTGTCTTTGATCTTCTATAAGGCTCAGATTGGTGATATATCCAAAATAACTGCAAAATTGAGGATGGTGTGTAGGTACTTATATAGCAAGGGACAAAACAAATTTCAAAAAAAAATTTATTGATGAAATTCAAACTAAAATAATATATATTATTACACACATATATTTTTAATTATTTTATAATTATCAAATGAAAAACATATTACATATAATAATACATTTACCACCATAGATACATACATGCATAACTGTGTCCATGTTCCAATAAACTTCATTTATGGACACTTAAATGTGAATTTCATATAATTTTTACATTACAAAATATTTTGCTTCTTTTGATTTTTCTCCCCAGTCACTTAAAAGCATAATACCAGTCTTTGCTTGTTGACCATATAAAACCAGGTAAGGGGCTGGATTGACCTGCAGACCATAGTTTGTCCACCTCTTTGCTAAACCAAAGTCTGTAAACTGGGGACCCCTTGGCCAGATCCAGCCCATATGTGTGTTTTGACGTCTAATAAGATTTTTTATTGAATCAGTTGCCAGTGTTCTTGTTTCCTAATTTTTAAATTTAATTACCTTTTTTAAATAATTGTACAAGTAATATACCCATTGTGAAATAATCTTGAATGTCAACATTTTGGCATATATCCTTTAAGTCTTTTATCTATACATAGTGAATTTTTTCTTACCGAAGATAATATTTTTTGTTGACAGTTGTGTATCTTTCTTTTCACTTAAAATCATAGCATACGCATTTTATCACATTATTTTAAAAACCTTCGTTAACATGACCCTTACAACGTTATTATGGAAATCATAAACATGTAAAAGCAGAGAAACTACCTTAATGAGCCCCCTGTGTAGCCATCACTCAGCTTCAACAATTTCTCAACTGCTGGCAGTCTTGTTTCATTTAAATCCCCCTCCATATTACCATATTTTATCTCTAAATATGTTAGTGTGATTCTCTAAAAGATTCTAAAAGAACATCTTTTTTCTTAGGAAATAAATGCTGACGTACTAAGGGGTAAAGGAGAATGATGTCTGCAACTCAAATGGTTCAGGAAAATACATAACTATGTAAATAAGTATGTAAGTAAATAATTCTATCTGGGAGTGGAGTATACAGGAGTTCTTTGTACTATTCTTGCAACTCATATAAGTTTGAAATATTTCAAAATAAAAAGTTTTTAAAATGTAGATAATAATTATTTTACATATGCATTACTAAGAAAGAAAGATAACCACAGTACCATTATCATGCTAACAAATAACAATAATTCTTTAATAACATCAAATATCATAGTCTGTATTAAAATTTCCTCAATTAGGTCATTTTTTTTAAAAAAAGCAATTTGTTTGTTCATAATCATAGTTCCAAATAAGGTCAATATAGTGCAGTCTCCTTTACTCTATAGGCTTTCCTCCTCTTTCTTTTATCCTTAAAACAAAATTGTTGAAGAAACAGTTTGTTTTACTCATCAAGTTTTCCACAGTCTGAGAATTGATGATTACATCTCTTGGAATTGTTTAACATGTTCCTTTGTCTCATAGATTCTCCTTAAAATGGTAGTTACTTCTAGAGGCTTGATCAGATTCAGCTTCCATTTTTTTGAAAATATAAAAGCATAGATTTTATATAGAAATCCAGAATTTGGTGTTGTCAGAAATTTTCACAGATCTGGCATTCCCAACTGGCAATAATCATCCGGGCCTGGGTAGTGACCCCTCTTCATCCCCAACCTGACTCCTATGCCCCCACTTACCCATTTAGGTGAAATAGGAATCTCTATAGGACTTCCAACAGGCAGCTTCACATATTTATCTGCCTGGTTCCCACAGTCATCCACAGTCGGCACCCCTGGTCTAAACATTGCCTCTTCAGGAGCTTTGAAAGATGTTAAAATAATCACGAGAGACCTTTCAGGAGTGTGGTGGAAGATGATTTGAACAGAGGCTTCCTTAAAATGTTTGAAGGGAAAGAGATAAGCAGCAATATAAGGGAAGGTAAAGTAAGCAAGCCCAAGAAGGAGAGAAAAAAAAGTAAATAAGAAAATAAGTAAATTAGGGTGCTGCAAATATGGGAGATATATGAGTTATGGATTCCTAACCCTGATGGGAAATAAAGGGAGCATGTGGGTTTAAAAGGGATAAAATTTTAGTCTTTTTATATGATATTATGATAATATTGAAACCTTAAAAAGAAAGGGGGCAGCAAGCATTAAATTAGCCAATGGTCCCATTCAGAAAGCACAAGCAGACAATTGTAGCATAACAGAAATTGTGTGGGAATTAAACAACATAAGATAGAAAACAAGGAAAGCCTCCTAGAGAAGGCCACTGAGAAAGGGCCAAGAGCCATGCTGCGGAGATGTTGAACTGGTTTAAGAGCAGAGAGAATCTTGAAAGTCTTGGGATTTTTTTTCTGATTTGTACATGTATTGAAATGAAAAGTATTATAAAGATATAGAAAATACATCACATTTTGTTGTTTTGAAAAGAATAAACCTTTACAGAAAAGAATAAAATTATGACAAGCTGGGATGTTCCTGGAAATTTCCGATAGTTCCCCATACTCAGAAGAATGATTAAGAGAGAGAATTTGTGACCAGTTATGAGGAAGGGTGGAAAATTTTGAAGGACGGGCCAATTATGTAAGTTTTAGGCTGTGGTGTTTGAAACTGTTGCCATGATATTTTAGTTACTAATAACAATTTGGGGAAATCTACTTGCTTCTGGGGAAACATTTGGCTCTAATGAGAAATAAATGCCACTGTTTGTGAATTCCCAAGTGAATGTAAGGAGCCATTCACTTGCTAAGTCTCTTAGGAAAGCCAGAACTGACTTGACCTTAACAAGTTATTGACAGCATCTGATCAAGGTACCACCTGGAACACATTAGTGGTTCAAGAAGGTGGGCTGTGGAGTCAGTCCTGTGTTTAAATCCCTTCATGTCACTCACCATGGGACTCTGGGCAGGTTACCCACAGAAAGTTTCTATATAAAGGTTGCTTTGCAAATCCTAACTCCTAGATGGTGGGAACTTAGAGCTTAGTGTACCTGACCTCTAGCACGAACAACAGCCACAACTTATTCTTACAGAACATTCATTGTGTCAGGACCTTTTGTAAATGCTTTACGTGCATTACCTCATTTAATTCTAAAAAAAAAAAAAAACAACCAACACTGTCAGGTGGATACTTATTAAATTAGCCCCATTTTACAGATGAATCAGCCGAGGCCTAAGGCGATTAAGTAATTTGCCTAAAGTTACACAGTTAGTGACCGTGTAAATGATAAAGCTGGGTTTTAAACTCAGGCAGGCTGAATCCAGAGGCCAAATTGCCTTGTTCTACCACCTTTCATCTTCCAACTGCAGGGAAACACAGAGAACAGTGCCTCATTCTGGCACTTACCAACCTGTGGTTCCTAATCCTGGCACTTTAGTTTTCATGGAGGTCTTTGAAGGATTTTCAGAGTTTCCAAAAGACTCAATGGAAACATGTAAACATGCAATTAGACCACAAGTTTCTGTAGGTTGGAATCCACTGTTTACAACAGGTTAGCTCAGGTTTTGTAGAAGCTTTGATTGGCAGTTGAATATGCAAAAATATTGCAGGTTTTTTTTCAAATTTTAAGTGGGAAGATGAATCATTACTTAATAAATGCAACCTAGTATAGTAGATCTTTCTAAACATGTGGCCTATGGAGAGAGAATAAAGGGTGTTTGACATTGAGGAGGTTGGGAGCTGCTAGTGTACATGTGTATGCATGTTGCCCAACCTGCAGCCTTTAAAACCCTGCCTTTATTTTTTTAATTATATGATTCTTTAATTGGACCTGGAGTCAATATATTTTCCTTTGATTATTTTTAAATGCTTTACATTTAATAAATGTAAATGTTTAAATATTTATTTATTAACTATAAATGTATTTAATAATGGAATCTACCTTATTGGTCAAAATGATCACATTCTTAAAACATGGTCAGCAACTAGGAAGCAGGATTGCAGACAAATCAAGCAAAGAACAGATATTTTTATCCTTTTAAGTTAAAGCCTGGGAACGATTTTTTCTAAAGCAAAATTTAAAATGAGATTCAGTACTATCAGGACACAGAGAATATGGATGCTTTTTTAAAAAAACAAGCAAACAAAAACGCGTACATTTGTGCACTAGGCTATTAGCTCCAAAAGGAGAGTTTGTGGCAGGCCCTCCATAAAGACTTTTTCAATGAGCAGTTTCTGGATCTTTGAAGCAAGATTCCAACAGGCAGTCAGTGCACTTTCTTTAGGAAGAGGAATGGGTCTTTTGAGTGGAATAGATTTTATACCATGTTGGAAAAATCAATTTAGGCTTTTCCTGACAGCCATGGGAAAGTATAGGTGACACCCTATTCCTGAGAATTTGATTAAAGTTTTAATTTAATGCAAATGACTTTATTCAAATCCTGCTGCTCCCAACTGTGCAGGGTTTGGATGCTGTCTTGGGGTCTAGATGGGGGTGCCCAGTGACCCTTGTGCTGGATTCTTGCTCGGACCGGGCCTTACTCTGACAGTGACCAGGCTTTGTGGCCATGGCCCCCTAACTGGCTAACTGGGTTGTCCTTCTGTCAGGTTCTGATTGTGTCCTCCGCTGTCCTCCCCGGAGGAATCCGAGGCTGTGGCCCTCTGGTTGGCCTTGGGGGCTCGCGGGCCTCCCATGCGCCACACCTTCTTTCTCCCACAGCCCGTTGCCGCCGCTCCTCCGTTGGACCCGGGGACTCGTGGACCGTCGTGGGTCCCCTCGCCGCCTCTGGGTGAGGTTTGGGGACTTGCGGATCCATTGTGGGCCCCGGACCCCTAGGCCACCGAAGCCCTCCCGAGGTCTCGTCCTAAGTGCGGCGTGTCCCCCAGGTTGCCAACACGCGCGGGACTGGGGGTCGGGCCGACATTTTCCCGGACGGGCCGCGTCCTGTGCCCCGCGTCGGGGGCGGGCCGGGCCGGCAGAGCTGAGCCGCCGGCGTCCATTTTTCTGGGGCGGGTGCTGTGCGGCGCTGCGGCTGACTCGCAGGTCCGGAAGCGCCATGGACGCCACCCCACGGGGAAAACGCGCTCCGCTGTGGAGGAGCCGAGCCCTGTAAGTGCCTTTTGCAAAGGTCTGTAACGGAATCAGGGTGGGCGAGGCGCGGCCCGCGGCGTGGGAGCCCGGGGAGCGTCCTTCTGGCCCCTCATCTTCCCAGGAGGAAGCCTCCGAACCTGCCTGGGGAAGAGACTCTTGCAGGGCTTTCCAGCGTCGCAGGAGCTGGAAAGCGAAGCTGCCTGCGGAGGGAAGGCGCCACAGGTGCCGGGACTGCGGTCCTGCGCCCCGAAGTGGGGGGCGGTGTCGTCCACAGGGACAGTAGGGGGAGGGCAGGTTTGCGGCCGCATCCCGAGGGCCCAGATGCGCGGCGGTGGCAGAGTCGGGGGGGCCGGGGAAGCAATGTGCCCGCGAAGGCTGGGGACTTTGTGGGCTCAAATCTTGCAGGTTCGGGAACTGCGCTTACAGTCGCCCTTCTCCAACCCAGGATTGTGAATGGGACCGCAGTCCTGATCCTACAGGAACCTGATGATTTCCTTGGTTCAACACCAAGCCCCTGAAATTGACCTCGGCGTGCAAAGGCGGGCCCTGCCCCCAGGGGTTTGCAATCTCGGCCTTATACTTCTGAAGTAGTTAGGTCTGCTCTGTTGATACAACACAATCGTCCGGTGTTAGCCACTTCTTTGCAGGGTGTATAATAAATCACCTTAGATTTTATTCTGTACGTGGCTCCTCTTTATAACTCCTGCTCTGCTATAGGTAAGTGACTAATTCCATTCTGGACTTTGGCCCTAATCGAATATCCGCTTTAAGGATCCATTATAGATGATATTCTTTATGGAGACTTACACATATTTTAAAGGTTAAAGACTGTTCTCCTAATTGTGAAGTTCAACGACATAGTCAGGTTCTCATGTTTAGTAAGCATAGGAGGGTTTTGATGGCTTCAGAGAAACTTCTAATTGAGGTACTGTATCTAAGTGTAGTTAGTGTTTTACTGAGAAGAGTAGGGACCCATTAGTGGATTGTGAAATCAATTTAGTGGACTGCTACTGGAATTTTTAAAAAAGATGTAGATATATGTAGAGCAGTATAGAAAGGAATAAAACAAAATTGAATATGTCAGAATACATTACACATAGTAAGGGTAAACATTGTTTTATGAGACTTTTGGTTTTCAGATTTTATAATGTACTTTTAATTTTTTTTAACTGTGGGTCACTGTCAAAAAAAGTTTTTAAAACCCTGACTTAGTGGTTGATAGCCTGGCTTTGAAATCATTTGAACCTGGGTTTGAGTTCCAGCTATAACATAACCATGTGACCTTGAACAGGTTCTGTAACCTCTCAGAGCCTCCATTTCCTTAGCTGAAAAATGGGGAAATAACGTTCCCTACATCTGAGGAGTGTTGTGAAGAGTAAATGAGGTAACATATGTCAATCATTTTGTGCAGTGCTTGGTTTATAGTAGGTGTGTAAGACATGCTAATTACAATTACTTTTATTGCTGAAAATGTCAATCTCATCATGGGACACTGATTTAATTTTTTCTTTTCTTTTTTTAAGATCTTGATGTGGAGGAGATGGAAGACTTAGAACGGAGGATTTTCAAGTGATTTCTTGCAAAGCACAGGAAACTGACTCTGTTAAAGCTGGTCTGTTCTAACTGAGGTGAGTAAGTTTGTGTTTCTCTTTAGTTTATATGAAGTAGGAAATGGTTTTTCTTTCTTTTTTTTTTTTTATTAAATTCAGTTTTATTGAAATACATTCACACACCATACAATCATCCATGATATACAATCCACTGTCCACAGTATGATAACATAGTTATGCGTTCATCACCACAGTCTATCTCTGAACATTTTCCTTACGTCAGAAAGAACCAGAACAAGAATAAAAAATAAAAGTGAAAAAAAACACCCAAATCATCCCCCCATCCCACCCCATTTGTCCTTTAGTTTTTATCCCCATTCCTCCACTCATCCATACACTAGATAAAGGGGGTGTGATCCACAAGGTCTTCACAATCACACTGTCACCCCTTGTAATCTACATTATTATATAATTGTCTTCAGGAGTCCAGACTGCTGGGTTGGAGTTTGGTAGTTTCAGGTATTTACTTCTAGCTATTCCAATACATTAAAGCCTAAGAGGTGTTATCTATATAGTGCATAAGAATGTCCACCAGAGTGACCTCTCGACTCCATTTGGAATCTCTCAGCCACTGAAACTAGGAAATGGTTTTTCTTGTGTGTTTTTACTGAGGGACTCCTGAAGGGTGTATGATTCATGATAGTGATCTACCAGGCTTTGGGACTACAAAATGACAAAATATTTAAGTAGCTGTTAAGGAGACATGATGTGTGAGGTCCCTGTGATGAAGAGGGAACTAGGTGAACAGGGCTTCAGGAAAATTGGTTTCTTGTTTCATTTCTGGCAGGGATTGTTGTGGGAACTTCAGGAAGTTTCTTCATAGATCTCTGGCTTCCCCAGGCTAGAAGGACCCAGAAACATCACTGCAGACCAGAGAGTTTAAGTGATTCTTCAGGGTATCCCCATGGGAAGAAGCAGAAGTACAACTAGAACTTGGGTCTCTGTTGCTCAGTCATGCACCAGCTCCAGGGCCTGCTGTGGGGCAAGCACTGTGCTAGGCACTGAGGATATGAGCGTGAAGGGCCCCAGGACACTTGCAGTTCATGCAGACAAGTATTTACTGTCCCACACACTATCTACAAAGTCCTGTATGGTGGTAGTAACAATTGCCATTCATTAAGTACTTATACATGCCACACAGGTTGTTAAGAGCTTTAAATGCAGTATTTTAATTTATGCTTCACAATACTCCTATGAGGTAAGAAAGAATAGATGTAATGACTTGAGATATGAAAATGGAAGCAGCTCATGAAGGGCTTTGCATCTCATCCTACATTTAGTCTGAGCAAGACACTATGCTATGACCACAAGGTTCAAGGTAAAGTACTTGCCCTGGAGGAGCTTGCAACCTGAACTACAAAGAGATGTAGTCGAGTAGGCACTGTTAGACTTTCACCCTCCTTATTTACTTGCTTCTCCAGCAGTCATAGAGTGGGATCCATTGCAGAAAGAGCCCAAGAAACTGACATATCCAAGTTCTTGCCTTTCAGTTCACTTTTTCTTTGTTTTCCGCTTTAACATATACTTCCATCCATCTATTAAAACGTATGCTTTCAATTTATAAACAATAGTAGAGCCTTATCTGAATTCATTCATTTATTTGTTCATTCAACAAATGTTTATTGAGCTCCTACAAGTCACTTGGATATTCAAGGCCAAACAGATTATTATGTTGTTACAATCAGGATATTAGTCATGTTTGGTCTCTTAGCGAAGAATTATTGTTTAACTGTTTAAGCCATTTTCTTTTGTTAATATGCTGGAATATCACCTCCCAGTATGTTTGAAATTTGACCCATAAATGGAATTTCAACTGGAAACTCCTTTAGAAAGGAGCGTCTCACTTCTCTTTTAATTCGACTTTGCCATTACTGTTACCTGCTTGTAGAGGCCTTTTTATTTATTCTCTTAACCCTTAGGCAGAGGAAAAAAGCAGTTTGGAAAGGGGGCTTCTATTGACTCAAAAATGTTCCCCTCTTTTTAGCTTTGTAGGTGACACAGGGCTCCGAGTATTCAAAAGTAAAGCAATTTAAGAGAGACTTTTGTTTAATTTGTAAGATAGAAAGATAGTGATCGCTCTGATATTTGCATTAAGCAACAAATCAGATTCCTCAGGGAATTCTATAAAGGTTATACAACAGATATTTATTGAGTTCCTCCTACAAGTATGACGCTGTGGTAGAGGGAATGAAGGATTCAGCAGCAAAAAGACCTGTTCCCTTCACTCACATCCTGTTTTGTAGTTGAGGAAATAAAATATACAAAAATAACCATGTTGCAGGTGCCCACATAAAAAGATGTTTTTGTATTTGGAGGAGGAAGAGGTCCCTTTTCCACTCAGGGGCCAAGAGACTTTTCCTTAAGTAAAAGGATTTATGTAAGTCCTTGAAGGACATGGAGTTTTAGTAAAAAAGATGGGGAGGATGCATCTGAGATAGGAGGAATAGTGGGAGAGTGAGAAAGCATGGAGCATATTCTGGGATTGGTGGTGAGTCCATTTGAATTAAAACTGGTCAGTAAAGTCATTGAGTGGGAAATAAAGCTGGAGAAGCAGGTTGGTGCCGAGTGTCAATGCTCTTGAATCTCAAGTTAGGGTTTTTTGTTTTTTAAGTTGTAAACAGATACAGAAAAATAAGCATTATAGCAACAAAAAGTTTTGCTTGTTACATAGCAGTTTTAAAGACACTTCACCAACAAGTACTTTTTTATCTAAGGTCCTCAGCTATTAAAGCTTACATAACTATGGAATTGAGATTTACTCTCTGGAGATTTAAGCCACAAATATTAAGATTCCTGCTGGTAAAGTTAGGGGTTTTAAATGTATTATCCAATAGCAGTCATTAAAGATATTTGAACAGGGGACTGTCACAACTGTGCTTTAGGAGCATGCTTTTGTGGGTAACTCAAAAGGACATAGAGAGGAGAGGCAGGGCTGAAACCAGAGGCAGGGGACCAGTTAGAAGGCTCTTACAACCCACTGTGGGAAATAAAAGGCCTGGATGGGTGATAGCATTGAAATGGGAAAGGAATGGATGCAAAGGGGAAAATTGAAGAATCTGATGTCGGCTAAAGCTGACACAGGTTTCCAGAGTGGTAATTACTGTGGAGGAAACCTGGAGGAACTGAGGAGATGTATTTTAGAGGTGCTGAGTTCGAAGTGTTCAAGTATGATGTCCCCCAGACAAATGGGGTCTTTGCTCTCCAGAGGAAGCCAGGGCTATTTAGGGAGTTACTGGTATGTAAGAAAAAGTCAAGGGGTGGGAAAACAGATTTTCCAGAGAGAGAATATAGAAACAAAAAGGTTGAGGGCAGAGCCTTTTGAAGAAAGAGAAAAGGACCCAGAGAAGCAGGGAGAAGTCTGGCAACAGGGCAAGGAAGAACCGCAGAGGAACACGACTCCAGAAGCCAGCAAAAGGGGGTTTCCCCAGGAGTGTCAGACCCTGCAGAGGGGTTGGAGGTGGGAATGGGGTGTGTGAAGCCCAGGAAGCCCATTGTATCAACAAGTGCTAGATTACACATTTGTTTGCATTTGAAGGAATGAATATTAAGGAATGAATATTCCTTTGTAAGGAATGAATATGCAGAATCAATATTAAGTTATTTCATTTGCGTAAATTTGTAACTTGCACAAATCAGGAATCACTGTTAAAGTTGACCCTAACAAGCCCCCAAACACACTTTTGATTACTAAAATTCAGGCTACTAAATGTGGATTTGATAGTAGTCAGATAATTTATTCCATTGTCAGCAGACAGACCAAAGACTATTCGTTGATCAAATAAGACATTTAAAAATTACATGTCTGTTGATGCAAAAAGTTTCTAAAAGTAATTAAATTCCATTACTTTTTACCTTATGGCTGTTTTTTGATGTGTGTGTGCATGTGTTTTCATGCAGATATGAGCTTAGTACAATGGAATGAGAAGACTGGGGTCAGATAAATCTAGTTTCACAACCTAGTTGGGCCATTTTCCAAGCTTGTGACTTTAGAAAAGTTATTTTCCCTCTAAGCATAACTTTTCCCATCCATAACTCATTTGGTATTGTTTTGAAGAGTGAATAATATATTTGATCAGAATCTATACCATAATAGGCATTTAATAAATGCTGCTTCCCTTTACCTCACAACCTTGTATAGATATCACGTGTGGATTTGTATGTGCTGTGCATCTGCACAAAGAGCTTTATCTTTTGGACTCATTTTAATGTGTTAATTTTATCATGGAAGGAGGATCCCTGCTCCTGTAGCTGCTCTCTTCAGTGATAATTCAAGCTACTTATGAGTTAGTATGGATAAGAGACCACCTGGGGAGATTATTAAAATGTAGGTTTCCAGGCTCGCAGCCCAGAGATTCTGATTCAGTAGATTTGGGGAGTGGCCTAGGAATCTGCATTTTAAACAAGCCCTGCAGGTGATCAAGATTAACAAATGTCAATTTCTGGGAAGCAAATAAAGGGATAAACCAAGACTGGTAACGCTGATTTCAAATCCTGTTTCTGATAGAGCTGAATATCTATATTCAAAAGTTTTATGTTTTCATCAATAATGTTTATGGATTATATTTTGTAAAAAGATAAAAACAAATGGATCCCAGATAGTCAAGGACTGGTGGTATTATTGAAGCCCTCCATTGCCGTCTACTCTACATCCACAGCAACTCTGGGTGGTATGCAGCCCCCAGACCAGCTTCTTTTCCTATGGAGTAAGTGGTGACACCCTATCCCTATACCCAGAGTTGGCAAAACCCACTGCAACTTTAAATGTTTTTAGCAGTGACATATTTAATGGTGGTGACATTGCCAGTCATGCCATTAAATTATTTTGATGCATTTATCTGTCTGACTCTGTCTTCTGATTGACAACATCTCTGTCATTATGTCCTTTACCTCATTCTCTGCATCTTAGAACCATATAATTCTTAGGCTCAAGATCATGTTGCTCATCTATCCCAACCTCATTTTATAGATGAGAAAATAATTTATCTTTGTTTCCTAGTCCTAGCTCTCTTCTTACCTATTCACAAAAAGGATCAAGATATACATATGTATTTAAAAATATGTATGTATATATATATGTTTGGTGTTGAAGCTATGTATATAGAGAATATAAAACATATTTGACTGATGTTTATTGAATTGAACATAAGCCAGATGACTTAATGTGAATATATTTATCAAAACTATGTTGAGTCATTTTTAAATACCAGCATCCTGTTGATGGCTTGCTTCTTTTGGAAGAGGATGCCAATGGCCTGCAGCCTTGCCTGGGAACAGAGTTTCTCTGCCTATGCCTATAGCCCCTATGTGGAGGTAGTTCTATACCTTAACTCAACAATCTTATTAGAATCTCAGAACAACCTGATGTGGTAGAAACTGAGGTACAGAGAGGCTCGGTGACTTGACCAAAGTTGTAGCAAGGAGTGTTTCAAGCCCTGGAGCCTGTTTGACTCCAAAGCCCAGCTCTTTCTCACCATGCCCCATGCTGCCTCCCAGCTGCGTATTGAGACTAAGACCCTTTCTCTGATTATTATTGTAACCTCAGCATTTTTGACAAGAAGCAAGTGGGGCAGAAATAATATGCAAACTTCAACTTGTTCAATAAATACTTGGTGATTATTAACTATGTGCCAGGTACCAGATCTGGACCCTGTGGTTGTGGGGCCTCCCTATCTCCCCAGCCTCTCCTTAGCTACTGTCAGTATGCTGCTCCAAGCTTTTCTTTTACTATGAAAACACCAATGGATTTCTGCACTGATAAGTTCAATCAGTTTGTGTCTTGCTATAGCTGGCCCTGTTGCTGTGCTGAGCTAAATGTTCCCAGTATGGCTGTGCCAGTTGAAAGTTTAAAACGGCCTCTTGGGGAATTGACCAGAGGTGCTCACTAAATGTTTGTTGATTACCCTCTGAGGCCCAGAGGAACTCTACAGGGGCCTAGGAAAAGAGCCCAGATGAGGGCTTGAGAGGCTGGAGGCCTGGAACTTGTTACCAGTGACCAGCTGTGCGACCTTGGAATAGCAAGTCATGTAACTTTGATGGTTTGGTTTCCTCACCTGTACCAAGAGATGGTTTGGCCCGGTGATGATGGCTAAGCTTCCTTCCAGCTCTAACATGCAGTAATTCTGTTTCCCCTCCAGAAAAAGAAGTAGAGGTGCTGGGTCAAGGAGGGGACAGAGCTTAACAACATGTCTGAGATCTTCCAGGGAGGGGTCTCAATTTCAAAACTCCCTCCCACTATCCTCATAAATATACTAGAACTGGCTAGACTTGAGATTCTGCCTTTAACCTATATACTTTTGAGTAAAGTGCATGAATTTAAGAGTAAGAGAATGTCCAGTGTGGAGAAAAGGAAGATTCTTGCAGAAAGATTGGAACTGGGTGGGAATCAATCAAAAGATGACCAAATACGGCATCAGGAACCATATGGTTTTTCAATTTTATGGCTAGAAAGAATCTTATGAATAAACTAACCTGAAGTCTTCACATGCTAGATAAGGAAATGGGAGTCAGGTGAGGCCATAGGACTTGTTTAAGGTCATACAGTTAGTAGTAAACTGGTAACAGAACCCAGGGTCCTGTGTGCCCAGTCTCCTAAAGCAGGTTATCAGGAGAGCTGGGAGATGGCGGCAGGAAGTGAAGCCTAAAGAGGGGGAGAACTATTTTGTGGAAGACAGTTGACCATAATGTCTGCTGGGCTTCCAGCAGACAAACAGCAGACAAACAGCTTCCGGTCCAAATGAAACACTTGGATTCTTGCCCATTTTGTCTTTGCATTTTTGTATTACTTTATAGAGAGTCTCCCCAAATTGTTATCAGTTTCAAAAACAAAAAGACCTGGATCAGTCCTAGTTTTTATGGCTTGTTCGCAGTTTCAAATAGGCAGTTGTACTCTTTTCTGTTTCTTTCGACTCTTTCTTGACACTTTCAAAATATACATTCTGTGAATAGGTAATCAGTTTTTTTTTTAAACTGGGAGATGCAGAAGGCTAATTATTTCCCATTTTTCTTAAGACATTTTCTCTTATGTAAATGAAAATTACTAAGTTATACAGCGATTAAATTTTGAGAGGAATTAAACATTTTCTCACAGAATATGAAGAGGAAGACCCAGCTTGCACATGCCCATTTTGCTGGCCACTACTCTGTGTTCATTGCAGGGTGCATTCCATGAGAAATCCCATGACTGTAAGTCCCGGAGGGGCATCCTGGGTTATTTCAGTTATTTCTGGGTTATTCTTGCAAGGTGAGAGAGACAAGAGCTGTCACTTCCTGCTTTGTGAGTTGGATATTTGTTCTGGGCCCCATTTTGTTTGTTATTTTTCCTGTTCATGTGTCAGAACAACTTATGATTATTTGTAGAGTTGATTACAATTAGATAATCAGACCACCAATTCAGTGAAAACAAAGCTGAAATTTATTATCTTGCCAGGCAAGAAAAATCTGCATTCAGACCACAGTCTCCCCAAATATGCATTTTGGGGTAAGCATGGAGATTCTGATGAGCTCTGATAGAGCATAGATTCCCTCCTAGACCACAGTGAGGATTTCCTTTTTTAAAAAATATACTCATCATTTTGGTCTGTTGCATCTTAAACCGGACATGAGCTCAAAAAGCAGGTTTCTCAAGGTTAGTACTCCCCTGGGAAGGCATTTAGAGTAACTGCAGTTGAACACAGTTCCTTGGTGCCTGTTGCTGAACCACACCTTCTGTGTCATTGAACTAATGTGAGGTCCACCTTTGCTTTAACAAAGGGTACAGGAGGACCACTTTGAGGAAGCACTAGGATAGACTGGAAAAGCAATGACCTGGAAATAAAGTGAAGTCCTGAGTGGGATTTTACTTGGACTTTAGAGAACGGGCCTATCCTTAGTGCCGTGCTGAATAGGGTTTTTAAAAAACCACCCAAATAACTGGCCTTTTAAAATGTTCCTTTCCAGGTCTGGCAATTCTGTAGTTTCTTTTAGTCGTGTCAGCGTGTTCTAAGCTGACGTTTTGCATAGAAACATGATAAGTTACTAAGAAAAACCTTT
Source organism: Choloepus didactylus (assembly GCF_015220235.1). NCBI lineage: Eukaryota > Metazoa > Chordata > Mammalia > Pilosa > Megalonychidae > Choloepus > Choloepus didactylus. Next base: position 154,727,578 of record NC_051307.1, on the reverse strand, counting down.
TTCCTACGGTGAATATACGCTACTGTTTCTTACCCTGTTTTGTTGTGTACTTACTATTTTCAATATTTTGTTTCCTTTGTGACATTTTTAGGAAATCAATCAAGAAGTTTTTGTCTTGTTTGAATTATCTATTTTAAGATTTTCTTTTCTATTTAAAGTTAAGAGTTTATGACATTTATACTTCTATTTTAAAAGTTTTCCAGATCTTTTAAATTATTTTATGAAGTTTAAATAGTAAGTCTTACTTCCAATCCTAGCAACCACCTTACATTAAACATGACCTATTTTTCCCCCTTGAGGTTCCCTTGCTTAGGGAGAATAATAAAAGTTCTGGTGATTAGTCATTGTGGCGTTCAGCAAATACTTTGGAGGCCATGATTTATGTTTTCTGGTTGAAAAAAAAAAAATGTGATGTGTGTCTCTAGACTATACCCTTGTGAAAGGTAAGTGCCCTGTATTTTCAGAAGGTCTCTTGGGTACCCTGTTTGTTGTGTTAAGGTTTCTAAAACCCGGTAGCCATTTCTGTGGGTTTGAATCCCTGTGTGAAACTCCTCCCACTGTGGAGTCTATGAACATTTGTTTTCTAAAATGAAAGCACAAGCAGAAACTCGAGCTGTTCTGAAGAACAGCCTGTTCTTTAAATTTTTTAAAATCAGTATATTTAAAGCATAGTTTTCCTAAACAGCATATTGTAGGTTTTTATCTGTAGTGGATTTGGGATTTATTTGGGGAGTTTTACTTTTTAAAAAATGTATATAGCTTATTTATTGTTGTAATTGCCACCTCTTTTACCCCAGATAATTTCACTCTAAAACAGGTGAGCAGGGGAACTCCTTGGATACCTGAGTAATGCCAGAAGCCTTCATTCACTTTAGTTAAGTTTTTCTTTGGGAAGAATTGACAAAAGCTAACTGGAACTTAATTCTTTTAATACTTCCCCTGAAACTCCCAAATATTTTTCCTGGTTGAAATCTTTTGTCCCACCGTGCATCCATTTGTGTGACTGACCAGAGTTTCTGTAGCATTTTCACAGTAGGAAAGCTCTTCTGCATCTGACTGTACCCAGATACCTACTGGTGGGCTTGCTCGACAACTTTGTCAGTAACCCTCATCTCCTGACCCCTAGGAAGAGGTGACTGTGTTTCACAATCCCATGCTGCCTCAGAGATCTGTGCTGCTGTGTCTGGCCTCCTCCAGAGATTCCATTGTTGCCAGCAGTGGCTTCAACTGGAAAAATGGGAGGTGGAGGAGATATGATGGAAAACATGGGAGGAGGGCTTGTGGAAACTAGGGGAGAAGGAAATTTATGGGCAAGTATGTAAGTGGCTCCAGATAAATATCTGAGGGCCAAAACTCCATAAAAATGACTGCCGCGTGTTGGTATTTGGTGTCTGGAACCAGGTGGGAAACTACTGCCAATATGAGGCTGCGTGTTCACACCAGGAAGGAGGCCTGACAGAGCAGGGCAAGGGCATCCACAGCCTTGCTCCTGGAGGTCCCCACTAGCACCAGGGAAGATTTAGACGGCACTCCAGACCAAGGTTTGCTTCCTTGGGTTGACACCATTGTCCCATTGAGCCTTTTTCGCAGATTCCCTAAAGGCACTGTGATCTTGGTGAATTTGTTTTATTGCATTGATTCCATTGCTTTGCAGCCCTAACTACCAGGTAGTCCAGGCTCCATTTTGGTGCTCTATTTTTTAGAATTATTATATTTGTGTGACACAGAGATAGAGCATGATATCAACTCAGAATACTTTTTCGATCCAGTAAGAAACTACCAATTAAGACCTGTGCGTTGTTCAGCAAGTAATTGCTTTCCCATTACACTTGTTAATAATGAATAGGGGACCCTTTTCAAAAAGGTGGTCTGGGTGCTTCTGGCAGTGTAAATCTGATTTCATGAAGTGCTGATAAGGGGCAGACTGTAGTTAAAGTGACCAGAACAAAGTGAAGCGTTTAATATCTGCAACTCTGCCCCCCAAGATTGATATATTGAGAAGTCTTCCTCAGGTGAACCTGAGAGATCCTGAAGAAATATTACAAGATCCAAGTGTATCCCCTGTTAAGGCTTCATTAAGATGGAGCACTTCAGTGGTTTTGAGAGCTTGAACACTGACAACTTGCCATTTAAATTTTAGGACAATGAGTCACTGTACAAAGATTGAAAATTTCCATGCAGACGAAAACCTATATGTGTTTTATGCTTATGTTATGGATCAAGAATCTAAAACTCAAATACATAAAGGGGAAGAGAGGTAATATGAATGTTTGAAGTGCCACTGTGTATAAATAGAGTGATCAGATTCTGGCAAACTGGAGGGTATTACAATTTTTTAAAAATACTTTGATTTATTGGACTGCAGGCTCCAGGAGATTGCTGAGCCGGGGAGGCAGTAAAAGATTAAACAAGGCTGAGGGGATGAAATCTTTTTTTCTGTTTCTCTGACTGTTGTACCAGTATTGCCTTATACTTCATCTGATGCTTGTTAAGAGAGCAAAACTCTACATTGTTTTGATGAACATATTGAAAATTTATTATTATTAGTAGTAGCAGTATATAATGTCATTAATTGAACACTTGCTAGCTAAGCTCTCTACATTCATTTCTTCATTTAACTAGCGCAGTAATCCTCTCAGGTGTTACTATTCCCATTATACAGAAGCAATTTAACAAAATGCCATGATCAGGTAATGCAGGCTAGCAGAGAATGTGAAGTACAATGCATGGGTGATCACCTGGTCGGCGATGTGTTAGTGGTATATAGACTGATTAAGAAAAGCTGGTTGCATTGGTAAAAATAACTAATGATACAGTTTTTTGAGTGGCAACTATATGTTTGACACTGAATTTAGCATAAAACAAACACAACCATTAAACATACCAATCAAAAGATGAGGTGGTGACTCCAAAACATTTGGAGTCACAAAAATATGGTCTTCTTTTCTTAGTATGGCAGAAAGAATTTTAAACCCAGACTCACAAGATCAGGGTTCAAAACTCAACCCTGCCAGTTACAAGCCATATAGTGCTGAGATTTTGGCTTAATTTTTCTGAGCCTCAGTATACTCATCTTTGAAGTGGAAATATTATTTCATGGTTCACCAAGGTGTTGCAAGAAAGAAAATGAAGTTGTGTATGAAAGTGATTTGTAAATGGTACCAGGCTAAACAGAGTAAGGCTGAGTGTTCTAGACTTTGTTCTGCATTTGGCCCAGAAAGTTGGCCTTCGTGGGAGGAGTCTGGATGGGGAAGGTAGTGTTCTGCTGTGTAAGTAGAGATGCAGCGCAGAAACAATCATAGGCTGTCTGAATCCCAGGGAGGATGGGGTAGGAGGATGCTGGGATGTGAGCCCAAGAAAATCAAATGGAATGAGCTAGTGAGGGAGGATGAGAGGAGGTTAGAAATTAGAATTTTGCTGTGCTTTTTGAAACAGTGATGCTGAGGGAATGCAGTCAGGGTTTGCATTGGGTCAAGGACCACAGATCAGCTCCAGGGATCTTGACATCTTTTTTTCTCACTCTCAGATTATTCCCGACAATTTCACTCCCAGCAGCTCTGAAGTTTTTTGGATCTGAAGTGAAGAGCTCACTTACCCTATAGGCTCAGTGTCTTGATTCTGAACTTATTAATGTATTAAAATATTAACATGGCCAGAGCTGCTCCTCATAGGATCAGTTGCTGGTAGTGTGGATTCAACTTCCTTGAAACCAAGGCTTTATCTTTTTATTCTAGTAGATTGAAAAATGTTTTCCAAGTAGTCATCAGCATGATAGTACTGATCTCAAAATGATTTGAATGACTGAGGAGAATTATCACATTCTGCTCCTCTCTGGAGGTGAGCACAGAATACAGTCATTCCTTTTGGCCACAGACATCACCATCCTAAACTTACCTGAACATTACTGGAGCAGGAATCAGTGTAATTTTGAGGGATCAATACATGCATTTTAAGAGAGAATTGACATTCTAAAATATCTCAGCCGGCTGGAAATGATAGCCCAAATGAATACAATTAAATTTAACCAGAGTAAATAAGTTTTTGGACTTCAGTTAAAAAATTTAGCCCAGGAAGTTTGGAAGCCAAGGGAAGGAAACAAAGGGGAGAAAGGAGAATTCCATGTCCCCCCCCCAAAAAAAAGATTGCACATTGTAGTTGGTATATGTTATGTATTTTTAAATTCAGTCAATTACTGAACATTTACCATTAGCTCTGCACCTGCTAGGTGCTTATGTATGCTCATTTAACCCTCCAACACATAAGTGTGTTTTATCCTCTCCATTTTGTAGATACGACTGAGACTTGGGGAGGTTTAGTACTTTCTGAGATCATACTGTTAGTAAGTGAGGACTGAACATCTGCCATTTGAGGAGTATGATATAGAAAGGAGTGTGGAACCAAAAATCTAGAAGCCTGTTTTAGCCATACATGAGCTATTAAGCAAGTCATTTGACTTCTCTGTGCTTATTTCTCATTTATAAAGGAGAGGGTTGGACTAGATAATCAAAAGTTTCTTCTGTCTATAAAATTCTCTTTTCAGCAGAAAGCTGAAGGAATTGGAGATGTTTAGCCCATGAGAGGGATATGGAGGGTAAACCTTCAAAGGGCTGTATGGTTGAGTCTACTGTTGACGGCCCCTTGATTACTCTCCATTGAGGACTTCTCTGAGGAGATTCCCTCACTGTATGGAGCAGTCCCCCACCACCACCACCCCGATCTGAGGAACCTATGAAATCCATTTGTGGTCAATGAAGAATGAGTTAGAATGCATGCTCCACTAAGAAGCAAGCTCTTTTTGCTTTTCATTATCTAGAACACCCCATCCTCTGTTTATATTGAGGTGATGCTTACTCATCTACCCATTTTCGGAAAGGTTTGGGGAACAGAATTACCAGCTACTTGGGACCCAAGAGTGTTTCTTTATGTAGATTCAGCACCACTTTGTGGACACAGGGTTGTCCGTGAACTGGGCATGGGCTGTAGTCATCAAGTGTAAAGGAACTCCAAAAGCACAAGAGTGAGAAAGCTGCTGCCAGAGAAGGGCTCTGCCAAAGGGATCATGGTTTTAAGAGAGACTGCCTGTTCTTAGATGCCTTGGAGAATTTACTTTAATGACTTTAATCCTATCATTGGGCCCAGTGACACCTGGAAGAGCAGAGCAGGCAGGTGCAGCAGGTGTCATGGAACAGCACATGTGGGTGCTGTTTCCCAGAAGGATGTCTGCACAGGGGCCTCTTGGGAAGAGACCCCCAAAACGCTTCCTCTCTAGACTCCCACCCTCTGTATCCTGCATCCGACCCCACCACTCCTGATCCAGGACACTGCAACACCTCTGTCCTACTTCCTCTCTTTCTTTCCTGTACTGATTGCCACTCAGAGCATAACTTGAATTAATGTGCTTAAAGGCCCCCTCTCTATCAAGGTGAGGATAGAAAGGAGTGAAGGTCTGAGAGGGACAGAGCACTCGTGAAATTCTTTAGCTTCCCCCACCCATCTCCTAACACTCTGGTAACGCTGACCACCTCCATGTCTTTGCTGTTTTTTGTGTGTGTGAAGAAACTGGATAATAATCTAATCTAGGGCTAAGGTGGAGGTCTAGGAGAAGCCACATGAGGACTTTTTTGCCCGGACTGGCAAGAGCAATATGTGGGCCTATAGAAGCTGCTCAAAGGGTAGCCGCTACCCTCTGGTTATTCAGGACCCCAGTCCCTTCTCTAGTTATACTTTGCAGTACAGCTTTGGGGGGTGATGTCTTTAGTGGGCATGCAGGGCTCCCCAAAACAATAGTTGCTAATATTGTATCCTTTGATACCCATTTGCTGGTTGTTTTTCAAAATGCTACATTGTGGTAGACACACCTATTCTTTGAGAGTAAATACCTGTAAATATTTACTAAATATTAACATATCCTCCCAAGCCCTTAATATAGCTCTTACTGCATTATCCAGTCCCTTATTTTGTATTTGTTTTTGCACTTACCTTCCAAGGAGTATTTTTTAGTTAATTTCCCCTCTTATGAGGTCAGCGTAGCCTGTGTCCTATAGCTCCGGATTGCACAGCTTGTACGTCTAATCTTTTTTCTTTCTTTCTTTTGGAATTTAATCTTTTTTTTAAATGCAATTTTATTGAGATATATTCACATACCAGATTATCATCCAAAGTGTACAATCTATAGTTCATGTTATCATATAGTTGTGCATTCGTCACCACAATTTTTGAACATTTTCATTGCTCTGAAAAAAATTAAAATGAGAATAAAAATAAAAAAGAATACCCAAAACATGTCATACCCCTTATCGTCCCCCATTATTTATTTATTTTTTCTCTTTATTTTCTTACTTATCCATTCATACACTGGATAAAGGGAGTCAGTCACAAGGTTTTCACAATTATACAGTCACACCATGAGAGCTATATAGTTATACAATCATCTTCAAGAATCAAGGCTACTGGATTACAGTTCAACAGTTTCAGGCTATTCCAATACACTAAAAACTAAAAAGGGGTATCATATAATGCATAAGAATAACCTCCAGATGACCTCTTGACTATTTTAAATCTCTCAGCCACTGAAACTTTATTTTGTTCATTTCTCTTCCCCCTTTTGCTCCAAGAAGGCTTTCTCAATCCCACGATGCCAGGTCCAGGCTCACCTCTGGGAGTCATGTCCCTCGTTGCCAGGGAGATTTACACCCCGGGAGTCATGTCTCATGTAGTGGGGAGAGCAGTGAAGTTTGCCTGCAGAGTTGGCTTAGAGAGGGAGGTTATATCTGAGTAACAAAAGAGGTTCTCTGGGGTGACTCTTAGGCATGATTATAAGTAGGCTTAGCCTCTCCTTTGCAGTAACAAACTTCATAAGGGCAAGCCCCAAGATGGAGGGCTTAGCCTTCTAGGTTGGTAGTCCCCAGTGCTTGTGAGAATATCGTTAATTCCCCACGTGGGGAATTTTAATATTTCCACATTTTCCCCCAGTCCCTCAAGGGTGCTTTGCAAATACTTTTTTTATTCTCTACCCTAAATTACTTTGGGATGTATCAGGGCATCCCACTAATGCAGATCTAATCTTACCTGTACTCACTGGAAGCCCTTGGAGCCCAAGACTCTCCAGGTCACTCACTTCCCCACTTCAGCTCCAGGAAAATCCCGTTATAAACTGACCCCTTCTTCTAACACCCTTTCAACCATTAGGCTTTACAATGATTGATATTATCATAATGAAGACCATTATAATCTTCTTTAGAGATGGACCAGAGAAGAGAGTTGTAAGATTTGTTCTGTTTTGTTTTGTCTTCTGGAATTGTATAAGTCATGGAAAATTATCAGAGTGAAAAAGAACAATAATAACAACTAGAATGAGATACTGCATTTTCTCTATATTATTTAATCCTTGTAAGAACACAGTTGCACTATTCTCTCTTTTTTATAGATAAGAAAATAAGTCTGGAAATGTTAATTAACTTTTCCAAGTTCATACCGCTAGTAAGTGACACAATTGGAATCTGAACCCAAAAGTGTGTGAACAGAGGCCCTCCTCTACCCTCTGAGGCTCAAGATAAGCATCAGAAGGAGAAAGGATGTTCCAGAGGAACAGGAAAAGGAAAGCTACAGTACATCTGATAGTTGTAAATAATTTTAATCAAGGACTTCAATAGAAGCTTTAACCAAAATTCAGAAAAAAAGCACATGAATGTAACAAATACCAAACAAATTTTTTTTTTTTTTTTTTTTTTCCTGAACAAACCACAAACTAATGAGTCCATTACTGGGACCTATACTAAAAAATTTCTAAAATCAAAATCTAATACCCCAAATTATCTTGAAAATAAAGTATAACCAAACTGATATGTTATTAGGTTCCTGGTTTAAAGTAAGAGAGAGGGTCCCGAGACATTGCACTCCCCAAATCCCCTCTGCTTGAAGGGAAAGGAGCAAGCATGGGCCTGCCAAGAGTTTGTAAACAGAAGAGAGGTGAGGAGGCAGAGCAGGGGTAAAAGCATGTCACTATCTAAACAAAACATATAACCCAATAGACATATAATAGCCCCAGCATTACTTTTATTTGTAGAATTATAGCCAAATTTTAGTGGCCTCTGACTTAAGAGGTTAAGTATACATAAGAAACTTATCTAAGTGTTTGTCTTAAACAGGTTATTTTGGCCTGCTTCCTACCAAGTTTTTTGTTGTTGTTTTTGTTTGTTTTTTTACCAGATTTGCTAACAAATAGTTACCTTGAATGATTTTTATTTAAATAGTTATTGCCTTTCTCCATGTAGCTAAAAGAAATGTTAAACAGTGCACTGAAAGAGAAAAGGATATACTTCAGATGATATTTATAACTAAATGCCCACATAGGTGTTGTGGCTGGGGCTCAGGCGTAATAACTACTCTCTCATCAAGGAAGAATGATTAGGTCGTGAGCCCTTCTGGGGTATCAAGCACTGTGAGGGAGCATGGGGTGAGGGAAAATAGGAAGTGGTTCCTGCCCTTGAGGAATTTCACATTCCCTAGATTTTTGACCTGGAGTCAAGGCTTAGCTAGCATTTGCTCCTCCTGACATTTTTTACTATTAATAATTAATAGTTAATAGTAATGTTAATAACTACTAATGTTTACTAAGCTTGATTTTTGTGCCAGAAAGTAGGCCAGGCACTTTACAAGCAGTATTACTTAATCCGCATGTTGGTCCTTTAGGGCAGATTCTATTATCACCTCCATTTTACAGATGAAGAAACTGAGGTACAGAATGTATAAGAAACTTGCCCTGTGGTCATAGCCAGAAAGTGGTAGAGCTAGGTCCACCTGACACCAAAATTCAGTCTCTCAGCCCCTGTGCCAGACTGGTTATGGTCTACCTTGGCCTAAATTATCCTTGGAGGAGCCCGAGTTCGTGAATGAACTAATTCAGTGCCATGGGTCTCTCAGGGCTCCTAGCTCCGTAGCTTCAGTCTTCCCCACTATTCGTTTTCCATGCTATTCCTTGTGGTACTTTTATGCTTGATACCCGGTACATGGTAGGCATTTGATAAATACTCTCCTGAAGTGGAAGTTAACAACAATTTAAAACCCAAAATGTTTAATTTTGTGACTGTCATATATTACTTTGGAGTTTACGGGTTTTGTTTTTTTTTTAAGAAAATAAATTTTAAGTAGATTTTTTACAGAAAATTCTGAATTTCCCTTAAATGTTCACCATTTCAGGAAGCAGAATCCCATAGGGCCAGGGCCACCTGGTGGTCCGTATGGCATCTTTGTGCAAATTAGAGAAATGGTTCCTACAGGCAGGAGGATGGAGCCCTGCACCAAGTTACATGCCTGAACAAGCAGAGCATGGGCTGGCTCTCAGCCTGTCCTCACCCCCTCGGCTTCCACAGACATAACCGTGCTGTACCCTGGTACAGGTTGCCTGTTCACAGGCAGGCTACAGTTCACCAAACACACACACTGGTGAGGAGTCTGGGGTGATTTCCCATAAGCCATCAATAGTTTGTTTCTAGTACTTGTGCACTTCATGAAATGTAGTCAAGGAAAAAGATAAGTTTTTTATTTCTTAGTGCTCCTGAACCTGAAATGATGAGCATAGGATGTGGGTTTTGGAGTCATACTACCTGGGTTTGAATTCCAGTCTGTGGCTCCCTGGCTGAATGATCTTGGTCAAGTTACACAACCTCCCTAAGCCTCAGTTTTCTTATTTGCAAAATAAATTTGCTACAAAGCTCAAAAGGGATTATGGATGTGCAGAGCGTCAAATGGTGCCAGGTGCATGTCTGTGCTTGTTAGGTGTCCAGGGCAAAGTACTGGGCTGGCATATTTAGGTGAACTTTCCCTTGCCAAATGAGCAAATCAAAATGGAGACATAGACACATTTGTGGTGGGATGTCGATGTCACTCTAAAGTACCCCTGAAGAAAGTTTGCTCCACAAACAAACAGGAGCCACTATTCACTGTTTTTTCCTTGGTGTAGTCAGAAATCACATGCCAGATAAAGTGCACCATACCTGGTGTGCTCAGTAATTGTCAGAAGGATGCACATTAGGGTCACCTGTCAGAAAGCACACCTGCCCAGACCCTGTCTCCCATGACTGATTCCATGTTGGTGGTGATACCTATTTTAAATACTTGTAAAGGTTCCACAGGGAGTCTGATGTTCATGCTCTGATAAGAACACCATTATAAGCTCACATTACAGTGTCTTTTCCAGTCTTACTAATGGCGGCTTAATGGGTGAAGGAGGCTTATGCATAGTTTTGGAGGGGGTCATAGATTGGTGCACAGGGAAGCATGAGTGTCCGCAGTTCCTGACCCAGAAACAAGCTACAGGCCCAGCTGTGCTCTGCCCATCCCAGCTCTGTCTTCAGGTTAGCATCTCATGAGAGGAGGCCAAGTGAGGGATGTTGGTAGGAACCTAAAAACGCTTGGAAAGATTGATTGGTGTCCCATGGGTGTGGCTGAAGGGAGAGCATCATGCATAAATTAAGACCTTTCCAAACACCCAACACCAAGTCTTACTCCATAACCACGTGTTGCCAACTTTTTAAGAAAAAGTGATTTAGCATTTTTTAAGTTAATTGTAAGAAGTTTTGCCAATTCAGTTCAAGCACTCAGGAGACAAAGGCCAAATCCCTAGAGTTTGATCAAAGCATGTGGTGGAGCCTGGAGGATTGTTCTCCTTCCTTTCAGCCAAGACCATAATAAGCGATTTTTCAGCATCTCAAAGCTGTGTTTCAATGTTTTTACTTGTTTGAGCAGTAACACCTTTGTGGGCAGTGGACAGCCCCGGCTTGTCTTAAAGCAACTCAGCTTTAACCAGTAATGTTGGTTTGTGTTTTGCGTTGTTGTTTTTCCCCCATATCAGAACCGCCTTCTTGACTTTTTTTTTCATGCTCTACGAATGTATTGACCTCCATTAGCATAGGTGAGAAATTCAGGGCAGTTCATGTTGACCTAACACTGGATCCAGAAAGCTTAGTAACAGTGCCAGGTATGGTGGCCTCTATAAAGCTTAGTGTTGGGGAGCTTTTTGTTTTTTCATTAATTTAATAAAGATTTATTAAAACTTGTCATGTGCCATGTGCAGTGCTGGATGCTAGAGAAACTGTGGTGAACAGTCTCAGCCTTCATAGAATTTACATTCTGGTGGTAAACACACGTTTGTCAAGTGAATTTGAATTACAATAGTAATAAATACTAAGAAAGGAAAAGTGCATGAGAGTACATAACACAGATGAGCCTGATTGTAGGAGGGGTTTTTGGATGGAGATCAGGGTAAGCTGCTGCCTGGGCTAGAAGGCCATTCCAGGCTGCAGAAGCAGCATTGTGCAACAGCCCTCCTGAACTGGGAAGGACCTGGCACTTCTGAGGAACAGAAGGAAGGCTGGTGTACATTAAAGTGGCGGGAAATGAGGCCAAATCAAAGAGGGTCTTATAAGACTTGGTAAGGATACTGGAATTTGGATTTAGGATTTGGACAAGCCTTGTTAACCATGCCTCAACTCTGTGTTGGCCAGGAGACTCTTCCTACAATCAGGAAGAAGGCTCACAATAGAAGCCAGCCCCACCCTGAAGCTTCTCTTCCCCAGGGCTCCTTTAGGGCTTCACACCCTGACCGATGGGTTTCTAGCATCAGCCTCATGATCACTGAGACAGCATCACCACCAGGCCTGTAATGAGAGGGGTAAATCTAAATCCTTATGTGGTAGAGGGAGACACAACAGTTGGAAACTCATTCTCCTGATACATTCACTTCAGATTAGCAAGTCCTAGCTTTAAGAATGTTTTCTGGGCTGTGGGACAAATGCTATGACTGAGTATGTGTCAGTTGGCACCTTGAAAGTACCACATAGCTGTTGCACACTGGCCAGCCATGAGGTCCATCATCCAGCATGATCGGCTTGTCCTGGTTCTTGGGGACTTCCATGGCACACTTCCTTTCATGACTGGCAGTATCTTTCAGTGATTTTTTGGCATGTAACCTGGACTGACTGTCCCCCACTGGCCCTACCTCTTGATTTCCACCTGGGTCTGTTCTCTAGCAGTAATCTTGTATGCCTATGGTTTAGACTCAGTGCTGGCCATTTTTTGCTGGATAGAGCAAGTCAGATAGAGCAAGTCACCCTGCTGTGACATCTTTAGGACTGGGCATGCATGCCCACGGGTCTGGAAGCAGAGTGCAGTGGACTGAACGTTGGTCCCCCATTAGAAATTATAGGCCCTGCCATGAGCAAGTCGCTTCTCTGGGCCTCGGGTTCCACATCTATGCCATGGGCATGATGCTAATAACAGCTTCCATATATTGTGCATTGACTCTGTTAATTAATTTAATCCTATGAGGTATATAGTACTATCTTCTTTTTTTGTGCCTGTCTCACAGGATTATGGAAACAATTAAATGAATTAATGTATGAAATGCTTCATTACCTGAAATGTATCAGATAAAAGTAATTATATTCAAACTTGATTGGGGAAGACAGTTGAAAATTGTAATCAGCAATATTTATGGTGACTGTCCTTATATAATCCCTATTTACAAACATGTATCTATTTATAGTACAGAACATTTGTTAAATGAATATTTATTGAGGGCCTACTATGTTCCACGCACTGTTCTGGGTGCTTAAGATGCATCAGTGAAGAAAAATCAAAGACTGCTGCCCTTGTGGGGCTTAAATTCTAGTAGGGCAGAGGGGCAATAAATAACTTAGTAAACCATGTAGAATATTGGAAAGTTTTGAATGCTGAGGAAAGAAAGAAGCAGCAGAACAGGGTCAGAGAGATCTGGACTGTGCGAGAGAGGGGAGGTTGCCTTTTTATTCAGAGTGAGCCTCATTCGTGTTTTAGGTGCATAGCCACTCCTCTTATCCCCAAATACTTACTGAGTGCCTGCCAAGCCCTGGGGCCTGGAGATACAGCAGTGATCAGGATGCACAAGGTCCCTTTCCTTCTGAAGCTTACTTTCTGGTGGGCAAAATGGACAACAAACCAGCAGGCAAGTACAGGTGATAATGAAGTGGTGTGAAGGAAATATGAGAGCAAATAAAGGAGGGGGAGCAGATGGCATGGTGGGATGGCCCCTCAGAGGTGACATGTGAGCTCAGCCTGAAAGATGAGAGCCAGCCAGCTTGCCTTGGGCAGTGCAGGAACAAGTGTATTTCAAAGGCCCCAAGGCTGGAAGAGGCGTGGCAGGGGGAGTGAGCAAAGGAGAATGCGACTGAGCACAGAGAGCCACGGAGGGAGAGCAAGTAAGTCTGGGTGTATGAATGGAACCTCTGATGTTACAAGGGCTTGTAGGCCACTGTGAAGGGTCTGGATTTTTTTATTGTAAGACCAGCAAAGACCACTGAAGAGTTTCAAGCAGGACTTGACATGATCTGATTTCTGTTTTTAAAAGATCACACTGTGTGCGATGTGAAGAGTGGGCTATGTAAGTGGTCTCTCTGTGGAGACTAAAAGAGCAGGACACAGTAAATTCTCAAACTATTTCCAGCTGATGTTCATTGAACCCTCGCTTGTTCCTCTCTGTCCATTTTCTGGTTCACCCAGAAAGAACCAATGTGAATTGTGATTCATTGTCTTGCAGGAGAGTCCGCAGAAAGCAGGGGTGCGGAGGGACTTGGGAGTAGAGAATGGGGGGTGGGGTGAGCAGAGTGGATTTAGATCGTTTAACACAAAAGCAGCCACTGGTGCTCCATCCATTTAGAATAACCTTGTTACTAGCTGCAGGTTCATTCTTGTTCAGAAGCCAGAATGTACACCAGTTCTTCTGCTCCCCACCCCCAGAGGTGGCAGTCATCTGAAAGGAACTCGTCTGCTTCCATTAAGTAAGTTGGCTCTTTAGGGTCACAAGTAAATGGTATTTGGCTTTTGATACTGACTCTTGATGATAAGCTCATCCCAAAAATGTGAAGTTCCAGCAGATAGGGACTTAGTCCTCGTCATTTTGGTAACTTGACCCCCATGGCATTTAGATTAAAAATGCCTTCCACATTAGCAACTCTGAGTGTTAGTGGAATTTGGTTGAAACAAGAAACAGACGCAGCACTCATGAGCCTCAGAGATAGACAATCTAAGCCTGTTTGCCAGGTTTCTTGAGCAAGCAGGTGTGTGGGCAAGCTTGATCCCAAGATGAACCCTCAGGTACATGAGCTACCCTGAAACACTGCTGCATTTCAAAAAGGAAAAGAGATACAAAGGACCTTTCCCCCCTTTTATCTTTCCAAACAAGCAACCTAAAATATTTAACTGGGCACATTGAATCATTCATGAATCTGACAATACTCATTCTCACAGTCTGTGTGCACACAAGTACAAGTCTGGAGACGGAAAGTTTACCTTTTCAAGATAGTATATGCAGGTACGGTTGTCCAAGCTAGCCTCCCTCTCTGTTGAATGCATTCTAGCAGCTTCCTGACATTGGTCTTTAGAACGACCTGAATTTCAGTTAAAAAAAAGAAAAATGCATCTTCCCTTGTCATACAATGCCTTTTTTGAATCTGATAGCTTAATGCATTAAAGTCTGATAAATATAGCTCTTCTATGCCCCTTCGGAGCTGCATTTAGGAGGCAAAATCAAGAGGATTTTCCTTTCCTAGACACAGCTCAACGCTATAAAGGGCTCCTGTTCTGTAATCTGTTTTCGAGATCTGATGAGTGTGTTTCTAATACCCTGTCACGTGAGGAGTTCTGACGTAGTCACCCAACATGACTATGAGAAAATGTACTGCAAAGATGTGTGTGGGATGGTGGAGCCAGATCACTGAAGCAAAGTGTTCTTTGTCAGAAAATTTTCCACAGGGAGTAGCAAACCCATGCAGTAGGGTCCGCCTTGATATGGGTTCTGCATTGGCCCAAAATGGATTTTGAGTTCGACTTTTGCAGGATTTCAGGTCAGCATCCTAATACGGTACGTTCTTTTTTTAGTTGGGTTTTATATCTAAGTTTCTTTTTATAGAAGAAGACTTGCAGTAGAGAAAGGAGAAAGTCGCTTGCGGTAGAGAAAGGAGAAAGTAGCTTTGCTGATTCAGTTTGTTATTATGTACGTTAGGAATTGATGGGCTAAGGGTGCTGGCAAGAGGGCTCGTGGCCTTTTCCTCCGAACAGAAGATTTAGAAAAATGAGGTTCAGTCTGGCTCTGGAGAATGGCCTTGAGTAAGTAACTCCTAGTTGTCGCTAAGAACATAGTCTGGGAAGGGTCATTTCATTTCTCTAAAGTCTTAAAAGATTTTAAATAAAAGTACACAAAATTTTATTAACAAGCCCTATAAAGGTCTACATAATAGATATGTTGGGTAACAGTTTTAAAAGGGTTTTGAAATTTTTTGTTTTGTTTTTTGTACTCTGAGGGTTAGAGTTTATGTGGAAACTTTCACTTTAAATATTTTATTTTTGTGTATTTCAGTAAAGTTGCCTTAACTGTTTGAAGGAAGGGAGATTTAATGAAGCTGGAAATACTGGGGATTGGTTGGCAATATCCTTGCCAAGAATTGTTCCCTTTCTTTACAAGTTCAATCCCACAGTGTGAACCAATGCTTAAAACAGTGTTAGGGAAAAGATGGGGAGGGGGCTGGTTTTTAATGGTTGAATAGAGAGAATCTTTTGGGCAAACAGAATATTGTGTGCCAAGCTAACCTTTGAGACTTGGAAGGCAGGGACGCAAGCAGTGATAGATTCTGCAAACAGAAGGTAGGCAGCAGCTGTGCAAATCAAGGAACAAATTCCACCTGGGTATAGCATGGCCCAAACTATTGTTTCACCTGGGTTTTCAGCCATGTTCCTATGCGAGAGGAATTAGCTCAAGCTTGGAAAATGAAGGGCAGCTGTAGAGAGCATGTATCTGTGTGACTTTAGGTGTTTATCTGTTTTTCTTTGTTCCTTGTTCTCTCTGTCTATCTCTTGGGGATTTCTGCTTTGTATCTTACTATACTTTCATTCACTTTCTCTTTTGTTCTTTTTTGGCATTTATGTGATTTATTTTATCGAGTAAAATGATTTTTAAATAATTTTTAAATAATTATTTTGGCCATTCTCTTATAGGTTAGAACAACAGTTCTCAAACTTATTGGTCCCAGGGGCCTGTTACACTCTTAAAAATCATTGAGGCCCAAAGAACTGTTTTGTTTATCTGAGTTAGATCTATCGATATTTACCATATTCAAAATTAAAAATGAGAATTTTAAAAAGTATTGTGAAAAATTATAAGCCCTTTACATGATAAAATAACACAGGTTATGAAAAATAACTATTTTCTAAAACAAAAAATAATGAGAAGAATGATACTGTTTTACATTTTTGTAAATATCTTTAATGCCTAGCTTAATAGAAGACAGATGGATTTTCATATCTGCTTCTGCATTCAATTGCAATTTGTTGTTTTGATTGAAGTATGTAAAGAAAATCCAACCTCACACAAGTAGTTAGTTGAAAAGGGAAGAGTTTTTAAATAGATTTTTCATTTAGTTGTGGATATTCTTTGATACTGTGCCAAAACTCAACAAGTGGTATTTTCTGAAAGGCTAATTACAACTGGAATCTGAAATCTTGTCAATGGGCTTTTCTCGCTTTGTTACATTAAAATCCACTGGTCTCTCTTGTACCTTTTAACTCATGCATAATTTTTTCTAACAACACGCATTGGTTGTTTGGAAAATATACTGAGTTATGCCAATCTTCCAAATTCATTACACAATGTTCAAAAATCACATTTGTTTTCATCACCACCAACCAACCTTATCAGAAAAGTCTATGTATTGCAAAGTGTCAAGTTCATGGTGGCAGATACAGTTTTTCTCCTAAAGCTTTATATAGATGAATATTGAAATCTTCCCAAGTTATGGGAAAAGGAGTCTATGACTGGGGAGTATGTGTATTTATTGGGAATGAGAAGGCTATGATGGAGAAGGGGACTTCTGCTTTTTACCTTAATACGCTTCTGTGCTGTTTGAATCCATAAGCATGGGTTTGTTTTTTTAAGCTGGTTAATTCTTAAAAGCAGATGAAGAAAAGTCATTCTAATCATCAAAAGTGGCTTAAGTGTCCATGTTTACATTACATATATATATTGGTATTTATTATGTAAGTCTGGAATATGGAGACAAAAGCAGCAGAAGATTCCAAATATGCTAATTAACTAGAATTTCCTGGTGGTATTATATAAAGTATAATTATAAAGTATGGTTGTATTTATAAAATTCTTAAAAGCCTTTACATACTTACAAAGAAACCTTATGTAAATATACATATACATACTTGTAACTATACCGTAGAGTTTTATATTTACTTTATATAAATGTGCATACATTTGTTCATACTTTGTTTATATACATGTGTATCTGTAGGTACACACACACACACACACACACACACAGAATGACCATCCTGATTTCCCTGGGGACAGTCCCAGTGTATGCTTCTTGCCCTGGCATAATTATTAGTAACACTTGCTTTCTCTCTCAAGCATCCTATTTTGGATACTGAATTATTTGTTCACCTTTTTTATATATATGTGCTTATAAAGTGTATTTACACATTACATATGTCCCATATGTTTGTGCATACATGTAGTTGTACATGCATGGGATATACACATACATCGATTTTGTGTTTTAAAGGTGTATTTAGAAAGCTGTTATGCATAAGCCTGATGGCCATGGCTGTCTAATTACAAATTAGTTTATTTTTTTAAAATATTGACTAACCAAAAGTTTTGCACCTACAACATTTTTGTTAGCCTTTTCCATGCTTATCTACTCCATTTCAATAATACTACCAAGAATAGAGAATTTATGGCACAAAACTAGCTTTACAGAAAACATTTTAAAAAGTCACATGCAAATTAAATCTCACCTTCTTTCCAATTTAAATTTCTTTTTCTAAAGTATATTGTCAACTTTCCATTGACAGGATCTCCTAAGCCTTCTGTTTTAAGTTACTTTCTATGAAGAAATATAGTGGAGGAATTACTTTAACTATTTTAAGTCAAAGAATACTTTTTTTAGTGAGAATGACTGCCCTCCCAAATGATCACTTTTGTAAGTCTTAATTTTCATTTTTTGTATTTTCTTAAAGCAAGTGTATCTGATAAGATCTGAGTCCTGTGCCATTTTACTTCGTGTTCTTATTGGTGACACAAACTGAACTGGCTAATGGGGCCAGGCAGGTCATGCCACTGGCTGCTAAGTGCTGTGGCAGGTTTGTGTGCGTGTAGGGATTGTAGTCAGGGCACACAGCTATTCAGCGCCAGCCCTTCTTGCCAGGCAAGAATACCACCCCAAATGTTGCCCCATCTTCCTAATTTTCAAGCAAAGGTGAATGGATTTTTATGTGAATAATAGTTTTTCAACATAAGCTCAGTGTTTCAAAACACACCACTTGTGTCATATGAAACATGTAGATGAGCCAGATTTACTGAGCGGCCTACAGTGGGTGCCCTCTGGTCTGCAGACTTAGAAATGGTTTCTTTGTTTCCCTTGGGCTTTTAGCTGTAGCACCTTCTGATATCAACCAAAGAACTGGATAACTATGCTCTGAAGCTATTTATGACAAAACTTGATGGTTTAGATAGAGAGCACTATTAAGATTGGAGAAGTAGGTGCTAGAGTCTTAAAGACTTAAAATTGCATCTTCAATAACTTTCCCTGTTTTTGCAATTTGCATTTGCAGATTTGGATTCTTTGTTTTAACCTCCTTTACTGACTCCTACATTATAAACTTCTTGAGGGCATGAAACTCTTAACTCGATGCCTCTTTCTGCCTAAAATTCCCTTTTCTCCCTTTGTCCCCTCACCATATCTCCAGAGCTAAATTTTACCCGTCAGGATCCAGTAAATGTCACTTT
This sequence comes from Choloepus didactylus, assembly GCF_015220235.1. Classification (NCBI taxonomy): domain Eukaryota; kingdom Metazoa; phylum Chordata; class Mammalia; order Pilosa; family Megalonychidae; genus Choloepus; species Choloepus didactylus. The sequence goes on along the minus strand of NC_051307.1, from coordinate 154,708,752 downwards.
ACCCTCCAAGGATCTCCTAATTATCTCCCTTCAGCCTTCCCTCCCATCCGTTCCTGAGCCTCCCACCCAATCTGAAAACAACCTCTCTTCTCCGAATTCCCATAACCTTTTCCCTGCATGCCTGGTCCTGCATGTTCACTGTGAATCCTTGTTTTGCATTGTTTCACAAACACATCTTCTTTCCTCTACTACTCTGCAAGTCCTTAAGGAAGAATTTTCATTTCTCTTACAGCACTGGATTTTAGTTTCAGACCTGTTTTTTGCTGGTTGATAAAAACCACCTGTGGAGCCCTTTGGCAAGGTGGGAGGTGGACTTTTCAATGTATACTCTTTATGCCCTTTGAATTTGGCATCATATGAATGTATTACTTAGTCATAAAATAAGTTAAAGTACAAAAATACACATGGATTCCAGGATCTCACTCAAGCTATTCTAATCCAGAATGGAGCGGGGGTTGGGGGGTGGGTTGTTGAAGAATCTGTAAATCTGTACTATTTTAAAGCTCCCCAGGTTGATTCTGATGCATAGCCAGGTTTGGGAACCACTGTCCCAAAACACATAGTAGGTATTCCATAAGTATTTGTTTAATGGAGGAATGAGCTCTTGTTTTCCTATAGCACTTAGCCTGATGCCTTGCACATGGCAGGTGTTCAATACATACTTGGTAAGGGAATTAAAATAAATTTTGAGTTCAGATATCCCTGCCCCCATCCTACTTTCTTAGCTATGGGTGGTCCACTCTTCTCCAGGCTCTCTCTGTCCTGGACTACTAGGATGGCCTACTAATTTGTCTCCTGCAAGCTTGCCTCCCTTGGATCCTTTCATCCAGATCCTTTCAATTACACTGCATCACACTCAGATCATCACTTGGATTCTTGCATCACACTGTAGCCTGCATGATTATTTTTTTTGTAACTCAAATATGATTGTGACTTTCAGTGGTTCCCTATTACCTGCATTATAAAATTTATTGTGAGGAGTACTTTTGAGAGTCCTCTGTGATCTAGCCCTACCCTTCCTTTCTAGCCATTTCATTCAAGAAGGTATGTCCTGTTGAATGTGCCTGGCACGGCTGTACATACTGGGAAGGGTAAGCAGTGCACACACCCTCCTGCCATCACACAGAACCACTCGTCCCTGAGGACAGAATACCTTTTTATCATTTTGTTTTGTTTTGTTCTGCTTAGAGTGCCCCTCCCAGCCCCCTATTTTTTTTTTATTCATTGATGCCAAGCATTCCAGGGCCCCTGTAAATAATAAATTGCTGTCACTTCATCTTCTTACGCTTGGTACATACCTCTGTTATAAAGCCTACGTAGCATCATGGGTTCCAATTATTAGTTCCCAGGTCTCTTTATTCCCTAGACTCTGAGCTCCTTGAGAACAGAGACCTCCCTTACTCACCTCCATATCTCTGTGGAAGGCATTAACATATTTGTTGGGTAAAATTAATACAAGAATGACTTTTGTGTGTGTGTGGTAAGAAGGCGAGTCAAGGTGCTACTTAGCGAGAAAGCAACCATGATTTTAAAAGGATTTCTGCCACACAACAGTCAGTAGTCCCCTGAAAGTTGTCATATGTGGTGTTTCCAAAGTTAGAAGGGTTTTACTGTTGTTGTTGAAAGATGATAACTTTCACAGTACGGTTTAGCGAGTGGCTATAGAACAAATTTCAAAGAATGTTATGGGTTACAGTTCCACCATTTCAGTTCTTTCCTTCTAGTTACTATAATACCCTAGCATCTAAAATAATATGTATATTTATATGAAGATTCAGTATTCATAATCCTTTATTAAATCCTATCTTGTCTGTTGCTACCCCTTCCTTTCATTTAATCACCTTCTCAATCTTCAGGCATGTCTAGGCAGTGACCACCATAACTTGTTCATATTGAAAAGGGGTGCCAACATTATGGGGAAGGGGGCTGCATTTGGTTGCTGTTCTCAAAGAGGCTGTCGCCTCTGGGTTTTGTTTTTTTTGTTTTTTTTTTAAATCAAGAACTTCTATTTATTAAAACATATCAAAAAGAGTTTTTTAAAAAGCCACAAAATGTGAGAAGACATTTTTAACCATATAACTATCAAAGGATTTGTATGCAGAATATACAAAGAACAATAAATTGATAAGAAAAAGGCAAATCAATAAAAACAGTAGGCTGAAGACTTAACTGGATATTTCACAAAAGAGAAAGTCCAAATGGCCAATGAACAAATAAAATAAGATTAACATCTTTTTTTGTCTTCATTTTATTGAGATATATTCACATACCACACAGTCATACAAAACAAATCGTACATTTGCTTGTTCACAGTACCATTAAATAGTTGTACATTCATCACCTAAACCAATCCCTGACACCTTCATTAGTACACACACAAAAATAACAAGAATAATAATTAAAGTGAAAAAGAACAATTAAAGTAAAAAAAGAACACTGGGTGCCTTTGTCTGTTTGTTTGTTTCCTTCCCTTGTTTTTCCGTTCATCCATCTATAAACTAGAAAAAGGGGAGTGTGGTCCTTATGGCTTCCCAATCCCATTGTCACCCCTCATAAGCTACATTTTTATACAATCGTCTTCAAGATTCATGGGTTCTGGGTTGTAGTTTGATAGTTTCAGATATCCACCACCAGCTACCCCAATTCATTAGAACCTAAAAAGGGTTGTCTAAATTGTGCATAAGAGTGTCCACCAGAGTGACCTCTCAGCTCCTTTTGGAATCTCTCTGCCACTGAAGCTTATTTCATTTCCTTTCACATCCCCCTTTTGGTCAAGAAGATGTTCTCCATCCCACTATGTAGGGTCTACATTCCTCCCCAGGAGTCATATTCCACGTTGCCAAGGAGATTCACTCCTCTGGGTGTCTGATCCCACGTAGTGGGGAAGGCAGTGATTTCACCTTTCAAGTTGGCTTAGCTAGAGAGAGAGGGCCACATCTGAACAACAAAGAGGCATTCAGGAGGAGGCTCTTAGGCACAATTATAGGGAGGCCTAGCCTCTCCTTTGCAGCAGCAGTCTTCCCAAGGGTAAATCCTGTGGTAGAGGGCTCAACCCATCAAACCACCAGTCCCCTATGTCTGTGGGCATGTTAGCACTCATCGAGGTGGGGTAGACCAATACCCCTGCATTCTCCACAGGCTCCTCAAGGGGGGGTCTCCGTGTTTTTTTCCTTGTTTTTTTTTTTTTTTAACTTACTTTTTTTAAAATCAACTGTATGAAAAATAAAAAAATAAAAAATAATAATTAAAAAAAACATACAGTAAAAGAACATTTCAAAGAGACCATACATAACAAGGGAGTAAGAAAAAGACAACTAACCTAAGATAACTACTTTACTTCCAACATGTTCCTACTCTACCCCAAGAAAGTTACCGAATATAGCAACATTTCTGTGAACTTGTTCCTACTATACCCATCAGAAATTAACAGACCATAGTCATTCCTGGGCATCCCCAGAATGTTAAATTTACCCACAATAGCTTAACTGTTCTTCTTGGATTATTGTTCCCCCTTCCTTAATTGCTCTCTATTAATAGTTCCCCTACATTCTACATTATAAACCATTTGTTTTACATTTTTCAAAGCTCACATTAGTGGTAGCATATAATATTGGTCTTTTTGTGCCTGGCTTATTTCGCTCAGCATTATGTCTTCAAGGTTCATCCATGTTGTCATATGTTTCACGAGATCGTTCCTTCTTACTGCCGCGTAGTATTCCATCGTGTGTATATACCACATTTTCTTTATCCACTCATCTGTTGAAGGACATTTGGGTTGTTTCCATCTCTTGGCAATTGTGAATAATGCTGCTATGAACATTGGCGTGCAGGTATCTGTTCGTGTCACTGCTTTCCGATCTTCCGGGTATATACCGAGAAGTGCAATCACTGGATCGAACGGTAACTCTATATCTAGTTTTCTAAGGAACTGCCAGATTGATTTCCAGAGTGGCTGAACCATTATAAAGTCCCACCAACAATGAATAAGAGTTCCAATTTCTCCACATCCCCTCCAGCATTTGTAGTTTCCTGTTTGTTTAATGGCAGCCATTCTAATCGGTGTGAGATGGTATCTTATCATGCTCTTAATTTGCATCTCTCTAATAGTGAAGCTGAACATTTTTTCATGTGTTTCTTGGCCATTTATATTTCCTCTTCAGAGAACTGTCTTTTCAGATCTTTTGCCCATTTTATAATTGGGCTGTCTGTACTATTGTCATTGAGTTGTAGGATTTCTTTATATATGCAAGATATCAGTCTTTTGTCAGATACATGGTTTCCAGAAATTTTTTCCCATTGAGTTGGCTGCCTCTTTACCTTTTTGACAAATTCCTTTGAGGTACAGAAACTTCTAAGCTTGAGGAGTTCCCATTTATCTATTTTTTCTTTTGTTGCTTGTGCTTTGGGTGTAAAGTTTAGGAAGTGTCCACCTAATACAAGGTCTTGAAGATGTTTTCCTACGTTATCTTCTAGGAGTTTTATGGTACTTTCTTTTATATTGAGATCTTTCGTCCATTTTGAGTTAATTTTTGTGTAGGGTGTGACGTAGGGGTCCTCTTTCATTCTTTTGGATATGGATATCCAACTCTCCCAGCCCCATTTGTTGAAAAGACCATTATGACTCAGTTCAGTGACTTTGGGGGCCTTATCAAAGATTATTCGGCCATAGATCTGGGGGTCTATCTCTGAATTCTCAATTCGATTTCATTGATCTATATGTCTGTCTTTGTGCCAGTACCATGCTGTTTTGACAACTGTGGCTTTATAATAAGCTTCGAAGTCAGGGAGTGTAAGTCCTCCCACTTCATTTTTCTTTTTTAGGGTGTCTTTAGCAATTCGAGGCATCTTCCCTTTCCAAATAAATTTGATAACTAGCTTTTCCAAGTCTGCAAAGCAGGTTGTTGGAATTTTGATTGGGATTGCATTGAATCTGTAGATGAGTTGGGGTAGAATTGACATCTTAATGACATTTAGCCTTCCTATCCATGAACATGGAATATTTTTCCATCTTTTAAGGTCCCCTTCTATTTCTTTTAGTAGAGTTATGTAGTTTTCTTTGTATAGGTCTTTTACATCTTTGGTTAAGTTTATTCCTAGGTACTTGATTTTTTTAGTTGCTATTGGAAATGGTATCTTTTTCTTGAGTGTCTCTTCAGTTTGTTCATTTCTAGCATATAGAAACATTACTGACTCATGTGCATTAATCGTGTATCCCGCTACTTTGCTAAATTTGTTTATTAGCTCTAGTAGCTATATTGTTGATTTCTCAGGATTTTCCAGATATAAGATTATATCATCTGCAAACAATGACAGTTTTACTTCTTCTTTTCCAATTTGGATGCCTTTTATTTCTTTGTCTTGCTGGATTGCCCTGACTAGCAGCTCCAGCACAATGTTGAATAACAGTGGTAATAGCGGGCATCTTTGTCTTGTTCTTGATCTTAGAGGGAAGGCTTTCAGTCTCTCACCATTGAGTACTATGCTGGCTGTGGGTTTTTCATATATGCTCTTTATCATATTGAGGAAGTTTCCTTTAATTCCTACCTTTTGAAGTGTTTATCAAAAACGGATGCTGGATTTTGTCGAATGCTTTTTCAGCATCTATTGAGATGATCATTTGATTTTTCCCTTTCGAGTTTTTAATGTGTTGTAATACATTGATTGATTTTCTTATGTTGAACCATCCTTGCATGCCTGGAATGAACCCCACTTGGTCATGGTGTATGATTTTTTTAATGTGTCTTTGGATTCGATTTGCAAGTATTTTGTTGAGGATTTTTGCATCTACATTCATTAGGGAGATTGGCCGGTAGTTTTCCTTTCTTGTAGCATCTTTGCCTGGTTTTGGTATTAGATTAATGTTAGCTTCATAAAATGAGTTAGGTAGTGTTCCATTTTCTTCAATGTTTTGAAAGAGTTTAAGTAAGATTGGTATCAGTTCTTTTTGGAAAGTTTGGTAGAATTCCCCTGTGAAGCCATCTGGCCCTGGGCATTTATTTGTGGGAAGCTTTTTGATGACTGATTGGATCTCTTTGCTTGTGATGGGTTGATTGAGGTCTTCTATTTCTTCTCTGGTCAGTCTAGGTTGTTCATATGTTTCCAGGAAATTGTCCATTTCCTCTACATGATCCAGTTTGTTGCCATACAGTTGTTCATAGTATCCTCTTATAATTTTTTTAATTTCTTCAGGATCTGCAGTTATGTCACCTTTTTCATTCATTATTTTGTTTATATGGGTCTTCTCTCTTTTTGATTTTGTCAGTCTAGCTAGGGGCTTGTCAATCTTGTTGATCTTCTCAAAGAACCAACTTTTGGTGATATTTATCCTCTCTGTTATTTTTTTGTTCTCTATGTCATTTATTTCTGCTTTAATCCTTGTCATTTCTTTTTTTTCTACTTGGTTTAGGATTGGTTTGCTGTTCATTTTCTGGCTTCTTCAGTTGATCCATTAGTTCTTTGATTTTGGCTCTTCCTTTTTAATATATATGTTTAGTGCTATAAATTTCCCCCTCAGTACTGCTTTTGCTGCATCCCATAGGTTTTGGTATGTTGTGTTCTCATTTTCATTCATCTCTATATATTTAGCAATTTCTCTTGCTATTTCTTCTTTAACCCACTGATTGTTTAGGAGCGTGTTGTTTAACCTGCAAATCTGTATCTTTTAATTGGGGAGTTTAATCCATTTACATTCAACGTTGTAAGTGTGAAGGCATTTCTTGAATCAGCCATCTTATCCTTTGATTAAGATGGTATTTTTGAATTTTCTAAGTCTCTGATGGTTATTGACTTCTAATTGTATTCCATTGTGGTCAGAGAATGTGCTTTGAATAATTTCAATCTTTTTAAATTTATTGAGCCTTGTTTTATGTCCCAGCATATGATCTATTCTGGAGAAAGTTCCGTAAGCACTAGAGAAGTATGTGTATCCTGGTGATTTGGGATGTAATGTTCTATATATGTCTGTTAAGTCTAATTCATTTATCAGATTGTTTAGGTTTTCAGTTTACTTATTGGTCTTCTGTCTGGTTGATCTATCTATAAGAGAGAGTGATATGTTGAAGTCTCCCACAATTATTATGGAAACATCAGTTGCTTCCTTTAGTTTTGCCAGTGTTTCTCTCATGTATTTTGTGGCACCTTGATTGGGTGCATAAACATTTATGATTGTTGTTTCTTCTTGTTGAATTGCCCCTTTTATTAGTATGTAGTGGCCTTCTTTGTCTCTTAAAACATCCCTGCATTTAAAGTCTATTTTATCTGGGATTAATATTGCTACACCTGCTTTCTTTTGGCTGTAGCTTGCGTGAAGTATTTTTTTCCATCCTTTCACTTTCAATTTCTTTGTGTCCCTGTGTCTAAGATGAGTCTCTTGTATGCAACATATTGATGGTTCATTTTTTTTGATCCATTCTGCAAATCTATATCTTTTAATTGGGGAGTTTAATCCATTTACAGTCAACGTTGTAAGTGTGAAGGCATTTCTTGAATCAGCCATCTTATCCTTTGGTTTATGTTTGTCATATATATTTTTCCCCTCTCTCTATTAATATCCTTTAATGTACCCATAGCGAATCTCTTTAGTACTGAACCTTTCTCCAAGTCTCTCTGTCGTTTCTTTGTTTCTCTGTCTGTAGGGCTCCCCTTAAGTATCTCTAGTAGGGCAGGTCTCTTGTTAGCAAATTCTCTCAGCATTTGTTTGTCTGTGAAAAATTTAAGCTCTCCCTCAAATTTGAAGGAGAGCTTTGCTGGATAAAGAATTCTTGGTTGGAAATTTTTCTCACTCAGGATTTTAAATATATCGTGCCACTGCCTTCTTGCCTCCATGGTGGCTGCTGAGTAGTCACTACTTAGTCTTATGCTGTTTCCTTTGTATGTGGTGAATTGCTTTTCTCTTGCTGCTCTCAGAACTTGCTCCTTCTCTTCCGTGTTTGACAGTCTGATCAGAATATGTCTTGGAGTGGGTTTATTTGGATTTATTCTATTTGGAGTTTGCTGGGCATTTATGATTTGTGTATTTATGGTGTTTAGAAGATTTGGGAAGTTTTCCCCAACAATTTCTTTGAATACTTTTCCTAGACCTTTACCCCTTTCTTCCCCTTCTGGAACACCAATGAGTCTTATATTTGGACGTTTCGTATTATCTATCATATCCCTGAGGTCCATTTCGATTTTTTCGATTTTTTTCCACATTCTTTCTTTTGTGCTTTCATTTTCCATTCTGTCATCTTCCAGGTCACTGATTCATTGTTCAACTTCCTCTAGTCTTGTACTATCAGTATCCAGAATCTTTTTAATTTGGTCAACAATTTCTTTAATTTCCATAAGAACATCTATTTTTTTATTTAGTCTTGCAGTGTCTTCTTTATGCTCTTCTAGGGTCTTGATATTCTTTGTATCCCGTACTATGGTCTCTGTTCATCTTTAGCTCTTTGATTAGTTGCTCTAGGGACTGTGTCTCTTCTGATCTTTTGATTTGGGTGTTTGGGCTTGGGTTATCCATATCGTCTGTTTTTTTCATACGCTTTAGAATTTTCTGTTGTTTTTGGCCTCTTGGCATTTGCTTAACTTGTTAGGGTTCTTTTAGGATTTGTAGACCAATTGAAGTCCTTATCTCTAATTTATCAGATCTACAGCTTCGTGGAGTACACTTTCTCTAACTAACCAGCAGGTGGCGTCCACGAGCCACCTGTTCTCCACAAGCCAGTTCTCCCCTGTTTTGCCTTTGTGGTGAGTGGGGGAGTGAGTCTTGTGGGGTCCAATTGGTGTACCAAGCTTGCATGTGTAGTTGGTGTTGCCCGCCCTGTATATGGGGCCTGTGTCTGGGCTGTCAGGGAGGGGGAATGGCTCTAACAATCAAACCTCCCTGGTGTTCCTGGAGTTTTAAAGCTGCTGCAATAGTCTAATTCTTCAGTTCAGTCCTGCCACAGTGTGTCTCTGCCACTGACCCACAAGTCCTTGGTATTGGCGTATGGCCCCTGAGACTTGCGAGTGGGTCTCTCTTCCAGGCCGTGCACCCCCTGGTCCTCTGTTGAGGGATGACTGTGCTATGTCACAGGTGAGTGCCATCCCCCCAGGGCAGTTCTGGGCTGCTGGGCTGTGTAGGGACGCTCCTAGTCTGCTGAAATGATGGCTGAATGGTACTTTGTTAATTCACACTGCTCCACCTTCCCAACTGTGGGACAACCAGCTGAGGGTGCAGGGAAGGCTAATGTCCACGCCCAGTTTTGTGGTGTGTGAGTGTTATTTGAAGCACTTCCGTCACACTGGGTTGTGTGGGGAAGCTCTGGGCTATGGGGCTGGTGATGGGCAGGAGTGTTTCCTGTCCACCAGGATGATGGCTGTGAGCAGACACCCCCCTTTTCTTGGGAAGTTGTGGTGTTTAGTGAATTTTCTCAGCCACTGGATTATTGCCTTAGTCTCAAAGCTCTTTTAGGTCTGCTCTTGTCTTGACCTGCCCAAATTGCAAGTCTTTGAGGCTTTCTGTATTAGGCTTCTTAGAGTAATTGTTTTAGAAACAGAAAAAAAAAAAAGGTAAAAAAAAAAAAAAAGAAAAGCCCTCTTTGCAGATCTAATGGGTTATTGAAATGCTAAGAGACAAAGCAATTAGGGCCATTATGGAAAGATCCAGGGGGCAGAGAGATCAGTTTTTCTTCAGGATTTGCATATGAGCCTCAGGACCTGAGCTCTGCCCTTCCCCTTTCTATGTTCACCAGAACTCCAAAAAGCATCCGCTTTTATTTTGGAGTTTTTCTTGCTGTTTTTTGCTATGCCTATCTCCTCTCTGCTGAGCTGGCTGCTCTCAGATTCTCTGGTGTCTGGTCTCAGTCTATCTGTGGTTGGAGTTTGGATCAGTAGAATGAGTTTCCGATAAGAGCTGCCACTGCAGTTCTCCCTTCTCCTTCCCAGCGCTGATGGCCCCTCCTCCCAGGGGACTGAGCCTGGCAGGGAGGGGCGCGAGTCCCCTGGCTGTAAAAACTTACAAATTTCGCTGATCTCAGCAGTTTGACGTGTTCATGAGTGTTGTATGAAGTATGCCCAAAGTCAGATTGCTCTGCGGTGTCCAGTCCACGCAGTTCCTGGCTTTCCTGGAGGAGTAACTAAAACATACAGCTCACCAATCCACCATCTTGCCCCACCTCCACCTCTGGGTTTTAGGACTTGTCTGACATAGGAACACTCTGGTGGATTTAAGTTTCTGAAAAATAAACTTAGCGAGTGAAACTTTTTTTTCTTTTTAACTTTCCAAATGCATTTTAACAAGTAGTTAGAGAGCAAATTTCAAAGAATATTGTGGGTTACAGGTCCACAGTTTCAGTTATTTCCTTATTGTGAAATATAACATACATACAAAAAGGTGATACCTTTTGTAAAAATAATGTCTTTCAAAGTATGCTTTAGCAAATAGCTATAGGACAAATTTTAAAGGATGCTATGGGTTACAGATCCATTGTTTCAATTCTTCTAGCTATTCTAAGAGAAAGAAAATTGTAGAGAGATTCAGTATTCGTCATCCTTTGTTAAATTCCATCTTGTATTTCTGCCTCTTCCTCTAGTTTAATTACTTTCCCAATCTTCAGGGATGTCTAGTCAGTGACCACTCTAACTTGTTCATGTTGATAAAGGGTGTCAACTTTATGAGAAAAGGGGACACATCTCATTGATGTTCTTGAAGAGACTACTGCCTCTGGGTTTGGAGATTTAGCTGGCATAGAAGTTCTCTGAAGGATTTGTGTTTCTGAAAAATAAAATTAGTAAGTAAAACTTTTATAGAGTCTCATATAGGGTCCTAGGTATTTCAGGACTACTGTTGGTTAGGGCTTGGCATACTGTGACCAGTTGGGATATCTGGCTAGAGCTTGCATGAGAGTAACCCCCAGGATAGTCTCTCAACTCTATTTGAAATCTTTTGGCCACTGTAATCTTGTTTTGTTACCTTTCTTTTCCCCCTTTTGGTCAAGAAGGCATTTTCAATCCCTTGATGACAGGGCCAAGCTCATTCTTGGGAGTCAAGTCCCGTGTCACCAGAAGAGTCACTCCCCTGGGAGTAATGTTCCACATAAGGGGGAGGGTAATGAATTTATTTGCGAATTTGGGCTTAGAGAGAAAAAGGCCACATCTGAGCAACAAAAGAGGTTCTCTGGAGGTGCCTCTTATGCATAATTATAGGAAGGCTTAGCCTCCCTTTTAAAGCCATAAGTTTCACAATAGCAAGCCTCAGGATCGAGGGCTTTTAACGACATTTCTAATGGTACGTCTTAACTGTATTATCTATTATTCTAGCTATAAGTTTGATTGAGATAATATTAAGTTTTAACATTGGCCTTTTATTAACCATCCTAACTGAACAATCGGGAAGAATCAGAAAATCTCACAGAATTGGGTGGGTTTATAATCTGAGCCAGAACACTCTAGAGCATGTATTGGACTTGACTCCAAAAATAAGCCATGCAATATTGTATTTCCCAAATGGTAGTAGAGCCTAGTGGGAGATTCAAGGTGCTACAATGTAGAGATTTTTGAAGAAGCAGAAGTTTGGGGATGGAAGGACAGAGTAAATGAAGTCAGCATAGAACTAAGCTGACCTAGAAGCCACCTTTTGAAATTTCATAGCATCTGTATTGCCAGATCTGGAACTATCCAGTCAGGCTGGATGCAGAACTGGAATAATGAGTGACCTTAGAGAAGCTAAGCAGGATAAGAATATATGAGCCTGGGGGAAAGTAGGTCCTGCAGGGGCTCAGAGCAAGAGACCCTAAGGAAGGCAAAAGAAACATCAGCAAAGTATGTTATTGATATATAATCCAGTGAAGGGCAGATTCCTGAGGTCTATTCAGGGATGAACCTTTCTCCCTTAAAGGGTAGAAAGAAGCCATATGAATTACATTTCATTTAATTCTATTCTTTATTATAGATTTAATCCTCCATACATCTAGAAAGATTACATTTAAAGACAGATACAGTAAGCAAGAGTGAAGAACTGACCCTAAATAAAGTGTGACAGTAGTCACACCAGAAACCCAGACCAAGAATGGCTGCCACAATTGATAAAAGTTAGTTCTAAGCTTCCCTGTCTCAGGAATTAAAAGAGAAAGATGGCAAATATATTGTTCTCATTATCTGAATTGAAGAATTTGTTTGTAGAAATGTACTTTTTTCCTGTGGCTGATGTAATGAAAGAATTTATCAAATGGATCCTTGTATAATGGATGCTAAACAACATAGTGGGCACAGCTTATAATAGCAACTTTACAAAAGGTAAAAGAAATGTTCTTTATGAGGCCATCTGGTCTCTCCAACCTAAATAAATATCAGGAACTAAATGTTATACTCTAGTGCTAGGAAGACATTGATGCTGAGGGTTAAAGAAATATCATCAAGCTATATGCAGACCTGACTTGATAAGGGATAGTACAAAGAAACTGGATAAATAGCTGGTTAGTATATCCCTTAGACCAGTGTTTTTATGTTTTTACATGCAGGAGTGATCTGTTACTAGATAGTGAAATTACTTAGCGAGTTGCTATGAGCATTTTTTTTTTAATGAAATAGAACTGAACAGGATTGAATGGATTGCACATAGTAAGGGTAATTGTTAATTTCATTTATGTCTTAGGTCACTATGTACCGTGTGTTTCTTAGTGTGGGAAAGTACGAAAGCCACTTCTTTTGACTACCTCTCACTAGGCTCTCAGTTGGGTGGCCCAACTGTTAACATCCAGGCTCACGGTATGGGACTGTTCACTCAGGGAGAATAACGGCAGCGAGGCTCTGGGAGGAACAGAGACAGGATCCTCAGAACAGAACAAGAGCCACTGTGCCTTTAAATTGTGTTAATTTAGGAACCTGTGACTGGGCTCATGATTGCAGACTCAGAAACATACTTTCCTGGTTTCGTATTTTGTTTTCTTTTTGTTTGCCTTTGGTACCTCACAGAGTTCTTTTTAAAAGCCTAGTCTACATGGACTATAATGAAGGAGAAACTGGAAAAGGAATAGGATGGGTGCTGCATGGGCCAGCAGTGCAGAGAGGCAGGTGCCCCTGATGGTTAGACTCCATTACACAGAGATGGTCTTTGCTGAAGAAGGGCAGAGATGGGGCGGGGGGGGGGGGGGTGGGAAGTGGTGCCCAGCAGGAGAGAGTGGGACCCTTCAGAGCTGCAAATTTGGAGTGGCTCCTCCAGTTTTTTGCTTCTTCTCTGAGCAGGCAATACCTCTCCACAGGTACTTAGGGAAAACTCATTTTAAAAAAAAAATAATTTTCTTGCTTCAGGAATTGTATTTGGGTCAGATCATCAGGGGTTATCTTTGAAAATAGGTAGGAGGCTTGTGGCAGGGCCTTAGCATTTCCTAACTCCAAGGGTTCAGTGCAATAGCCCTGAGTGCTGATGAGACTCTTGACGTTTGGGGAAAAAAAAAAATTCTTCCCCCAAATTTGGACATGTATATATAGCTACAACTTTGGAGAAAGAAGAGGAAAGAGTTCTGGGAGGATTTCCAACTATAACAACTATTAGCAGTGGTATGAGAAACAGGCTGGAGTGAGACTCTAAGTCTTGCGAGCAACAACAGAATGAGATAAAATCCTAGATTTTCATACAAAGAAAAAGTTTTTGAAAGGAGTTTTTATTGAAAATGGCCTAGATATAAAGAAGCCACCTGTGGAAGGGCCTCTGACCATTTCTCTCCTCTTGTTTCAGATGACAGTCATGTCCCTTTCCAGAGACCTCAAGGACGACTTTCACAGTGACACAGTGCTCTCCATCTTAAATGAGCAGCGTATTCGGGGCATTTTATGTGATGTCACCATCATTGTGGAAGACACCAAATTTAAAGCCCACAGCAATGTCCTGGCTGCATCAAGCCTTTATTTCAAAAATATATTTTGGAGCCATACAATCTGTATTTCCAGCCATGTCCTAGAGCTGGATGATCTCAAAGCTGAAGTGTTTACAGAAATACTCAATTATATCTACAGCTCCACAGTTGTCGTCAAGAGACAGGAAACAGTCACTGATCTTGCAGCTGCAGGGAAAAAGCTGGGGATATCATTCTTGGAAGATCTTACCAATCGCAGCTTCTCAAATTCCCCAGGCCCCTATGTATTCTGCATCACTGAGAAGGGAGTGGTTAAAGAAGAAAAAAATGATAAAAGGCATGAAGAATCAGCCATCACTAATGGGCCAAGGATCACAAATGCATTTTCCATCATTGAAACGGAAAATAGTAATAACATGTTTTCTCCACTGGACTTGAGGGCAAGTTTCAAAAAGGTCTCGGACTCCATGAGAACAAATACCCTTTGCCTAGAGAGGACTGATGTCTGCCATGAGGCAGAGCCCGTCCGTACCCTGGCGGAGCACTCATATGCTGTTTCTTCTGTGGCAGAAACTTACAGAAGTCAGCCTGTACGTGAACCTGATAGCAGCTCACCTAGTAAAACGAGTAAAGAAAATTGTGAAGCTCCTTCAGCAAAGTCAAAAACATGCCGAAAGCCAAAGCCACTCTCCATACCCCAGGATTCTGAATCAACTACAGAAAATATACCACCCCCTCCAGTTACCAACTTAGAGGTTAATCAAGAAAGAAGTCCACAGCCAGCTGCAATTCTTTCTCATTCAAAATCTCCCAATCATGAAGGAGATGCCCATTTTCCCAGAGAAGAGGAAAATAAATCCTCCGATGTTCCTGGGCCACCAGCAGCAGAGGTTCCACCCCTTGTTTACAATTGTAGCTGTTGTTCCAAATCCTTTGACAGCAGTGCTTTGCTCAGTGCCCACATGCAGCTTCACAAGCCAACCCAGGAGCCTTTAGTGTGCAAGTACTGCAATAAACAGTTCACCACCCTAAACAGATTGGATCGGCACGAACAGATCTGTATGAGGTCAAACCACATACCCATTCCTGGAGGAAACCAACGCTTTTTAGAAAACTACCCTACCATTGGCCAAAATGGAGGTTCATTCACAGGTCCAGAATCTTTATTATCTGAAAATAAGATTGGTGAATTTCCCAGTACTGGAAATACCTTGCCAGAAACAGACCACATGGTTAAATTTGTTAATGGGCAAATGCTCTATAGTTGTGTTGTGTGCAAACGTAGTTATGTGACTTTATCCAGCCTCCGAAGACATGCAAATGTTCACTCATGGAGAAGAACATACCCTTGCCATTACTGCAACAAAGTATTTGCATTGGCTGAATACAGGACAAGACATGAAATTTGGCATACAGGAGAAAGACGGTATCAGTGCATTTTCTGCCTTGAAACTTTCATGACTTACTATATACTCAAAAACCATCAGAAGTCTTTCCATGCCATAGATCACAGACTTTCCATCAGTAAAGAAACGGCCAATGGAGGCTTGAAGCCTAGTGTGTATCCATATAAACTTTATAGGCTACTGCCTATGAAATGCAAGAGGGCTCCTTATAAGAGCTACCGAAATGCTTCCTATGAAAATGCTCGAGAAAACAGTCAAAGTGAGACTGAACCTGGCACCTATGTTATTCAGAACCCACACAGCTCTCAGTTACCTGCACTGAATTTCCAAGACAGTGTAAACACCTTGACAGACAGCCCTGCCATCCCATTGGAAGCACCTGCATGTCAAGACATACCCCCTTCCACTAATGTACAAAACGCAGAGGGCACCAAGTGGGGAGCAGAGGCATTGAAAATTGATCTTGCGAGTAACTTTTATTCGACTGAGGTGTCAGTTTCCTCCAATGAAAATGCTGTCGGTTCTGACCTCCAGGCAGAGGATATGCGTGTTTTCCCTTTGAGCAAGGGCAGTGAGAACTCAGCCTCTGTGATCAGCTACAGTGGCTCAGCCCCTTCGGTTATTGTTCACAGTAGCCAGTTTCCATCGGTGATAATGCACAGCAATGCCATTACAGCCGTGACCAGCAATAACAGCAGGGCCCCTTCAGACCCAGGCATCAGTCAGTCCCTCAGAGATGATGGCAAACCTGAGCCAGACAAAGTGGGTAGAGTTGCAAGCAGACCTAAAACCATTAAGGAGAAAAAAAAAATTATGCCATGCCACAAAGGAGAAATACCAGAGGAGTCAACATATGTTGCTGATCCCGGAGGGTCACCGAGCAAAACCACAAATACCACTGAAGAAACCAGTAAAATTGAAACCTACATTGCAAAACCTGCTTTGCCAGGAACCTCCACAAATAGTAACGTTGCACCTCTTTGCCAAATAACAGTGAAAATTGGGAATGAGGCCATTGTGAAAAGGCATATCCTAGGATCCAAATTGTTCTATAAAAGAGGAAGAAGGCCCAGATATCAAACGCAGGAGGAAAGTTTGCCACAGGACAGTGAGCCGGAAACCAGTGCAGGCAGCCCACTTGGGCTTTGCCAGTCTGAGTGCATGGAGATGAGTGAAATGTTTGATGATGCAAGCGACCAGGATTCCACTGACAAGCCATGGCGCCCTTACTACAACTACAAACCCAAAAAGAAATCCAGACAGTTGAGAAAAATGAGGAAAGTCAACTGGAGGAAAGAACATGGAAACAGGAGCCCAAGCAATAAGTGTAAATATCCAGCAGAACTGGATTGTGCCGTGGGGAAGGCCCCTCAGGATAAGGCTTTTGAAGAAGATGAAAATAAAGAGATGCCCAAGCTACAGTGTGAACTCTGCGATGGCGATAAAGCTTCAGCCACTGGAAACCCAGGAAGGCCCCACCGACACCTCACTTCCAGGCCTTATGTCTGTGAGCTCTGCGCCAAACAATTCCAGAGCCCTTCCACACTCAAAATGCACATGAGATGTCATACAGGAGAGAAGCCATACCAGTGCAAGACCTGTGGACGGTGCTTCTCAGTGCAAGGAAACTTGCAGAAACACGAACGCATCCACCTGGGCGTGAAGGAGTTCGTCTGTCAGTATTGCAGTAAGGCGTTCACATTGAATGAAACCCTCAAAATCCATGAAAGAATCCACACAGGCGAAAAGCGTTATCACTGTCAGTTCTGCTTTCAGAGTTTTTTGTATCTCTCTACAAAACGAAATCATGAGCAGAGGCATATTCTGGAGCATAATGGGAAGGGCTATGCCTGCTTCCAGTGCCCCAAAATTTGCAAAACAGCTGCTGCCCTTGGAATGCACCAAAAGAAACACTTATTCCGAAGTCCAAGTCAGCAGGAGAAAATAGAAGGTGACATGTGCCATGAAAACTCAAATCCCTTGGAGAATCGACATTTCATTGATTCAGAAGACAATAACCAAAAGGATAATGTACAAACCGTTGTTGAAAATGTTGTCCTTTGAGTGGTGTTAGTTAGAAAAATTTTCAAAAATAAAAGTTGGGTGTTTTTTTTTTTTTCTAGTTTAGTTTTGTTCACATAACAGTCATGAAGGAGTGATATGTAAAAAACAAAACAGAGACAGAATCTCATTTGTGAAAATTCCAGGAAAAGGATACTTTTTTATCTACTTTGGGTTTTAGCATTAACTTTAAGCAAAGTGCACAAAAACGAAATAGTTGAAGCCTCCAATATCCCAAGTATCTTGTGAAAGTTAATGAAGTGCTTAGCTGTGGTATTTCTACCAGTGAAAAAAAAGAGTTTAATTTTAGCCTAATTTAAAACTCTTTCTAGCAAGTGCTAATAGGAACTGGCTGCTGAACTGTCTTTAATCACTGGAGAAAATAACGGTCAGATATCATGAAAATGTCATTTTCACAAATATGTTCAAAGGTAAATGAGCTATGACAGTCTTTCTTCCCATCCAGCTTCTGCACTATTCAAATTTGTTTAAATTAATGAATACATATGAAATACTTAACAGTATAGCTGAAAACGTGTGAAATGAGTAACCTAAACTAGGACATTCATACATTCTCTAGAACTACTTTTCTGCAACACAAATCTTGTAAAATACATTTATAAATCACTATAACTTTTAACTGCCCATATCCCCTGTAGAGAATTATGATGATGAGCTATAGATCTGCAAACAATGAGGACTGAAATAAAAATCAGTAGAAAGCATTTTGAATGACTTGAGAGCATGTGTATGCTTTTTGGATGAAATGCTGTTCTCTTGAAGTTATGGCTGAGCTGTTATTAGAACTGGTCTACTTAAATCATAGAAAGTACACAGGACATTCCTTAGCTATGAGGGGGGAAGCTTCCCCAGAATTTCCCTGTGATTACCTGTGCCGTGTATCACTTTGCAATGGCCTTGCCTCAGAGAATAAAGAAGGATCAAATTCCACTGAAACTTTCTGCAGTCTTCCAGTCATCACAATGGATGGTGGGGTTCTATTCCAGACAGACTTAACCAGTCTCAAGGGTTCAAATAAAATTTGACATTCCATTCCACTGAAGGAGTGTCCAGGATATTTATTTAGCATAAGGCATACATATAGTGGCAAATTACCAGGCACTAGAAAGTGACAGAAAGCCTAAGTCCTACAGTTATTAGCCTTCTTGGAGATTATGCAGCCCACAAGTACATATTGCTACAAAACCAGGAAAAGCCCTCCCACCCCCCTACCTACACCCATTAACAAGTGTGCAAGCGGGAATGACAACCTTCTTACCTCAAATATGTTTAGGGTAGGGTGGGCAGGGAGGAGGAGGTAGGGTGACAAGGTTCTATCCCTTGCTTATATGACTCAGAAATCTGCAAAACTAGATGCTTTGTCTTCTGTATTTGCAGACATCTAGCCCCCTTGCTGAAAACAAGTCTTTTAATGTTCTTTTATGCTGACCCACACCAGCATTTTACTTTCAAAATCTGATTGCTCTTCAGGATATTCCATCATATGAACTAGGTTCCTAGGAAGCTGGAACTGATGATTCTTAACTTTTTAAACTGCCAGAATAAGAGAGAAAGAGAAAACATTCCTACCCTTTGATCACCATGCGCAGAATTTGGAACCCAGTTCAAAGGTGGCCTGGCAGCCGTTCATGTTCCTTGGATTTGTTAGATGGAAACCCAAGGTTATCCAAGGTTGCAGGGTTATCATTATGAAGAAGTAGCTCAAAGAACTCCGGTTTCTCGTTTCAAGTGTCATGATGTCTCCATGAAGAAGACATAGTATGGATTTGGGTGGGCAAGAAAATATTTAAACACCCAGAAAAGGACATGATCAAAGCTGACCTTTGGTACCGTAGTACTTTACTGTTAAGTAACCCCAATATTGTATCTGCATTTATCTTTTGTTCATCTACTTTCACTTACATACAGTATTATATAGTAGGGGAAAATGCAAGCAAATTCAACTTTATTTTATATATTGTATATATGTATACCTGCACTATTTGTTTGAGTTTTCACAAAGGGCTTATGAAAATCATTTAGAATTGATAATTAGAATATTGCATAAGCAATCCTATGATCCACTAATTTGATCAGAATTAGGATTATGAATCAAGGCAAATTACTGTGTATCTTAGCCATTTTGATTTGAGGTAACTTGAAATATAAAATCATTACATGTAGTGATGTCTCCCAGCCCTTGTATGTGGATATTTTTTAAGTGGACTTGTATGCTGATAATTCTAGACCAAAGTAAATATGGCAGAATATTTATACATGAAAAAATAATTTTGCAAATATTTTCTATAATTGTATTATTCATTTAAAATGTTGATAGCCTGTGTTAGTTTCAGGGAGGGGTGTATATTTTGATAAAAAAATACTTGACTTTGTAATTCTGTATATTCTATACAATTTATAGCAGAGCCGTTTTAAGACAGCCTTGTCACATTTTTTGTTAATTGTGAAAATTTTATTCTGAGTGCTGTTTAAGTATGCATTGAGTACATAATGACCAACTAGAATTAAGTGTAAGCAGTGACTATGCTTTATGCTGTACAAGATATATTGTAATTTGCTGTTTAAGCATCTGTATTTTGGTTAGAAGATATTATTAAATGCAGATGTTAAGGGTTGGAAAAGTCTAATTTTATTTTTAGAAATAATGAATATAAATTTGTTTTTGCTTGATTAAAATAGCTTATTCCTACGATAAGTCTCTTTTTAAATGTTTCAATGTTAATTCTTTTGTGCAGCCAAGCAGCTATTTCATCTGTGTGAGTCACAGCTTTGTTTTATTATTATTTGTTATTATTCATTCAGTGCACTTGTGTTTCCTTACTTGTTTGCATTCCATGATACCTACTTCCTGCCTAGGTCTCAAATGGAATATGACATTAAAAAAAAATAGAATAAGAGAGATTGAGGTCTTCTGATAACTTAGTGCTTTGGATAGGCCTAACCCATGATAAATCAAAGAGTGAAAAGTTCTCTGGAAGTGTTCTGCCCCATTCATGACAGGAAACAAATTGTGTTAAGTGAGTACTGGGCTTTTGGCAAAGTTCATTACATGGACTGTCTCATTTAGACCTCCCCTGGCAACCCGAGGAAGCAGACCTCATTATTTGCATTTTATAGTGACTTTGAGAACATCCCACAACCACTAAGGCTGCCTGGCTCCGAAGCCCATGTTTTTGTTCCTTCTCTGCAGTTAAGAGTAAAATGCTTAATATAAACTGAACAGAGAGTGAGAAAAAAGACATGGCAAAGTGATGCAGCTTTAGAATGGTAGTTATAATGACTTAAATTAAGCTGTGTTGGGCTCAGCATCACCTAACTTACCACTGATACATCACTTACTGAGGTCTCAATACTTTGGGCATTAGATTTCGCTTATATCTTGGGATCTTGCCCTATAAAATTAGTTTTTAAGAGTTCGTACATTTTTTTTAGGATATTGAGCAAAATTATAATTTAATATTCTAAACTAGTAATTTTTCACATTAAAAAAATCTGTTCCCTAATGACAGACTGTACTCCTAACCTTGGCTAATCATATTGAAAATGTTAGTTGCAATGGGTATTGTAAAAGGGAGTGCCAGTGGCTCAGGCAGCACAATCCATCACCAACACAGAAAACATTTCAAGTCCTAGTGGCAGGGCAGTAGCATCAATTCTTTATTTAAAGGGCAAATTCAAGAAAAGTATGATAATATTATAAAATTGGTATACCAATGACAATACCATTAATTATAAAATTAATACCATATTATAAAATTTGATAATACTATAAATAAATCTTTAGCAAAACAACAGACAATGTTGAGAGAATTTGTAACAATTGGGAAAGTAACAAAAGCATAAAACAAATCATGCAAGGTAATCCTGTTTGTACATATTCTTTTTAATTACTATGGAGCTTTTAATTCCTACTGCACACCTTCCTCTTCTCTCATCACCTATTGATTGATTCAGTTCCACTCTTACTGTCTTCATCAGTTCTTCTTTGCAGAGGCAACAGTTCTTCCACTTCAATTCCCTCCATATCTGAGAATTCTTCACTTTCCCCTTACAAATCCCAGCCATCTGTTAATTCCTCTTCTGGAGAAAGAAGCCCCCTTTGGCCCCTCCCTCCCCAGTTTGCACCTCCTGACCCCGATCTTTCAAGCAAGATGGTTAGTGAGCAGGCGAGTTGGCTTGGTGTACAATTTTTAAAACGATACACTCCAAATTTAGGCAACAGATAGAAAACCTATTATAACAGAAATGTGACTGTATTTATTCATTCTTCTAAGAAATCAAACATTGCTATTTATGTAGGGTGTTTTGCTGGGAAATCAGAAGTTCTATTTTCAATAATTTTTAAATTTATGACTTCTATTGTAATTAAAGGGGTGTTTCATTACCATTACAAGAAATGTTGGTATACAGTGATTTAAAAGAAGTAACGATGCTAACTTACATAGAACTTTCATTGATTTATTCAAAGTACATTTAATTTTGAGTATCAGGCATTTTATCAAGGCTAAGGCTATACAGATAAGCAAAGTAGACTGTTTCTTCAAAGAACTTAGTCTAGTGAAGGAGACTGACAATCCAATAGATAATTACAAAACAACATGACAAGCCCTGAGCTTGTCAGTCCCTCTTCTGGGCTGAGAACCAAAGCAGAGTGAAGTGGTAGTGAGCTGAGGCCAGTAGAGCCTGGGCTTCACCAGTGGGGACAGGTCCAGGCAGGAGTGACTAAAACAACGGAAGCACAAGTGAATGTGGATTGTTCCAGGCAGGAAGAGGATACATCACCTTGTGGGCCTTATCAGAGAGTTTGGACTTTCATCCTGATAGCAGAGGGTGAGTGGTAGAAGATGAGGTCAGATTCTAGGTACATATTTTTTAACCTTTTAATATTGAAATTTCTAACCAAAAGTAGACATAATAGTATAGTGAACCCCAATGTCCTCATCATTCATCTTCAACAACCGACAATTCACGGACAATCTTGTTTATACCCTCACCTCCTTTCCCTCTCTACTGTTTTATTTTGAAGCCGATCCCAGACATCACACCATTTTATCTGTAAATAAAAATAGGATGCATCTCTAAAAGTAAACATTTTAAATTTAACCTTGTTTGGAGGAAAGGATAATACCATGATCAAAATGAACAGTTCCTTAATATTATCAAATACCATCAATTCAATTTTCTAATTTTCATAATTTTTTAAAAGTTTGACTCAGAATCCAAATAAGGTCCCTTTCTGCAATTGGTTGATATATCTAATTGTATTTTGATCTATAGGTTCCCCTCTATCTCTTTTTCTTTCCCCTTACAATTTAGTTTTGAAGAAATTGGGTTGCTTGTCTTACAGAGTTCTCACAGTCTGGGAAGTAGCAAGACTACTTCCTAGGTTGGGTTGTTTTTCCATCAAAAGGCACATAATGTCTGGCTTGAGATCCTGGATTTATTTTGAAGGTAGATCTAATATGATATACTAGTGGCTTAGGTACCATAGGATGAGAAAATGAGAGAAGTGAAGGACTACTTCAAAGTTTGGGGCTTGAGTAATTGAAAGGATGGAATCACCAACAAACAACTGGTTATATGGATCAGAAGCTTAGAAGAGAGAACTTAACTTGTGATATGGATTTTAAAGTCATGATTCATTCATACAAAATATCTTTGAGTTAGGTTCTGGGAGTACAAGGGTGGACAAAACAATTAGTCCCTGGATGTTATGAGCTCCTGGGGAGCACAAAAATATAATTACAACTGTGGTAAGTGCTGTGAAGAAAAGTTGCAGGATACTAGGAAGACATCTAATGGGGCCTAGCCTAGTTTGGAAATTTGAGGAAAGTCGTCCTTGAGGAAGTAACTTTTGAGCTGCGATCTGAAAGATGAATAGGAGTTGAGAAGGGAGAGGGTTTCTAGGCAAAGGGAACCTCAGGTACTAGGGTCTGACTCTGAAGAGAACACTCTGCACTGGGGACCAGTGATGGCCAAAGTACAAAAGAAATAGATTTAAGATGAGACTGAAGAATAGGAACCATACTATGCAGGGTCTCCCAGGTCATGCTAAGGATTTGGATTTTATCCTAAGAGCCACAGAAAACCATTGAATTTTTAAAGCAGGTTCAGGCAAGAAGAGGTATTCTAATTTTGCATTGTGAAAAAGTCACTGGAGGACATGCAGTGAATGCCTTGGAGGACAATAGTGGCCAGAAGTAGAGCAGGTACGAAGCTGTTTCAGTGTACCAGGCTGGAGATGATAGTGGCTTGGATTAGATGGCAGCAATGAAGACGGAGAGAAGGGGGAGGATTCAAGATCAATTTAGGAGTAAAATCAGCAGGACTTGATGTTGTATTAGATACGGGAAGCGAGGGTGAGGGAGGGTCAAGGATGACAACCTTTTTGCTTCAGAGTTGTTGAAACTATGGGAATGCAAGATGTCCCTCATGAAGATTTATAAAGTAAGAAGACAGTATCCTGCAAAACACAAATATTTGAAAAATGAAAAATTATCCTGTATAAGAGGCTGAGGCAGAGAGGCCAGGAAAGTTGGAGGAAAACTGGGGGAGTGGAGACTAGGAAGCCAGAGACGGAGAGACTCTTAGAAAGAAAAGAATGATCAATTGTGTCAAGTGCAGCTAAATCCAAATAAGGAAAGTCCAGAAAATCCCCTTTGCATTCAGCAACTAGAAGGCCACTGGCAATAGTGTGCTGATAAATGTTTAACAACTTGCTCTCCAGGAAGGGGAAAAGCCCTGAATTACAGTCTTTGCCAATTTTTGTGCTGTAAGTACTACTACCATGGATGATTTTAAGCTACCAACATGACATCACTGAGCATAAACTTGGGAAGAGATGCACACAATCAATTTATGAGAACCAGCTCCAGTGACTCAACTGATAACCTTGGCAAGAGTACTTTTGGTGTGGTGGTGCAGGTGGAAGTGAAACTGAGGGTCAAATGGAGGAGCAGAGGCAAAGGCACTGAGTGAAAACCACTAGAAGAAAGAACAGTAGCTACAAATGGAACCTATTGTTGAAAACCAAGGTTACATCATGCAGGGTGGAACCAAAAGATTAAGAGGCAAAGGAGTTGAGGGTATTAGCAAGAGACTGGTTGGAGCCAAGAACTACATAGCCTGGGCTTAGTATGAAAAAGTATAGATTTCAATATCTGATAGATTGACACAAATGGAAAGGTCAGAAATGAGGTGTCTGCATGAGGCTGAAGAATCCACGTTCTTCAGAGTTCTCACACAATTACTTTCATATTTGTTCCTCACGGTTCTGCTGTGGTGATGCTTTGAACCATGCCTGACAATACTAAGTTTTATACAAGAACGTGCTGAATAAAACAGTGAATGACCTAGAACTCTTGAGGGGTATTAGAGCCTCAAGCTAAGTGTTTTTTACTCGTTTGGAGGAAAGGATAGTAGTTATCAATGTCTGGCTTTTAAAGATGTGGCTGCTGAAGCATACGGAAGTTAGGGGACTTACCCAAGTTCAGAAAGACAGGACCAACATCAAGATTTTTCATTCCCAGGACACTGTTTTCACCACACCAATGTACTCCACATTGGCTAAGGTATTTATTGGAAGACCTGGGACTGGAACAGAGTGTGTGATATATTACAGTGTGCACATGAGGATTCACAAGGCCTCTAGCACTGTGAGATGGAGGAGGGGTGGGGGAAGATGAGAGGGGATACCTAGGGCCAGCTCACTCCAGCATGGACACCAAGGAGTCTGTGGATTCTGGATTTAAACCTGACCTTCCAGATTGTTATGAAGGTATATGGGTCAAGGAAGGAGGATAGAACATATTTAATTAATAGTTTGTTGGCCTGATTTATAACTTTTAAATATTTAGGCACATGATATACAGGCTTCCATTTGTACTCTCTCCCCTACACCCCTGCAAATGTCAGGAGTGGAATTATCACTACTCCAAATCCCTGACTTTTCATCACACTGTGTCTGTGCAAAAGCTCCTGGATATATTAAAATGTCTATTCTCACCCGCCCCCAATCCATTCCCAATCTGCCAACATCATCATTTCTCAGTCCCTAGTTCAAGAGCCTCTTCAAAAGGTATGCGATGACTTTCCAGACCTCTGCTTGCCTTTGCCTCAACCCTCACGGCAGCTTTCTGAGATGAGCAGTCTCAGAAACATTTAGTTATCTCTATGTTCCCAGCATCAGCCTGGTGCTCCTGTCTTCGTTTGCTATGGCTGCTGTAACAAAGAGCTACAAATTGGGTGGCTTATAACAACAAAAATTTATTGTCTCACAGTTCTGAAGGGTAGAAGTCCAAAAATAAGGCATTGGCAGGGCCATGTTTGGTTGCGGTCTGTAGGGTTCTGGTGGTGGCTTGCTGGCATTCCGTGACACTCTTTGGTCTGTGGCATAACTCACCACTGCCTCCATCACATGGCCATCTTCTCTCTCTGTCTGCCTGTGTCCAAATTTCCTTTAAGAACACCAGTCATATTGGATTAGGGCCCACCCTAATCCAGCTTGGCCTCATCTTAACTAATAACACCTTCAATGATCCCATTTCTAAATAGGATCACATTCAGGTGACCAGGGACTAGGATCAATTCAATCCATAAAAGTTCTCAAATGTGTCATCTACTATGTGTGCCAATTTACCATCCTAGGGTGATCAACCATCCCAGTTTTCCCAGAACCGAGAGTTTTCTCAAGATACAGAACAACTGCCAGTGCTGAAACCAAGACTGTTCTGGGCAAACTGGGATGATTGGTCACCCTAATGGGTAAGAGACTCTTGGAAAGAGAGGTGCCATCAGCAGTCCCAATAGAAGTAGAACTAATTGGCCAACTTAAGTCTGAGATGACTAATGGGACTGTCAACTTTCTCCCACCAACTCCTGAGGAGCAAGGAAACACCTAAGACACACAGGAATCTGGCCAAACTATGTTAGTCTAAGATGGGGAAAATGGAGGAGAAAATGATGGGGCCTAATCTCCAAAGGCCACTAAACCCCTTTAATTATTTCACAGTATTCGTCTGCTCTCCTTGTGGGACACCCAGCCCATCATACAGCTCTCAGCTCCCCACACAAGGCATGTGCCCCTCAGGAGCTTAGAGTTCACTCGAAGGATAGGCGATGGCCTGGCCGAGTCTCTGCCCTCCCCTCATTTCTCCTCCTCAGTGTGGTGGACAGCTCTGGGGTTTCCTACTGAGTCCCTTCTTATTTCTGTGGTAAAGGCATCTCATTTTTTCTTGTAAACCACTCTCATCACCTCATTCCTCAGCCCCTGACCTTTATTTAGACCCTGTGGATCGGGCGGGACAGACTCTACCCCTGGTCCAGGTTGGGGGGTAGCTGGATGGGGGGAAACACATGACCTGGTTTCTAGTATACTCTGCTTCTCCATCTCAATTCAAGAACAAATAAACCGAGTCAGGACCCTTTCAACTGCCAGGGACAGAAACCCAATTGTTCATGATACAGAGAAGTCCAGGGATATAGCTGCCTATAAGCAAAGCTGGATCCAAGGGCTCAAGCAAAGTGATATTCTTTCTTACCCCACCTCCCTTTCTTTCCCTCTTCCTCTCTCTCCCTTTTCCCTTTTTTCCCCCCTTCTGCTCTCCTTTTCTCTGCATCAGTTTCAGACTCAAACTGTCTCTCCACAATTGATGGCAAAGATGTCCATGCCAACAGAGTGGAATAAAGTTCTCCAAGCAAAGGGGAAAATAAACTCACCCCCCCCAAAAAAAAAAAAAGATAAAAAGTCTTCAAAGAGAGCAGAGGTTTTTCTGGTAATAATCTCCTCTAAACAGCAGGGTCCAGATTCAAATGAAGGATACCACAGTACCATGACTGACGTTCCCAGTCTCTACCAATATAGGCTCCGCTGCTCCTTTGAGGACACATTGGGAAAAAGTCAGGTGAATAACCACAAACCACATGGCATTCAGCTAAAACTACCTGGGCCAGGCCCTGTGCCAGTTGATTTAATGTTTATTCCTCAGAAGAACCTGGAAGGAGGGTATTGTTTTCACCATTTTATAGATGCAGAAACAAAAGGTCCAAGTCCAAGGACTCCACCACCCCACATGATGAGGATCCATGCAAGAAATGAGAGCCTTTTTGCTGTTAGTTCCTCAAACCCAGATACTGACTTACGGTGCTCAGACTACACCCCTTCCTGTTTCACTTCTCTCACTTTGTGCTGCTCAGGGAACACTAAGCCTTCATTTTTCACCACTTTTACCTGACTATTACGGCTTTTGCTGATGAAAGCAAACACATTGGAAGAGATGAACCCAGCAGGGTGGACATTTATGAAGATCTATCTATCCCAATTTCCATAACTCTTATGGTTAAGGAAAATGACTACTCTGTGCTTATTAAAACTGGAAAGCAGACTAATACATTTGTATGTGCTTACATATTATGCATGTATTTTAAAAGCTAATACTTATACACAGTTAAAAAAAAAAATTCAAATAGTGCAAAAGGGTACATGGAGAAATCTAAGTCTCCCTCCCACTCTGCCCCCAGGTCTTTCCTTAGAGGCATGGACTGTTATTAAATTCTTGTGAATCCTTCCATAGATATTCTTTGCATATCCAAGCATACATATATGTATGTTTGTATATGAACTTAAATATTTTTTTCCTCCTTTTTCCTTTTTTACACAAATGAGAGCACAATACACCTACCACTCAATACCTTATTTAGGTTACGTAACAATGTATCATGGAAAACCTCCTACGCTGGAACATGTGGATTGAGTTCTCTTATTCTTTTTAATGATTGCATAGTATTCCATTGTGTGAATGGTAAAATAATCTATTTATAGACATTAAAGTTATTTTCAATCTTTTGCTTAATTCATGCATTTTAGACAGATTTTTATAACAAAGACAGAAACAAATAAACATTTTCTGCCTAACTCCCATTTATCCAGAAAATCCAATTGAGAGACCCCATTCTGTTCTAAAGATTCCAAGACCACACAGTCCAAGTGTTTATGAGAGACCTACTGTTGTCCTGTGTCCTAATTGCCAATATCTGGAGAAAAGAATCTGATTCTCACCCTCCCCTCTCCCCATCAAAGGGATTGGTTCCCCCTTTGCTAGGAATTCACTCCTGGTCCAGTTAGCACTGGTTAAAGTGTCAGAGACCTATGGTAGAAGTTGTCTGCAGAGCCAGTAGTGCAAACCAGCAGTTATCAGAGAAGGCAGGGAGTCCTGGGAGATGCCCTCACGTGTCCACCACATGACCCACAAGGCTGCCCACTTTATGGACAAGAGCTTCCTCATCAGCAACTGCATCAGTGTGACTCTCGAGGCCTGTTACAACGGCTTCAACTTTGTTAACAACTTCCTATTCCAGAGTCCCCCATTACAGATGTGCCTGGATAGTTAAACCAAAAGGTCTGCCTGGCTTCCATGTAGGCTATGGCCTTGTCCCCCAACAGCCATTCCCTTTCATTTGTGGTGCGATACAACATGGTGATAAGAAGCTTGTGATTTGTGTAAGTACGTGTAAAGGATTCCTCACCCTCCACCCCATGCACCACAAAAGTGAATTTATTTTGACAGAACATTTTCGCCTCATTTTGTGAAACTGTAAACTTGTTATTTTTAAAAAATGTCATAAATGTGCTTATATGAAACTTGTTTTGAACATGTTCTTTTTCAGCAAAGTAATTTTTTAAAAAAGAAAGTAAACATGTTTATAATTGAGAAGTGAGAAATGTAAGTCAGTTGTCTGCGTTTGAGAGAAAGCTTATGGAAGCACGCAGAAGGCTCTATGCTAAAACTCCTGACAGCTATAACCCTAATCCCCTGGTGAAAGTTTGAGCACAGAAGCCCAGCCTGCTGAACCCTCACTGAGCATCAGTCTTCCTGCATCTCCCCAAAGGCCTGGAGGTGACTCCCACCCCTGTGTGTGGAACAGAGAAGAGAATCTCGCCAGCAGAGGGCACTGACGCACCAGCTGGAGTCAGCGGCAGCCCAGGCCTCACTATAAAGTTGTGCCTGCCGGTTGCCATTGCTGCCGTGGCCTTCTCCGTTAACTTGCTTCCTGCTTAGCCTATTGAAGGAAATAAACATCGATGTTGCACTAACCAGGTTTATGCATGCTATCAGCAATTTCTCTCAGAAGTACCTACCTTTCAATATCTCAAACCCCAGAGCTTTAACATTCTGTTAATACTCAGAATACAACCGCCCAAAACATGAGGCACAACATCAGGTTCTGAACCCTTTTCCCATTTGACCTCCTGCCCCTACCAATCCGTGAAATGTACCTTACCAAGTTCCACCCACCCCATAAATTTGTCTGGATTACTGGGAGAAGAACACATACACACACACACACACACACACACACACACACACACATACACAAAGGAACTGTACAAGTTTGAATATATTATATCCCCCAGAAAAAAGCCATAATCTTTTTATTCCAGTCTTGTGGGGGCAGATGTATTAGTGTTGATTAGATTGGAATTCTTTGATTGAGTGTTTCCATGGAGATGTGACTCAATCATCTGTGAGTGAAATGTTTGACTGGATAATTTCCATGGAGGTGTTACCCCACCCATTCAGTGTGGCTATTAACTGGATCATTGGAGTCATATAAAGGAGTTTGCAGACAGAAGGACCTCAGAGCAGCTGTGAGTGACATTTTGGAGAGGAACTGCAGCTAAGAGAGGACAAAATGCCCCAAGAGCAACATTTTAGAGAACGCCATTTTGAAACGCAACATGGGAGCAAGCGGACACCAGCCACGTGCCTTCCGAGCTAACAGAGGTTTTCCAGACACCAACAGCCATCCTTCAGTGAAGGTACCCTATTGTTGATACTTACCTTGGACACTTGTATGGCCTTAAGACTGTAACTATGTAACCAAATAAACCCCCTTTATAAAAGCCAATCCATTTCTGGTGTTTTGCAAAACAGCAGCATTAGCAAACTGGAACAAGGACCTAGGGTAACATGAAGAGAACCCCAGAGTAGAGATGGGTGCCACATTATGACATGGAGTGGCACAGCCCAGTGAAAGGGGTAAAAAGGGAAAGTGTCTGTGGACAGCTTGCACGGAATGAGAAGCATCCTAGAGCCATCTGTGGGCCGAGAGGCAGACATGGACAGTAGCTGGATACAATGGAGCGAGTTGCCAGCCCTCTGAAGTGGCCACTAAAAGAGTGAAGCAATGCCACCAGGGTGGGCCACCTGTTAAGGGTGGAAGGGAGGAAACTCTGCATTTGTAGTATGGAGGAGGGAGCAGTAGGGCCTAACAACCAATGAATTGCTACATGACAGCACCTGACTCATAGGCTAAGATGCCGCCAGCATCAGAGGCCAGGTAAGAATACAACTTCCAGGGCCATCATAATGTGTGGCCTGCCACCCCCACAGGCAGCCTGGTAATTGGGCAACCAGTAATTGCACTCTGCAGTCACAGAGTAATGCATGTGTGATGGTCTTACAAAACTAGAAAGAAGTGCCGGGCACAGTGGCAGCAGGAAACCCCTGGGAAGGGTGAGAAGCTTTCCATTTATCTAGGAGGAATGCTGAGGGAGAAGCATGTGATCTAGGCCCCAGCCAATCAATACATTGCATTTTCATGGTCACAGTGATTGGCTCAGCAATGTGCATGTGATCCCACTCAGAGCCAATAAGACTTAATGACATTTTGCTGGGAATGCTGTGAGAGAGTAGGTCTGTTTTTCTCCCCAAGGGACTTGGAGCAGAGGAGAGGTAGAGTGCAGAGATGCTGCCTCCATCTTGCAACCATGAGGAAGAGCCTGGAGCTGAGTGGGCTGTTTGAGGTCCCTGAGATTATAATTAACAAAGCAGAGCAGCCTCAAGGTGGAAAGAAATTGAGTCCTGATGACATTGCTTGAGCACTGAATCCAGCCATATCTGAAATTAATTCTTCTCCTGGATTTTCAGTGATGTGAGCCAAAGAACTTCCCCTTTACTGATGAGAACCTCCTTCCTATGCTTCCCAAGTTGGGGGAATTGAGGTAAGGGTTCTCTGGGCCAGTTCTAGCATCTACTGCCCTTAGGATTCCTTGTATTGAAGTTGATCTGAGATGAATGCGATCAGTCCGTGCAAACTGCTTAGGCTCAAACTGCTCAGAGCATGTCCCTTACAAACATCCAGCCCATTCTGAATTTCTGGGACCACTGCTGGACCCTAGGGTGGGAACCAACAACTTCAAGGCATGAATCTGAGCTCCAAGATCAACATAGAGATAACATTCCTATTGCATGTCTGCAAAGAACAACACACACTTAGAAGCTTCTCATTGAAACTGAAGTTGGAACTTCAATTTAGATTTAAAAGAGCTTCTAGCAGGAGAGGGAGTGTAATACAAATTAATTGAACCTTTCCCATTATTACTCATTTAAGATGTAAAAAGTATCATTGATATTCCCTTTATTGAAAGTACTTCCTTTATCCCATTCTTGCAGTGATGGTGAAAAAATATCTAGGGTCATTTTTTTTGTTGTTCTTTTTTGCTTTTTTAATTGAAGTAAAACATACCCACCATAAAGCATGCAAATCTTAAATATACATCCTGATGGATTTTAGCATATATAAAGCAAGGAAGAAACTCTTTGGGTATCAGTGTCCTCATGTGTCAATTTAGTGTTGATGAGGCAGCATTTCTTAAAAGAGAGCTCCACTGTCCTCTCAGTGACTTTCTTCCAAGTTGTTGACTCCTGTAGTAGATTGAATCATGTCCCCCACAAAGACTCATTCAAGTCCTAACCTCCAGTCCTGTGGATATGGACTCGTTTGTAAATAGGATCTCCGAACTGGATCAGGGTGGGTCTTAATCCAGTCTGAGTGAACTTCTCATAAGGCAAGGAAATCTGGACACAGAAGTACAAGCCACAGAAAGAGACAGAAAGAGACTGCTTCTATGTGACACAAGCAGAAATTGTCAGCAAGCCACCTGCAGATGGCTACAGATGATGGAGAAGGCATGGCCTGCTGATATCTTGATGTTGAACTTCTAGCCTCCAAAATGTAAGCCAATAAATTCCTGTTGTTTAAGTCAACCAGTCTGTGTATTTTTTATAACAGCCCTGGCAAATGAAAACAACACCCATTCTGCAGGTTTTGATACACATTTGCATACCATAGCAACTACGTCATGATTGCAGGATGTCTTTTATCCCACACCTAACACAGTAGCCCTTGCACAGCTGGTATTGGATAAATCCTTGTTGGGCTGACTTCCCCAAGGGCTGCCTCTGACACTGCCTCTGGAAGAGCCGAGCTCTGGGAGCAGGAGGCTGTTAACTAAATTATTCACCACCCATAGCACACAGTGAGGGGAACAGAAAACCCCATCACTGCCCCACTGGCAAATGCTCGTATGGAAGGGAGTTGATCATTTTTATTGGATGCATGGATACATGAATGGATGGACGGATCTCAGTTCCAAATCTTTCAGGAAGAGAAAACAGACTAAACAAAGAAAAAAGCTGGTTCCAAGATAAGCAGGCTGTTGTCTCCACAGGAAAGAGAATTTCCTGGCCATTCACCCTGATGATTATTGTTCAAATCAATTTCCAGTTTCTCCTTAGTGTAATACAAATTCACACTCCAGAAAACCTCTGGAGTTCAGGGTCTTGCTTTAAGGCATAACCAAACAAGAGTGGCTACAAATTGTTTGCTGAAGGGTTTACTTTATGCCTGGTGCTATTAGATCAGCTAGATAAGAAATATGCATATCACATAGGATGCTTTGGGCTGCAGTCAAAAGAAAAACAAACAACTTAAAAAGAAGTCCCAAAGCAGGTAATTCTGAAGGTCAGTTGTATCAACAAGGACCCAGGTCTGTATTCACATCTGTTGTCTCTGTCCATAACCATCTACCCTCACAATCAGAAGATGGCCAAAGCCACTCCAAGCATCAGACTGTCACATGAGTCCAAAAGCAAGACAAAAGGGGAGGCCCTCAGCAACTCACAAAGTGAGGAAAGTGATGGTCATGACAAGGGTTAACCCTTGGGATTGTATCAGGGCCATCCGATAACTGTACAAAATTGAGTTTCTGTTTCCGTGAGGAGGGAAGGAGAAGCCATGAATTATGAGTGGGCAACCAACATGCCTGCCATAGCATGGCCATATTGGCAGTCGTTGGCAATCTCCAGGCCAGTTCAGATTCAACTAAGTAAATTATTTTTTAACTCTGATCCATTTCTAGAGTAAAATTGAATGACAGCCATTGACCAAGCAACCAAGGGCTCTGTGTAAAAGCTCTGGTGGCTTCTGAAGGGCTTTGGTGACAATAAGAGCCTTCTTGCTCTGTTTACCACAGACTCTCTCCAGCAAATGCAGAGGCTTGATAAGTGTGCTTGGCCTCTTCCTGGGTAAAGGTCACAGCTCTGGGAGAAAGCAGCTCATTGTGTGGCTTTGCAGAACAGTCATCATTTGTTCCTTCTCGGTGAAATTCGGCACTCTGGGAACAGAACTAAGTACCCTTCAACTTCTCTTGCTAGCTCCACCTCGAGAGCACACCCACAGGAGCTGGATGAGTGGCACTGGGAAGGAGGAGTG
Source organism: Choloepus didactylus (assembly GCF_015220235.1). Taxonomy (NCBI): domain Eukaryota; kingdom Metazoa; phylum Chordata; class Mammalia; order Pilosa; family Megalonychidae; genus Choloepus; species Choloepus didactylus. The sequence goes on along the minus strand of NC_051307.1, from coordinate 154,674,896 downwards.
TGGGGTGAGCATGACCCTGGAAAGGACAGAGGTCGAGGGCAAGGGTGATTTCACGGGAAGTAGCAAAAAATGTCATCTAAGAGGCTCATGTACCAACAAGTGGCCCTTTATTTCCACCCTTTCCCTGCAAGTATGGAGGCAGGACCAAGGCTTCCCTGGATACAGGGAGTGTGTGTGTGTGCTTGAGGGAGAGAGAGATCAGGGTCTGTATACTTGTAGGAATGGAGGGAAGTGGGCAGGACCAGAAAGCCAGAGAGTAAGCTGTACCTGGTGGGATTAACCCACCCCCAGGGATCACCCTGGGCCAAAAGGAGGGAGGAAAGTCCTGTCCCACGTTTTCCTCCAGGGTTGGGAGGAGCCCATGGGAAATAACTGGGTGAAAGGACAGGTGTGCGCAGGATTGTTATCATTGTTAAGTACTCTCTTGGCCTCTTTTCCACCTTCTTCCTTGTTCTGCTTCCATTGCCATCCTTTCTCCTCATCCCTGCATATGGCTGCAGTGGTTAAGGGCCTGCGTCTCCCAAGAGCAGGGTATGGATACCACTAGAGGCACCCAAGATGGTTTCAGCAAGTACGTAGCCAAGCATTTGATAGTCCAATATATATGCATTTATTTTAATTTTCACTGAAAAAAAAAACAAAAAAACAAGTTATACAGTGGCCATGAGAATGCTTTGGTTCTTGGGCTCTTCCTCCAGGAGAATGTTGAACGCCCCCTGGAGACAGAGGGAAAACAAGATCCAGATTGAGGTGATTTAAATGGCATTAGGAGCATACAAGCAGTGATTTCAGGATTTAAAATGGCATCCTTTGGCTCCTGTTCTGATGCCTCTCTCTCCACACCACTCTTGTTAAATATGTCTATCTCATCTGTACGTTCTGCTTTCACATTAACAAAAATTTTATGAACTACTTAGTGGAAGTGGCTGCTTTCTGGAGGACCATACAGGAAGTTATAAATTTCTGGTTTCTAGCCTGATTTCTAATGCCACTTTTGTCTAAGGCTTTTAACAAATCTCTGAACATCTTTCTATTTCTTCATCCCAGAAATTATAGGGCAATACTGACATTTCAATGAATTTTTAGTTAAGAACTTTAAAGGTAATATCTTTAACCTGGTTTCAAAGGAACTATAATGGAAATTAAATTCCAATACCCAAAATTTAAAACCTACATCATATACAAGATTCCATAGCTCACATTTCTATGCCAATCTTTTTTGGTAAACTCCTGCATTTCTTACTGCAGATTCAATGTAACTGAGACATCTAGTGTCCAGTCTGAAGAAAAACAAATTTCCACTGTTTAAATAATTCACCAAATCCCTTTCATGGTACCTCTGATTAAGGCTATGAATTCTTGGTGCTTCCTGGCTTTAGCCCTTACCCAAGAAAAAAAAATTATGTCACAGATGCTCATGAAATGTTTCTCACATTTACCATTCTTGTTATAACAATGTTGCCATTCACTTGGATAAAATATATCCCTCAGCGCCACCCCACCCTTCTCCATCTTTTTAAAGCAGTTGTCCTTGACAGCAAATGCCTCTTTTCTTTGATGAAGTTTGAATCTGAGATCACACCTCATTTTCTGGATTTTTCAGTCACTAAGAAAGTACATAAAAACTCAAGATGGTTAAATTATTTAATACATACATCAAGGATATATTTTCATTTCTATTACATAGGCAACAATAGTTTAATATCAGGATAATTTTTAAAAGCAAATTCTATCTTAAATTTGACACCAAAAGCACAGGCAAAAAAGGAAAAAAAAATAAATTGGGCATCACCAAAATTAAAAACTTTGGTGCATCAAAGGACACCATTAAGAAAATGAAAAGACAGGCTATAGCATGGATGAAAATTTTGGAAATCATATGTAAAAAGACCCAATTTAAAAATGGGCAAAGGATCTCAGTAGACATTTTTCCAAAGAAGACATACAAATGACCAATAGGTACATGAAAACATGCTCAACATACTTAGTTATCAGGGAAATGCAAATAAAAGCCACAATGAGATACCACTGCATACCCACTAGAATGGCTATTCTTTTTTTTAAAAAAAGGAAAATAACTAGTGATGGCAAAGACAGACAGAAATTGGAACCCTTGGACATTGTTGGTAGGAATGTAAAACGGTACAGCTGCTGTGGAAAACAATGTGTCAATTCCTCAGAAAGTTAAACACAGAACTACCATATGACCTGGTGTGCCAGTTTGAGTCTATTATGTCCTCCACAAAAGCCATATTTTTAATGCAATCTTGTGGGGGCAGATTGATTTAGTCTGTTGATTAGGGTGGAAACTATGATTGAATTATTTCCATGGAGGTGTGGACCTGCCCATTCAGGGTGGGTCTTAATTAGATCACTGGAGCCTTTAAAGAGAGCTCACACAGAGAGCAGAAAGGACAAAATGCCCCAGATGCTTGGGAGCAGACAGAGATGCTGAGAGATGATTGGAGACATATGGAGATGCTAGCCCAGAGTTTGCTCCAGATAAGCTAAGAGAGGAACCCAGATGCTAAGATGCACAGGAGATGCTAAGCTGAGAGAAACAACCTGGAGACATTCTGGAGAGAGTCATTTTGAAACCAGAACCCAGGAGCAAAGGACCAGCAGAAGCCAGCCACATGCCTTCCCAGATGACAGAGGTGTTCCAGACACCATCGTCCTTTCTTTAGTGAAGGTATCCTCTTGTTGATGTCTCAATTTGGACACTTTTATGCCTTAAGACTGTAAATTTGTAACCAAATTAACCCCCTTTATGAAAGCCAATCCATTTCTCATATTTTGCATAATGGCAGCATTAGCAAACCAGAACACCTGGCAATTCTACTTGTAGGCATATACCCAAAAGAATTGAAAGCAAAGATTCTAACAGATATTTGTGTATCAATATTCATTGCAGCATTATTCACAATAGCCAAAAGGTGTAGGCAACCCAACTATCCATCAACAGATGAATGGCTAAACAAAATGTGGTTTATACATACAATTGAATATTAGCCATAAAAAGGAATGACATTCTGACACATGCTACAACATGGATGAATTTTGAAGCATCATATTGAGTCTTTGAAATAAACCAGACACCAAAATTACATGAAATGACAAGAATATGCAAATTTACTGGGACAGAAAGTAGAGTACAGGTTCCGGGAGTGGGGTGTGGGGAAGAGGAAGGAGAATGGGGAGTTAATGCATAATGGATGCAGGGTCTCTGGAATGATGGAAAAGTGTCGGTAATGTATGGTGATGATCATATCACAACACTGTGAATGTGATTAAGGCCAACAACTGTATGCTCAGGAGTGGTTGAGATGGGAAATTTTGTGTTGGTATATGTTACTACAATAAGAAAGACTAATTGTCATTGACAATTAAATGCAGTACATGATCATAGACTAGATATAGGAGTACATGCCCCAAAGGATATTATTGGAACAATTTTTAAAAATGAGAATATAGATTGTATGTTTTATATCAATGATTAATGTTAAATTTCTTTAACTTGATAACTGTACTTAATGTGGTTACATAAGTGAATATCCTTGTTCTTAGGAAATATGTATAGACGTATTAAGTGGTAAAGGAGCATGATGTATACAGTCTAATCTCAAATGTTTAGAAAAGATAGATAGATAGATAGGAATAATATAACAAATGTGACAAAATGTTAAAAGTTGGTGAATCTGGTTATTTGGGTAGGAGGTATATTGAAATTCTCTGTATTATTTTGTGTTACTTTTGCAACTTTCCTGTAAGTTTGAAATTACTCAAAATACAAAGTGAAAAAAAAAATGACAAGTACCACCTGCTGGGGAAAGAAAACACAATGAGATACCATTTCACATCCACTAGAATGGCTAGAATCAAAAAGACAGAAAATAACAAGTGCTGGGTAGGATATGCTGGTGGGAATGTAAAATGATGCAGCCACTTTGTAAAACAGTTTAGCAGTTTCTCAAAAGCTTAAACAGAGAGTTACCATATGACCTGTCGATTCCATTCCTAGGTGGAATACCCAAGAGGAATGAAAGCATACATCTACACACAAACATGTGCACAAATGTTCATAGCAGCATTATTCATAGTAGCCAAAAAATGGAAACAAACCAAACGTCCATCAACTGATGAAAGGATAAATAAAATGTGGTATATACAAATTATTGAATATCATCTGGCAATAAAAACAAACAAAACACCGAGGCATGCTACAACATGGTCGAACCTTGAAAACATTGTGCTAAATGCACCTAGGAAAAGTAGCTAGTCACAGAAGACCACATAGTGCATGATTCCATTTATGTGAAACACCCAGAAGAGGAACATCGAGTAGATTGGTGTTTGCCTAAGGCCTGGGAGGGCTGGGGGGGAAATGGTGAGTGACTCCTGATGGGTATTGGGATTTGGGGAGGGGGGGTGCTGAAATGTTCTAAAATTTAATGTGGTGACAGTTGCACAACTGTGAATATACAAAAATCTACTGAATTGTACATATTAAATAGGCAAATTGTGTGGTATATGTAGATTTTATTTCAATACATCTGCTATAGAAAAGGGAATTGTAAGTAGTAACATATTTTAAATGATTAGCAAAATGATAAAAATGCATAGGAATCCATGCCCACAAACATCTTCATAGCCTCTAGTTCTACCAGACTTGCAAAGCCTGGGACAACCTGACTGTCTCTACAAACGTAACTTGTAGGGATCACTGCTGAGGGTCATCCTAGAGGCCAAGGACCCTCCAGGTGAATACAGATCTCATTATAAAAAGAGGAAACTAACTTCTCTCTCAAAGTGGGGCAAAGGGGAGGAAAAAGAACTCAGAAGTAAATCATCCCATCAAATTAAGTGGGAAGAGGATGAGCAGAAGGAGGGTAACTATAAACTATGTTTATATATATGATCTTGTTAGCTTCTCTGTTAACTTCTCTGAGCCCAATTGCTGCCTCTTGATGATGTGGTAACCGTCCCCACAGATCTCACACAGGGTTGTGATGGAACTGTTGGGAAGGAGAGGGAGCCACTTTGTAAAACATTCCCACCAGCATAGAGTGACCAGCTGTCCCAGTTTACCAAGGGATAAGGAGATTCCCGGGATGCAAGGCTTTCATGTCTAAAACTGAAAAAAGTCCTGAGAAAACCGGAATATGTTCACCTTACTTCCAGTTGAGATTTTAATGTCCAAGGTGGACCTGGGTTCATGGAAAGAAATACACACGATAACTTGTGTCTGAATCAATCTTTGATTCATATTTTAAATTAAAACACTTTTAACTTGAAAACCAACCTATAAATATGGTTATTTTATTAACATATGTTTAAAGGTATTTGTGAAGTATATTATGTATTAAAAATAATAATCGTTTTCTTTCATTCTTGCACTAATGTTCAATTAATTTGTAAGTTTAAAGATTATATTCCCTCAAATAAATAACTCTTTATACAAACTTGTTTGACTAAATTTCCTTAAACGTTTTAAATAACATTCACAAGTCTAATGTCAGATCCTCTCAAGCATTTCAATTACCTCACATAACAGATTTATAAATTTAACAAACAAAATCTTAGTAAACTCATTAAAAACTCATAACTATATTAAATAAAACTTATGGATGTAGTAAATCAAGTTCACTTAACATTCAAACTCTATTTACAAACTTAAATTACCTTAATAGTTTTCAATGAAAATCTAGTTTTTCCTATAATGTAAATAATAAACACAGATTTTTATGATGATTATAAAATTTGTATTTAACTCCAGTTTTTAATAGTATGGGTGATTTGCTTTGTCATGCCCTGACTTATCTCTCTGCCTTCCTAGAGCTGCAAGGGCACTTGTCCAAGCCCAGGGGCAGCCCTGCTTTCTTGGGTCCCTGGCTCCAGAGCACAGCTGAGTCATGGATCCCGGTGACACGGAGACAACCAGGAGACTTGAACCCAGGGCCCAGGATGTACCTCGCTAGTACCCTGAGTTTCGTTTTAGAGTATGGGTCTCTCTAAGCCCATGACTTTTTTCAAACCCAGTAAATTATATGTCCCCTTTCCCATATTTTTCTTAACCTTTTATACAAATTTTAATTTCCTGATTTGAATTAAAGAGATTCTATACCCCTGTCTGGACTCAATCAGCCTGTTCCCCTCCTGGTTTACACTGAAGGGGCTTTTGTCCCTTCTTCACATCTGCTTTAGTCTTCGCACCTGTCTAATGTTCAACTTATGAATCCCTTGATGGACGATATGAAAGGAGACACACTTTCAAACATTTAAAGCACCTTACAAATATAAGGAAATGCATGTTTATAAATGTTGCTGCCAATACTATTTGCTCAGCATTTAGTACCTCATTCATATCAATTCTCAATAAACACTTGTTGAATAGGCTGTAAAGGGGGAAAGTGAAATTCCAATGAACTGGAAAGACGATTCTAATAGTTCATCTAGAAGGGAAAAGAAAGATAAGCAAGAATAGATAAAAAAATACTCCAAAGGGAATAATAATAAGGGAGACTTGGATTATTAAAAGGTGTTCTATAGTTATTATGGTTAAAAATGTGTGTTATTACACAGTAATTGATAGCTGCTTAAGGGATAGAAATGAAAGCCGTATAGATGATATTCCCTTATAAGATTATTTAGTTTGCAGTAAAGGGAGGAACACAAACCAAATGGCCTATCACACAAATGGTGTTGAGATTATTGTCTCTCTGGGAAAAAAAAACGTGAAGTTTGGTTGTTTGAACATTCAAACAATGCAGTTCAAATAATGTACCGATGTACATTTCAAATGAATTAATGAATGGAATGGAAAAAATAAAAACAGAAAGACAATATAAAAATTAAATGCATATAGATCTGATCTAGGGACAGCTAAGGATATTGTCAACACAAAAGTGGGGCTAGAACTTGCATAGGAAAAGATCGACTGTGGATGCATAAAATTTGGCAATTTATAAATGGTGAAAAATATGACAGATAAAGATACATAAAAAAAGATACTAGGGGAAAATATCAGCACATCACACATACATACAAATGGTTCATATCTACTGTATACAAAGCTTTCCTAAAAATCATTAAGAAGAAAACATTCTTCTCCCACTCCTCCAAACAAAAGGATCAAAAGGGGACTCTAAAGTTATGCATTCACCACAGCAATCAATTTGAGAATATTCTCATTGCTCCAAAAAAGAAAAAAAAAAGGAGATTTCAGTGCTGATATGGGATGGAAAGCAAATACCAGTTGTAAGACTTTAAAAAATTTTTTGGAAATCTGTCCAGAAGTGGAGATAAGCAATTCCATTTTAACATTGACATGATAAAACCACCAACAATCAGTGGGAATTTAACAGCATTTGAGTCAATAAGCTTTTGCCCTGAAGTAAACAAATAGGTCAAGATGTACATACATATATGACAAATGTTAAAAAATATACATGCCCCTGTAAATAATATAAAATAATTCACAGTAGTGAATTATACATACTATTACATAGTTTCATAATTTCTACATAATTTTTGTACTTACCATTAATTTTTAATATATTTTAGAATCAATAACATCTTTAGCCAGGATTCAATTAGCTATTATTTTCATGCTTTTTCAGTGTAATAGCAGATGTTTACAATAATGACTGAGGAGCTACATGTTTTTGTAGCTTCTTCTCAATAATCTTTTATCAATGAAAAAGTTGCCATACTGTAGAATATATTTCTATCACAGGTATCTTTGTCTCCAAGGGATCCATGAATGGCCCATAAGGCAATTCTATTAATATTTCCCTTCGCAGACCATTTTGTGTAACAGAAATTTTACTATAATTTAATCCATAAAATACCTTTATCTGAAATGTGGGCAATGGAATGAAACAAACTTAACTATTCAATAGGAAAAGAGTGAGAAGACAGTAAATTTATCAGAGGAAGCAAAGCTGAAACAAAATTTTTTTAATGCCAGAGAGTATCTTAGATCAGCAAAATTTAAATGGGCCTAAAACGTGTTTATTTGTAAAAGGAAAATGTGGTTATGCAAAGAGCTTGATTTTCTGTTTTTATCCAACAGGTGGCAATACAATAGCACCATGCCAAGGAGTTCTACCTCAGGGGACCTTCCCGCACTGTTTCCTGTAGCAGCGAGCATGGGTTCCATTGCTTGTCTGGGTTAGAGTGTAGCCTTCAAGCACCTCTGTCTGTTACCAACATAGCATTGGAAACCCACCCCCCGTTCCCATAGAAAGGAACTTAGTAAAGTCTGCTTGATGAGGAGGATGCCAATCCCTCTTCCTAGGTAAATTCATTTCTTCATTCACTCATTTATTCAGGCGGCAGATATTGGTTGAGTGTGTACTATGTGCCAGGCCCTACGCCAGGTGCTGGAGATTTCCTCACAATAGTGAGAGGGATCCACGGACCCTGCTCTAATGGACTGTCTGGTGGAGGAAACTGACATTGATGAAATGCTCACATTAATGAAATCATCCCAAACTGTGGTAAGGTATCCACGGGGAAAGTACAAGCCGTACAACAGTACAGCTTTCAGGACCAGGTGAATCCAGGTTTAAAACCTGCATAAAGAAGGAATAAATTCAGTACAGAATAAGAGAGATATTGTCTAAAATACTAAAATCTACCCTGTGCATATCTATTTGGTTATTGGGGGTGTCTGTGGCACTTTTTAAAATCACCTCACCTCCATGGTAACCAACAGGCAGGCACAGAAAAAATGGCATGTTCTTCTACCACCAAACACTCCACGTTGGCCAAAATCTGGTATGGTTTCCGCCTTTACTCTCCTAAATAGCCTTCCTTCCTCTAGTCTCTCTTCCATCAGAATGCAATAATTCCACCAAAGGCTGCACATAACCTACGATTTAGACTTCCCAAACATGGTTTTCTTTACGTCACTTCCCTTCATCTGAAATGACCATAAGCCCTGTCTCCCTCAAAGCTGACATTCTAGTTTCTCACTCTGTTATTGAAGGATCTCCACAATGTGCTCCAACTTCCTTTCAGTCCTGCCTCCCACAGGCCCTGGTACAAATGTGTGCAGACAAGTTCAGCTAGCAGCCCTGTAACAGACTATCCGGCTCCGCGGCTCTCACCCATGCCTTTGTCCCATGCCACTCTGAGCTTCTGGGGTGGCTGCCTTCCCTCGTCAGCAAGTGACGACTTCCTTAATAAAATACAATCACTGAATTATCAGGCAAAATAAAACGTTGGGAACCCCACATTAATCCTCCCATTAAAAAATATTTTATTACACGGGTCTTTTGAATTCAGGAAGACCCTACAAAGAAGCTTGCCTTCATAGACCCTGGCTGACCCCGTGTGGGAGAGAGCATTCGCCCACACCTGGGAAGGCTGTCCTAGTCCTGAGGCTCCTGGGAGTTGAGGCCAAGACACGTCAAGGATGGCAAAGAGCCCTTTCTCCTGACTGTGAAGATGCGCCCTCAGAGTTCTGGTTTCCTGTCTGCGAACCTACATCTTCTTCTGGCCATTGACTGAGCAGATGCGGTCTACCCACAGGGCTGTGGCCTCAGCCTTGCCGGCCTCTATGGAACAACCACATTAGAACATGACGTGTGGTAAGAAAATTATCAGTGTATACGGTGGTAATAATATAGTTTTGACATATCCGAATATGCTGCTTCCTTTTATATTTCTTTATTCTGCTCTCTTTCCCCCCACCCCTCTGCCATGCCTACCTTCAGAGGTTTCCATGCCTCAGGGAGGTTTAGGCTTGGTACACAAAGGATGCAAAGAAAAAAGAGAGAAAAAAAAAAGAAAAAGTTAATTATCAGCTTCTGCCATCTGAATAGGATTTTATGGTTTTTCAGCCAGATAAGAATCTTCAAAGCTAGGCTTTGCAAGAGAGTGAAAAGTTGTTCTAGATTCCTTTATCTCCCTTGTTGGCACATCAAGACCTAATTCTGTGGACTTGATCATTGAGTTTTACACAGAGAAGCCCTGGAGTCAACGGAAAGAGAAAGAGGAAAGCCCACCCTGTGGGTCCTAGTGGATCATCTAGGAAGGAAGGGGGAGAGAATTAGGAGAGGCAGACATCAAAAGTGAAGCCAATCTGCTTTCTGATTCTGCCCTTAGCCAGGAGGTTTGGCTATAGGTGGAGGGAAATGCCAAGTGCTTCTGTAGCCTTCACCTTTGGGACTCAGGGAGGAGCTCACCTTACAGGTTGCCTGGCACCAACCTGGGTGTGGCTACATGAGGGTTAACTCAACAGCACAGTGTGGTTATGCCGGAAGAGGGGAGCAATATAATTTCCTATGCTGCCCCAGGAGCGGTATGGAATAGCTTGGTAACAAGGGGTTCCGACCTGCTCCAGAGAAGAAGCCTGAAAAGTAACCAAGATGAAGCCATCAGGAGGGAGAGGTTGAGTCAGCAGCAAGGCTGGGGGTGGACATTCTAGGCAGGGGCCAGATGGAGGACGTGGGGTCTGGAGCAGCAGCCAGAGCAGAGGCTGAGTCATCAGGGAGCACAAACAGGCCCTTCCAAACCAGGAGGGAACAGGCCATGTGTACCCCAGATGCAGCCTCAGCCGGGCACTCACAGAACCCTCAGGGAAGGGATCAGTCTCACCCTCAGAAGACTTGATCCAGGGAATATCCACACCACCCAGCCACACAGCAGAAATCAGCAAGGACGCAGAAGGTGCTGCATGGACCTGAGGACCCTGTCTCTTCTCTGTTTCCATGAGTCCTTCAGCCACAACTCCACCCAAACTCCAGACCCTGTCTTGAAGAGAAGAAAGGGAGGATGCATATATCTGAGACCAACCGTTTTTTACCTAAAGAGACTGACCATTTACCTAAAGTGTTTATTTAAATTGTGCCAGAATATTTTCCCCTGTGTTCAGTGAGGAAGATAAGAACACTACAGAAATGAAGGAACAACATCTTTGCACATCTGTGAATAGGGTGAAAAAAATCTGCAACCCTTCACACATATGAGTGTTGCCAGCTTTTCCAGTCCTCCTCCCCACTGCTAAATTTGGTGCTGCTTGGGATGCTCAGTTCCTCCCATCCACCCACACCCAACTGTGGAGCAAAGCTTGGAAGGTCCAGATTGGATTTTTTGGAAATTTCAATGCAGAATCAGGGGAAAGGGAGAGGGGTAGAAACCACATGGGTATTGTCTAAGGAGAAAAGAATTAAAAACAAGCTCCTCTTGCAAGAAGCCAGGGAGGACAAGGGGATGAGTGTGTTCAGAAGCATCAAGAAGAAGTGGGAGGGGGACAGAGAGATGTTAGGAGAGAATGGGTAGGTGAGAGAATTGGCTCTTCTGGGGAAAGAGATCAAGGGATTCTGGTATTGTTGGATATTGGAGAATATAAGAGAAAAGGTATTTTGATGAGAGCTGCTATGGAGTACATCCTTGAATTCCTTGAGATTAAGAGTAGACTTCCTTCCAGGGCTTTGCTTCTTTCAACCCCACTCAATCAGGGACTGAATCAGGTAGATCTCAGCTTGACAGGTTTACAAACACAACAACCCCACCAGTATGTAAGAGATGCATTGATATAGAGCAGGGGTTCAAAACTGGAGATGATTTTGCCCCCGAAGAGACACCTGCAATGTCTGGAGACATCTTTGGTTATACTGGGAGATGCTATAGGCATCTAGTGGGTAGAGGCCAGGGATGCTGCTGAACATTCTACAGTCCACAACAGAGACTCACCCCAGCCAAAATGTCAATTGTGCCACAGTTTAGAAACCCTGATATAGAAAAGTGGAGGTGGGGGGAGGGCAGTTCTTTCTGTACATCTTCCCTTTCCAGTGAAAATAAAAATCTGCTTTGTTCATTTTAAACAGTTCTTCGAGTCTGTAATATTAATTCTTAAACTGCACTACATACATACAGTAAGCTCAACCAAAGCATAAAAATCGGATTCCTAAAAAAGCTTAAAGAGCATTCCTGGTTGAAGAATTCTAGACCCTATGGAAAAATAGAATTGAATATTGAGGTTTCTAAAAAATTGTGGACAAGCTCTTGTAAATAATTTTATTCTCCATAAAAAATATAAAACATAAAATAGCTATCACATTTAAGATGTCATCAATACAAGCAATCATGGTTACTCTCCACCTTTTGCTCACTGTTAGAGAATCCTCAGACTCTGTTTCTCCCACCACCACCCAGCACTTTTCACTGAGATATATATAAATTTGTTCTGCTTTGTTGCAGGTAAGACATTTACTAAGAAGGATTATTTGGGGTAAGAGTGCTGAGGGCGGGTGACGGCAGGTGGTATCGTCGACCCTCCATCCAAATACTGCAGTAACTGCCTTTTGATTCCAATCTCTCTGGCCCCTTTTCCTTGGTCCTTCATGGTCCTTCCTCAGTTCCCAGCTCCATCTCTCTGCGTAGACAGCACCAGAGTTCAGTCCTTAGGTCCACCTTTCATGGCTTAAAACAACAATACAACAAATCAGAGTTGTTTACACTTTGGTGGCCTTTTTGACTCATTTATTTCAAATAGGCCCCATCTTATCAAAATGCTCTATTTCTTCGTGGCTATATGTTGATGTCTTTTCTCTGAAACTCAGTTCTGTGGAAGAAATAGTTTTACGAAAGAAATAGCAGTCTTTAGAACTAGATAAAATGAAACACAGACCCACAAATACTATCCTTATGCCTGTTACGGGTTTCATCCCCTCATTACATTCCTGACCCTCCCTCCTTTAGACTGAAGGCAGGAGGCAGCTGCCGAGGAGAGGGCCACCAGCAGCCCTAGTCCAAGAAGGTCAATTCAGACGTCACCCCTTCCGCTGGTCTCACCACTGTCCCTAAGCTCCACATGTCTCGGTAGGGATACACAAGCACTTGGAGATAGGGTACAGTACAGAGGGAGTTTGCCACCAGGTCTGGTCCTGACATCAATGCCACCAAACATCACTGCCTTCAGACAACCTCACCACTTTGGTGGAAACCTGCTTCTTTCCTCCAGTAGCAGTAAATGGCAGGCAGTGCCACCAGTTGATGACTCAAGCCCTCTGTCCATCAGGTCATTATGAATGAACAACTTGGAGTATAGAGATAATTTTGTAGCACCAGCACACAATGTGCAAAAATTAAACTTTTAACAGTTAGGAGTATGCTTTTGGTTTCAAATAACTGACAAATGGCAGCTTAAACAAATAGGATTTTTTTTTTCTCCCATAACAAGAAGCCTGGAGGAATGTAGTCCAGGGTGAAGGAAAGGCTCAAAGATTTCAGAGTCAGTGTTCTATTGGCCTTATTTTCATGGTTAGAAGATGGTTACTGCATTCATGTTCAGTGAATGAAGAAGGCAGGAACCACAGGGAGAAGGCGTGGTGGCAGCCTAATCTGTCCCTGCTACCAGGAAAAATAAATGCCTGCTGAAAGCCCAAAGCAGAGTCCGTCTCATACCTCATTGGGTCATATAGCTAACCCCAGCTGTCAGGGAGGCCGGGAAAGCAATATTTAGCTTTCCTGGCCTCTCTAGTGGAGGCAGCGAGGGAGAAGGAGGGTGGGAGTATCTAAGTTAATCATAATGTAAAAAGTTTCCTCTGTTTCCAGCCTGGCATCTTAAGACTAGTTTGAAAACCTAGTGGAAAAAGTAGTAAGGAACAGAAGCTAAGAGTTGATTTTATGTGCAACTCTGGACCCAAGCGTTGCTGCTGTGGGGCCTAGAATTGGGAAGAGGGCTGTTCTCTTCAGCTTTGCTGTCACCTAGAAGCTCCATGGGATCTATAACCTTGTGGAAGACATGATCTTGGCCTGGGTCTTGGCATTCTCCCAGCAGGCACCATGACATGGAAAACATCCCTCAAGCTGCTTCTCGAGTAGACACAGTGTCTAGGAGCATCCAGAGCAGGAGAGGAAAACCATAACAAACCCAGCATCCCCCACCAGGGTCTCCTCCCACACTCAGCCAACAGTGAGTCTGACCCCTTGGATGGAAATAAATAATTGGGGAGAGGTGGAGACAAGATCAAGAACTTTGGGTTAATGATATGTTAACAGGACTTCATTTGTAGCTACAGGCTGATATTGCTGCCTGGAGATCTGATCATAACAACAAACATAAAAATATCTTGCGACTTTGAAATCATTTCTTTCAGCTTCTACAACAACCCACAAAAATTTGATGATGTTTAGATCAAGCCCTCTAGTAGACAACTGTTCAAGACCCGTGAGCTTCCGCTTTCCTTGGCCGACTCTGTCAAAAATGAGCTTGTGACATACAAGGCTCCAGACCTCGGTGAGGATTGCAAACCCCAGACTCTGCCTCCTCTCCTCCCTCCTTCCTCATCTGACTTCCGAGACATGGCCCTTTTTTTCGATACCTAAGCTTTCTGCAAAGCTCAGGCTCAGCTCAGCATGGTTATGTGGTCTGCTCTGGTTTCCCTTGTGGGTTTTACATTCAGAATTCTGGACTCATTTATTAGAAGCTTCTCTGGACAGCCATCTCATTCATTTGCTCGCTCATTCATTCATTCATTCATCAAACATTTATTAAATGCCATGTTCTTCTATGTTTTCTAGGCACTGAAGAGGCAAAGACTAAATACTGGAAACTTACAGACAGGTATAAAATTAGGAATGGTAACTATGTTACAAATCTACAATGAGTGTATATACAGGTAACTGTAGAGTAACAAAGGAAGGAAAGTCCGGTTCTATGGGGGATCTCAGGATATTAAATAACCTTGGATATTAAATGTATTGAAATATTTTCAATTGAACTTAGGTAATTTTATTGAAAGATAAGTAGATATGTTAGTATGGTGGGCAGAGTTGGTTACCTACTCTATGGCTATTGCTACCCTTTCTTCTTTACTACAGAACAATGGAAACATAGTGACTTTACATAAGATAAATCTGGTAGACACCACCTTAACCAAGGGTTAAAGTTAACCAGTAAAAAGATAAACATTCCCCATGTCCTTCCTCATTAGATGGACTGAGAAGAACTCGGCATCACTTATGTAGTATCCCTACAAAAAAACCCCCACATAATCCAAATTGAGGAATATTCTACAAAATAACTGGCCTGTATTCATCAAAAATATGAAGCTTGTGAAAGACAAGGAAACACAAGAAGCAACTGTCCTAGACAAAAGGAAATCAGAGACAACAACTGAGTGCAGTTCATGACCCAGAATTTTCTTTTTCTACAAAGATCATTATTGGGTCAATCGGTGAAATTTGAATAAAACCTTTAGATTAGCTAACATATCAATGTTAATTGTCTGACTTTGATTTTGATAATTGCACTGGGTCATGTAAGAGAACTATTATTTTTAGGAACTAAACACCTGAGTATTTAGGAGACACATACTCTCAAATAGTTCCAAAGAGAGAGAGAGAGAGAGGTGGAGGGAAATGGAGAAGAGAGAGAGAAGAGAGAGAGAGAATGGCAAAGCAAATATTATTAAATGTTAACATTTGGAGAATTTGGGTAAAGGGTGTGTGTGTGTGTGTGTGTGTGTGTGTGTGTGTGTGTGTGTGTGTGTGTGTATGCCTGAAATTACATCAAGATAAAAAAGTGATTTTTTAAAAAAAGAACACATTCTTGGACCTGACAAGATAGACACAGGTGCCTATGGTTATTGAGGATCAGTGAATTTTTTTTCTTCCAAAGAGAAGTTAGCACTCGTCCTCCCTTCCTAAAGACTGATCCCTTGGTGAATTTGCCTCCTGGGTTCAGGCCATCTAAAACCTTCACTCTCGCTTACTTGCATCACAACAGGCCTCACCAGACTGTGCTGGTTTGGATGTGTTATGTCCCCCCAAATGCCATGTTCTTTAATGCAATCTTGTGGGGGCAGCTGTATTAGTGTTGATTGGGTTGGAATTCTTTGATTGAGTGTTTCCATAGAAATGTGACTCAATCAACTGTGAGTGAAATGTTCGATTGAATTATTTCCATGGAAATGTAGACACCCCCCCCTCCCATTCAGGGTAGGTCTTGATTTAATCACTGGAGTCCTACAAAAGAGCTCACAAACAGAAGGAGCTGAGAGTAGCTGAGAGTGACATTTTGGGGACGGCCGTTGAAAGCAGACTTTTGCTAGCCCAGAGTTTGCCTGGGAGAAACTAAGAGAACACCCTCAGACGCCTAGAGAGAAACGTCCTGAGAGATAGCCATTTTGAAACCAGAACCCTGGAGCAGACGGCAGCCAGCTGCCTGTGCCTTCCCAGCTGACAGAGGTTTTCCGGACGTCATCAGTGTTCCTCAGTGAAGGTGCCCTATTGTTGATACCATCGTTTGGACACTTTTATGGCCTTGGGACTATAACTTTGTAACCAAACAAACCCCCTTTATAAAAGCCAATCTATTTCTGGTATTTTGCATTCTGGCAGTATTAGCAAGCCAGAACATGCTGTCATATCTGCTATCCTTAAGGCTCCAGAGCCTTCCCTGCAGGGAGCATCCATCTTCTTCTGTCTGCAGGTCTGCATGAGTAGCCTCCCTCCTTGGTTGGTCTTCAGGGTTCTAGCCTCTTCAACCCCATCATTCCTTGTGCCTCAACCCCGTAGGACTACCCTCCTTGCAGGAGGTCTGAGAGGATCTCTGGATCTCTGGAGCAGCTCCTTTAAGGGCCATTACTTTCTGCTGCTGCCTGAGGCTGATGCGCAGCAAGGTCGGCCTTCCCCTTCCCACTTTCCTGGGGTGACAGGACAGTACCCTGTCTTACATCCTAATGTGAGATGCCAGCCCCTATGCAGGATTTGCAAAAGACCCTGAGTCCCATTCTGTGGGCCAATGCCTCACTCTGGCCTATAACAGGGAGAGGGTGGAGGAGTCCAGTGAGAGGATTTTTCTGGAAAGAGTTGTCACCGTGCTGTGGCATTTCTCCTTCCTGCTCCTCTCCTGGTGGAAATCAAGAGGGGGATTTCCTTTCTTCTCAAGCCAAGTGAAAACAATCTCCAAGGGACCTCTCAGGGACCTGGTGGGTGTCCTGGAGTGTGATAGACCTGAGAAATCTAAAGGTGAGAGACCAAAGCTACTATCCTAAGGTGGCAGAAAGGGAGAGCAAGAGAGAGAAGGTGGGAGGGGAAGAAAAAAATGGAGGGGGAGAGAGAGAGATCCATTTGGAGGGAGCTTCCCTTCCACTGAGGGTAGGGCACAGATGCCCACAAGGGATTGACTTGGAGACATCATTAAAAGGACTTCATCCAAAGTGAGAGGTGTTAGATGGACTGACCTAGCAGAGGGAGGGATGGGCCAAGGAAGCAAAGAGCTGAGCGTTTGAAGTTGTCAGCTGCTAGCTGAAGGAGACATGGCCAGAGTTGGGTTGAGCTGGGAATCTCAGGGAAACCCACAGAAGTGGCCATGAGAGAATGAGCCTTCTCCGAGTATCCTCAGGTCCCGAGAGCAGCAATGCTAGACTATGCCAGGACCTGCCATCCGTACTGTGCCATCTCCTGAACTCTGCTCACAGCAGAGGAGTCAGAAACCTAAGGAAGTGCAAGTGGGAATGAGGAGCAGAAAGAGCCAAGGAAGAGCAGAGAAGTCAACTCATTCTCCCTTCTCACTCCCCCTACAAACTTCCCAGTCTGGGCTGTTCTGAATCAGGGGACAGGAGAAGCTTAAACTTTGCAATAAGTAGTTTTGATTGTTAGGCTGAATTGGACACGTAAATTATTGAAATGAGACTTTTTTTGGTAACTAAAAGAGAGTGAAAAAGCTGTGGAACCTGTAAGAGACTTCACTCAGGGCAGGGAAAGAAGTAATCCCAGAGCAGGGAGAAAAGGGCATGAGAAAAAAATTAAATGGTTTTGTGCAGTAACACAGCTATTCCAGGAACTTCTGGCTCCTCCTCCAGGGAGCTGTCCTGCCCCTCCTGTCTGGTCCCCTCTTCCTTGAATCCTTTTTGGTCTCCAGGAGCAGAATAAGGTTCTCCTAAGTTTCTCTTCTGAAGCTGGCTTTCTGCTGCTGGGAGGCTAGACCCCCAACCACCTCTTTTATCTCCAAACTATCTTGGAAGCTGTTCAGAAGCTGCTCTAACTATCAAGAGTGACTATTTCTTAGAACTGGGCTCTCCCAACCTCTTGCCACTGGGAAAACCACCCATTGGAAGACAGGCCTTCCTAGGATGGCAGTGGAGTGGAGCGGTTAGGAATGTGCACTGGAGTCAGACTGCCTGAGTTCCAATCTCTGATATTCTATTTGCCAGCTGCCTAAACTGCAGATGTTCTTTAAACTCTCTGTTAACAGAGACATCAAATGTAAAATGGGAATAATAATAATGATGATGATTACAATGTCATCAGCCTGCATAAGCTCACATGAAGAGTCTCACACAGAGTAAACATTTAATACATGGCACTATTAGTTCTTGTGTTTTTGCCAGAGGACAGAGGCACTCTTCAGAGAAGTACCCCTTGGACTTGCCTTCCTCAGTCTCTTATTGGTGTTTCTCCCACCCTGAGCTTTGCTGCACAAGGGGGCTTTAGGGCAAGCTCTGTAGCCTGTTCTTTTCTAGTTCCATCCTTGTCTTCTTCTTTCTCCTTCCTAAGAGCTTGGAAGAAATCAAGGGCATCATCTACCCCATCTTCCACCATTCCATTGTGCTCTCGGGCAATGGGGAGGGTCCTGGGAGGTGACCTGTTGATCCCTAACCTGCCATAAGCACAGTCAGTTGGGTCTCCTGCTCCACCTTCCTTCACTGAGAGCTGGTGTGTCAGCTTGGGCCAAGTGACAGAGTTCTTGGCCTCAGGAGACTTCAGCTCTGTCTTCAGAATATCAGAAAATAAAATCAGCTGGGCCATGGGCTGAGGTCTTGTGGCCTGGCTCTCTCCAACTGATGGAGCTTGTCTCCAGGTTTCATGGTGAATGGACAAATCTGTCCAGACAAACAAAGTTTTCCTCAGTAGAACAGAAGATGAAACAACAAGTGCATGGTTGCTCCACTTTCCCAGTTTTCTTTTCAGACTCATTATTTTACCAGTCTAAAGTGGCAAGAAAAGTGCACTGGTAGCAGGGGTAATGGGGGTTGATATGCCATCTCAGTTCAAAAGGAAGGGCCATGAAATACCTGAAGTTGGACTGGCCTAAGGGTCAAAACTGCCCCATGCTCCAACATTCAGGCCTTTAACATCCCCATCCAGGAAATAAGCACATTTGAATTTTTAAAAAATGTTATTGTGGTAACATTCAACATAAAATTTTCCATTTTAACCATTTTTACATGTACAATTCAGTGGCATTAATTACACTTACAATGTTGTGTTGCCATCACCACCATCCATTACCAAGGCTTTTTCATAACCCCCCAAACAGAAACTCTGTACCCATTAAGCAACGAAAATACTTTTAATAGAGGAACTGGAAACGTGAGGATAAAAACTTATCATGGCCCACTTTGATCTTGAGGTAAAATGTTAAAAGTAATTTTTTTGACTAGGTAAGTTCTCTCCCCTCACCTCTACCACTCCAACTTTATAAAAAAGAAAAATTCTGATTGGACTTAGAGGCTGTTTTATAATGTAACTAAATGTATATACTGACTATACAAATGGTTCTCAGATGAGATGAATGGGGAAATCAAGTCATCAATGACTGAAGGGACTTGCCTCCCCACCAGTCCACCGGAAAGAGTTCTGCTTCATGAGCGTAGAGCCCTATGATTGCGACTTACATTTAAATACCAAAAAGTAAGCACATTTCTCTTCCCCTGACTCACCGGAAGGAAGGTAATAAATAACTCTGGGCTAGGAGATACCCCATATATTACCATGTTATAGGTTGTTGGGCACTGATTCAAAACAGTGATCTAACCTGACAAGTGCTGGAATTAGTTTCTAGATGCAGGATATATTCTCATTATTAAGAGGCAAGGCAGTTTTCCTATATCATCCACCATTAAGCAAGTCAGTTTATGGGTTAAATGAATGGGTTAAAAACTGATGAAGAAATAGGAAAAAGGCGTAGTAGTGAATGGTTGCTTAGAGAATGGCGAGGGGCAGTGATATGAGCAATGGCCTTTAAATACATTCATTAAGGATTTGAGGAAGGAAGTGGGGTGCAAGCCTGTGTGTGATGCAATATTGTTCCAGTTACTAAATATCATGAAGAAATGAGAGGAACTCTAGATAAATTTAAAACACAATGCAAGGGCAATAAAGGGAGTGAGATGTAATAGCCTTTTTGTAATTGCCCCGTGAGTAAATTGTAATTGTCTTTACAAAACTTTATTTCCCAAATATTTGACATTAATGAAGCATTGACTTTCCAGAAGATTTCTGCAAAGTAGGCCAGAATCAGTAATAGAATAGTAATGTATTTAAATATTTATTTGGAATTAGAGTAATTAGAAATGACTTCACATGAAGAAGAAATGGAGTTTCTGGATTTTAGTGAAACAGTATGACAATTCTGAAATCGACAGAAGACTGTAGAAGACTGCCTGGAAAGAAAAAAAAGTACTGTTGATTCATGTAAAATTGTTTTCATACATTTAGTAACAATTTAGTATTGGACTTATGTACTTGAGGTTAAGCCAGTGAAAAACAGAGGGGAGATTGGATGAATCTGGTACAGGTACTGATATATATATATTTTGTGTGTGTCTGTGTGGAATATAACATATTTACTTGTAAGTGATAACTTTCCAAGTGCAATTCAACAAGTAGTTGGAGACCAAAATTTCAAACCATGTTATGGATTACAGTTCCACAGTTTCAGTTATTTCCTTACTGTGAAATATAACATATATGCAAAAAGGTGATAACTTTCAAAGTGCGATTTAACAAGTAGTTATACAGGAAATTTCCAAGAATGTTATGGGTTACCGCAGGTACTGATTCTTTAAAGAAAAAAACAAGCCTCTAAAAACTAGCTTTTAATTTCAAATTACAGGATGTTATTAAAGTTTGCCATTTCTATTTTAATGATTTGGACAGGCATGATAATGACTAATAAATTAAAAAATCGCAATTTTCAAGGAAGAAAACTTCAAATCTGCAGATTGGAGGAAATAAGTGAGCGAATATGATTCAACCCACTCATTCAATAGAAGATATTTATTGAGGGAGTTTAAAAAATGAATTTAGGAGAAGAGATAAAACAAGGACATAGGTACATGTGATACAGTGGTCAATACCACAAAAGGTACAAATAAGAACTTCTGTCTAAGGGAGAAAGAGATTGATGGTCGAGGTAGCAGTCTGCCAAGCCACCAAAAAGCCACTCCTAACAGAGACAGGCTGCCGGGAGAGGTGGTTCAGGGTGGCCAGAGATAAGAGGAGTCAGGTAGGCTGGGTCCAGTCCCAACCCTTAATGTTTGACTGAGGAATTTGAACTTTATTCCTGAGTCATTTCTTGCACTGTTTATGACATGTGGTGTTGCCTGCTTGTTGGCTTGAAGGGATGCCCTTTGAGCAGGCAAGTGACAAGCTCTGAAGTTTGCTTTAGGAAAATTAATTTAAGTTGTGTGTGGGAGGAATAAGCAGGATGGAAGACTTGTTATCAGGGCTGCATGAGGTGACATTTACTACTTAATCCTACTGCATGCCCAACATTGCACTAGATGCTTCACACATATGTGCTCCATAGTCAGTTCATCCTAATAATAACCCTTTGAAGAAGGAAGGGTAAGTACAGCATTCCTATTTTACTGCTAAAGAAAGAGGTTCAGAAAGGCCGAGACCCTTGGCCAATGTCACACACAAGAAAAGGTGTAGAATCAGGTTCCAACCAAGGTCTGTCTCCAAAGCTCATTCATCTTAAACAATATATGTGTGTGTGTGTGTATGTGTGTGTGTATTAAGACGAATGAGAGACATAAGAGTTTTCATCAGAGTCAGAAGGACATGGCAACTGAAAGCAGTATTGAGGCAAGGATAAGGAGTCCAAGTCTTTAGCCCAGATGACAGAATATGGGTGCATACTCAGATTTGGAAAGGAAGACAGAGAATTAAGTTTTGGACTTATTGTTTGAAATGACAAGACATCCATGTAAGAGGAAGTATGCTCACTTTCTCCAACAGGTGTAAAAATCATATAGGGGGATAAGATGGGGGTCCCTCCAACACATGCAAAACTGGAAGCATCTGTGACTTAATGCCAGACACATACTAAACTCAGGCCATCCTCTTGGTTGTCCAGACCTTGCATGAAGGTTTCTGCTCTTTGATACTTCTGCTTCTCCTCCCCTTATTTTCAAATCACCTCTCAAGTGCATTTTGCCAAGAAGGCCTTCCATGACTCCCCAAGCCTGGGTTAGGGCCCCTCTTGGTGTCCTTGTACCCTGTTTTTCCCATTTTAGGTCTTATTTTCCAGTGCTTCTGTCTTTGTGTGTGCCTCCCATCAGACTGAGTTGCTAGGAGGCTGGGGTTCTCTTCTTTTTGACCCTTGTCGTCTCTGAGGCTGTCACTATGTCTGACCCTCAAAAAATATTTGTTAACTAACTGATTTCTATTGTTGCCCTGGAAAGGAACTACCCTGCCCTATTAAGTCACAGTTTCTTCCTTCTTAGGGTAGCGCAGTTAGAAACCTCAAGACCAGGAAATCATATTCCTCATCACATACCAAGGTATTATTCATGCAGTTTATTCATTGTAAAAAGTTCTCTTGAAATAAAGCTAACATCTAGGTGAAGATTTACAAATTTTCTAGTGTCAATCAACTTTTTAACAAGCCCACTTACGAGCGAGAAAAACCCTTATTTGCTTTTGTTTCTAAAATACATGCAAGTAGTGGTAAAGGCTTCAGAATTTCTCTATGGGAGGGTCTCAGCCCCCCCTCATATTGGAATTGGGGGTTATGGTCCTTTTCTTGAATCAGCTTTTGCAGAGCAAATACAATGTTCTTACTTAAGAGTAAGGGTTTGTCCGTGTTTGTGTGTTGTATGGCTTTAGGGGAGCATGGATACTATTGGGGGATTTCTTAAAGCACCACTGCCCTCCTTTTGAATAAGGTAGTTCTAAGGTCCACCCAATTAACAAATTCCATTCTATTTTTATTCCGCAAGGAGGTCCTCCTATTGGGAAGAGTCCGAATTTCCTTGTGCATTAGATGTGGAGGTCGGCTTCGTGGGGAAGCCCAATTTCCAGTAGGATTTGGTGATCTCTGGAGGGCCAGCGTTTTCTTCCTGTCGATTTTCAAGGCTGCTCAGAGCCACGACTTGGGGTCACATTTGGCAAGCGCCTGGGCTATTACGTGGCAAAGGGGAGGAAAGGTTTGAGCTCAGGTAGCCGCCCAGGCCGTCCAGGTTTGGGGGAGGCGCGGATGGCGAAAGCGGAGACCCGGGTGGGGACGGGGGCAGGGACGCGCGGGGCGGGGCAGGCCCGGCTGAGGCCAGGGGGCGGGGCCAGGCTCGCGGCTCGCCCAGGCCTAGGCCGCCGCTGGGCTCCGCCTCGCCGGGCTACGCAGGCGGCGGGGCTGCGGCACGAGCCGGGCGGCACCATGGCGGCGGCGGCGCCTGCTGCTGCGGCGGCTTCTTCCGAGGCTCCGGCAGCGGCTGCGACGGCAGAGCCCGAGACTGGGGACGAGGACAGTCGCGAGGTCCGAGTGCTGCAGAGCCTGCGGGGCAAGATCTGTAAGCAGGGGCTGGGCTGAGGGGACTGTCCGGTGGCGGCGGCTGCGGGGCTGAGGGGGCGGCGGGCGCGCCAGGGTGGCCGCCCCAAGCCGCGCGGGGATAGCCGGCCCGAGAGGGGGCCTGGGCGGGGGCCAGGGTCTGGGCAGGCGCTGGGCGAGGCGCGCAGGGAGGGCCGGGCACGCGTGAGGCAGGAAGGGGGGTGTGTTGAGGGAGGTGTCGCCTCGACTGGGCGGCGTGGGCTGGGGCTGCCCGTCTCGGGAGGAGTGGAGGACAGGAGATTTGCCGGGGAAGCGCCTAGGACTCTGCCGGCCTGAGGTGCTCGGCGGTGGGGCGCGGCCTGTACGCGGGGGCGGCGGAGCCTGGGGCGCGGGTCGGGGGCGCGGGGAGCTTCCGGCCGTCCTCCGACGCAGGCCTCCCGGCGGCTGCGGACGCCGGGAAGCGGCCCCGAGGTGGGAGCCCCGTGGTAATTAAGGCGAGCGCGGCTGGAGGAGGAGGAGGAGGGCGGGGAAGTGGGGCTGGCCGGAGGGGAGGGGGCGCTCTGTTTCCTGGACTCATGAGGCAGTGGGAGGTTGAAAAAGGCGCCCGGAGCTGGAGGAAACAGGCCGCCTTGGGACTAGTGTCTGCCGCACGGGGTGTGCACGAGTGAACGCGCCGGGAGGAGCTCAGGGCCGGACACCTGTACCCGCCCCACCTCGCTGCGGCGAGGACTTGAATTGAGAGACGGCGTGACTGACAGGGACTTCAGGCAGGATGTAGTGGCTTCCTGTGAGCAGGTCTCAAAACAGTCATCCAACCCGCACTTAACCCACTTAATTCTTTTCCTTCTCATGCATTTAATTGTTACTTTTGAGAGTGAGCCACACTAGTTGACTTAATACATAATTTTGCTCAGAAGCATTGCTATAGACAGACCTTTTAAGTTCAGTCATTTGGACATTTAAAATTGACCCTTTGGCGTCAGATTGCTCCCCTCCCCCCACAGAAGTTGATTCAGAGGAAATACTTTTTTTCCTTATTTGTAAGATATATCAGTAAAACTTTTTCCTTTTGCCGAAAATTAGCTTTATTTTCTTTATCTTCAAATTGTAAACTTGCTCAGTGTTTCATGTAAATAACCCATAGTAATGATGGATTCTTTTCACTTTGTATAAAGAAAATCATATCACATTAAAATGACTAATAGCCCTCTTTCTTATGCTGGATGTTAAATTTTCCTTTCTTTTAATAGTGATTATTTATCGAGCTTGGATTCTCCCACTTTCTTCTGTTCAGGTTGCTTCCCCTTTGAAGTATTTGGGATTTTATTAAACCCCAGAAACAAACATTTCAAATTCTCTCTTCTTTTTATTCCCAGGAGTGGTCCTGGGCTCTTAAGAGAGTACAGTTCTTAAAACTTGGAAAATGGTACCAAAAATAATAGATTCTTGTCTGCCTGAATCTAAGTTCCCAACATTGAAATTACCTTCTAGGGTCGAAAGTCATCTCAGAATTCAGATTAAATCTCCTGTTTAATATTTGCATGTTTGCAATACTAATATTTGAGAAAACCAGATATGGGTCAGAATTCTCCCTTTGATCTGATTTTTCAGATTTTCACCACTTTACATTTTAGTGTCACTTGATGCTAGGTATTGTCCATTGGAGCAGGTAACTACGTATACACAGATCTTGGAATTGAGGGTTAGGGTTGGGCATTTCCCAGGAGAACTTAAGTATTCCACACTTTCTCCTGCTTGAGGAGATCAGTTTTATAAGGAGTTATCACTGTGAGTGAAACTTGGTTCTGTAAGTAAAGAAACAAACAAATAATTCGTTTCCATGATTTAGAGCATCTTCACCAACCAGATTTAGAGATTGATCATCCAGTTGCTGGAAATATTGTTGCTGTAATCTTACTGAAAGTATTACATTTGTTATCCCTATCAGCTCCTTGCTTTTTGAATTACTCAGTTTATTGTTCACGTCATGAAGTGTATGCTTCAAAGAAAAAAGTGTATTAGGATACTTATATTCAGGTTCTTCCCCCTGCTCCCTCTATTTCTTTGTCCTCCTTTTAGCTGCGTAACCCAGAGATGGTTGACCTTCAGAACCTTGTGAAGAGATGCAGTTTTCTGTTTCCCTGAAACTGACATGTGGGTTTTGCAGGCTGGGGGTTGAGGGGCTGGAAGGGTCATTAGCAGGTGCTAAAGTCACAGAAATGCGACGATGGTGGTTATTAAGCAGCTTGGGAGTTGAGGTACCCATATCAGCTTTCCTCCTCTCCCACTGAGAAACCTCAGATAGCTCCTGGAGATGTGCTGGCCGATTTCAAACTGCTGATAAAAAGTCCCTTATCTGGAAAATTTGAGGTCCGTAGGGCTGAAAGTGAGCCTGGAAGGAAACCTTTATTCTGGACATGGCTAGGACCCTTTAATTACAAATTTATTTTAACAAAAAGTGAAGATGGATTGATTTATATATATCTAAAGTTTAGAGATAATAGCTCGTAACCTTCTTTAGGGTTTTCATTCCTGTGTTAATTTTATTTTCCCACATACTTCACAAGATGAAATATCAGGTTGACAGATTGAAAATAACATTTTGTGTCCAGTTTCAAACAGCCAAGTGAATTAGGAAATCCAGTATTGCTGACAGTATTTTGTCTTATATGCTGATCCTTAATTCCATGAGGTCATTTTAGTACCCCAGGAAACCATGGCAGTTCCAAGTAGTCTGCTTAGTCTGCTTCCTTAAATGTATTCAAGAGACAGGTTTGGGTGTAGGATCCCCTGGGGTTGTCAGATGGACCCTGATTAAGGAAATTGGAGGCGTACTCTAGACTCCATCCTTTGGTTTGAACTCCAGTGCAGTGAGTAGCTGGTATGTTGGTGCACCTGAAGCATATTTGCATATCCCCCCCAAACAAAACAAAACAAAACAAAAAACAACCACACAGCCCACACACAAGTGACAGATGGGGGCTAGTCTCTTCTCCTTCACATTCCTTCAGGCTTCATGCTGTTGTTTTGTGACCACCTTTTTGGTTACTGCATTTTGTTAAGTTTGCCCTTGTTGTCCAGTTAAACCAAATTGTAAAAATGTTGCTGGAGCAGAGGGCCCATGGCACTTTATCCATGGATTTACCTACTCATGGGAGACAAGATTGATATAGGGTCAATCTAAGGATTTGTGTGAATTTTGAAATGTAAGATCTGTGGGACCATGATATGTCCCAGAACTCACTTGGTCTCCTTGATGTCTTCAGACCAAGGATGACCTAGGCTGTTTGACCAAGTAGGGAAGATTTATGGGGTATGGTTAAGTGCTTGAGAGGCCTGGTCAGGTAAGTCATCTAGGTTTGACTTTCCACCAGTTTACAACTTCTTTTAATCTCGGTGTGCTTCTGTATTTTCATGTGTAAAATGGGGAGAGTAAAAGCACCCATTTCATAGGATTACTATAAGGATTAAATAAGTTCCCCTTCCCCTTCACTTCACCCAGAATATGGGTCAGATTCCAAAGTCTTAAGAAGGTGTAGAGAAGGAGATAAAAACTAATCTTAATCTGATTTTCTTGTCCGACATGTATGGGCATTTCCTGATTACAAAACTGATTAAAATCAGAAGACCTGTATTCTACTTCATACATTGTTAATTATAGTCATATTACTTTAGACAGCTCACTTACCTTTGAGCTTATCTTCCTCATCTTTAAAATGGGAATAATGCTTCATTACTAGCCATTTTGTACATGTTGTTCCCTCTGCTTGGGAGTGTTTTTCTCCTTTCTCCCACCCTGTATTTGTGTCAGGGACTCTTACTCATCCTACAAAAGCCTGCTTCAAGTTATCTGCTGCCCAAAGCCTTCTGTGGCCAGAACGTGCTGGTTAAGACTTCCTGCTGCTGGGGAATCACAATTCCTTGTCCATTTTCCTATTATAGTACATTTCATAGAAATCATTTGTTTATTTCCCCCATTAGACTGTGAGCTCTACCAAGGTTCTTGTTTATTTTTTTTTTAACTGTCCCAGAACCAGCACAATGTCTAGAACAGAGAAGGCCTTTAGAAAATGCCCTACCTCACAATGTTATCCTGAGGATGATTTCAAGTATGACTAGATATGAAAGTGTTTTGTAAATGATACAGCTAAACAAACAAGAAGATGGTAGTATTAGTAAAAGAAAACTACATGGGTGTGTGTCTGGAAATTCGTCTGTTTCAAAATCATAGCACCTACTGAGCTAGGAGCCCCTTGAGTTTGAACTGATGCCAAAATTGCCTCATAAGGAAAAGGACTAAATTTTTATAAATGCTCTGATGGCTTATTATTAGGGTTTTTGAATATTGTTACCTGACTGTGTTCCATGAATATTATTACTAATTGGTCCTGGAGCCTGGAAAAGCAAATCTTATAATTATACCATTTTTTTATTTGGGATGGCAAATTTGAATTTTTGGTAATAAAGTATAAATCAAAACATTTCATTGACCACTCAGAGTTGAGAGGGAGTGATTAAAAAGGGTTTATTCATGCTAAGAGTCCAATATTATCAGAAATTTGAAATGAGATGATGAGTGATTTAAGATGGAGGAAGAATCCATGTTTCAGATGGATAGAAACTAGAGAAAAGGGTTCTTTGTAGAATTTCATGAAGCAGTCTGCTAATCATTTGCTCTAAAGAAGACAAGAGGTAAACCTTACTGAGTTCATTGAGTTTGTGTGTGTGTGTTTTAACTTAGAACTCTTTCAATAGACATTAAGTGACTGTGGCTCTAATGTGGTTGGAATAAAACCATATCATTTTGTTCTTTAATTGTAGATGCTAATACTATTTCTTTGTTAAGTGTACTTTACAGAATTATTCGGCAATAATATTAGATTACATGTTCTATCTGCTAATGAAGTTCTGTGCTCTTTTGGAAGCTGCTAACAAAGATTTGTTGTATAGCCATAGATTAATGGAAATCAAAGCTTTTTTATGTAAATTAAGAAACTTTTGTTTTAGTTTTGTGTGTCACTTAAGTCATCACAAATCCCTGGTTAAAAAGACATAAGGTTTTACCAGTGTGCACAGAAACAACAATGAACTACAATTGACAAATTTGTTGCTTTGGACATGGTTCTAACAATGCCATTAACAATAGGACAACATTGGGTGAATTCTTCAACCTTCCTGAGCCCTTATTTCCTCGGATTTGGTCTTCAACGTTCCTTTTAGCACTAAGTCTTTGCGTTAATGCTTTTTAACTTGAACCATATGCTTTAAGACAGTGTATCAGATGCTTTTATTTTAGCGCTTAAATGTATTAGTATACCTATGCTGCATAAGATCCACTTCTGAAAATATTATCTAAGATTTATTAGGTAAGATTTTTGAATCCTAAAAATATTTGTTTTTTTGTTTTTTTTTTCCTGTGACCATTAATTTATTTAGTAGTACATAAATGCATATTTTGAGTGTCTGCTGGGTCACTAGTCCACCAGTTGTGAATTGGGCCTAAGCTGTGAATGGGACAAAAAAGGTCTTTACTATTTGGTCCTTAAAAGCAATAGTTGCTTTCAGACACATGTATTGTTAGAGAATTAAAGACGTTTAGAGTTGGAAGGAAGAGGACATAATCTTGTTCTGTCCCCTAATTTTACAAATGAAGAAATTGACTCAGACACCAAATGTCATGCCATAAATGGCCCCTTGGATACTAGTCCAGTGCTAACAAGGTTCTTTCTAGAATACTACATGGGATTAATTCATTGCTATGAGTGTTACACATGTAGTACATGTAATATATGAAGATCACACTGTCTATCAAGTGATCTGTACAGAAGTGGTAATAGATTTTCATTGAGCAATCTAACATTCTCATCTGTTCCTTCTTAAGAACTTTGTGAAGTGGTTAGGGATTAGCTTGAAGATTTTTCATATCCATATATTTGAAAGCGCTGCCTCATTCTTTTTTTTTTTTTTTTTTTTTGACAGCTACTTATATTTCATCATCTGGATATGCCACAGTTTATTTAACATTCCCCTACTGATGGACCTAGGTAGAGATTGAATCTGGATGTTTACTTATTTGTGTCATGCTCTAACTAAGCTGTTTTCAGTCCTGATTGCCCATTAGCATCACTTGTGTACCTAAAAAAATGTTGAAGCCCAGGCTCTACGCAACGCCTACTGAGTAAATATTTTCTTGGGACAATCTGTAAGTTTAAAAAGTTCCAGAGGTGGTGCTGTGGTGATATTGGGCAGCTAGGATGGTAAACCTTTGCTTTTTCCAGTTGAACAATCTAGCCACAAATTATACCTGCGTGGTAGCATCCTGCTATGCATAGTTTAAAGAAAGCGATAGAAAGTTAGGTGTGATCACAGGGAGGTTTTCATTTGTTTGCTTATGTTTTTAAGATTCATTTATTCATTTGATTAGATATTAACAGATAACCCCGCACAAAATTCAAAAGGTCCAAAAGAGAATACGTTGAAAATAAGTTTTCTTCCTTTCCCTATCTCCTATTCATGTAGTTCTCTTTCTAGAGGCAAGCATGACTAGTTTCTTGTGTAATCTTCCAGAGATTATTTACACATTTACAAATAGAAATGTATTAATATATCTCTCCTACAGACATAAAGTCTATGGCAAAATACATTTATTCTTCTATATCTTCCTTTTTTCACTTAACAATATAGTTTGAAGATTTCTCATATCCATATATTTGAGAGCACTGCCTCATTCATTTTTTTTTTTTTTTTGACAGCTACTTACATTTCATCATCTGGATATGCCACAGTTTATTTAAAACATTCCCCTACTGATGGACATTTAGGTTGTTTCCAGTCTTTGCTATTACAAAATTGCTGCAGTATGTATGTATGTCATTTTTAATGTTAGTGCATTTTTATCTGTAGGATATATGTTAAATACATGTTAAATTGATGAATGAAAGGGATGTACATTTTTATTTTGGAAAAACAATGCAAATTGCCCTCATAGAAACTGTACCAGTTTATGCTCTCACCAGCAGTACATGAATACTTGTTTCTTCACACCCACATCCCACGTATTGTAAAACTTCTTTTTTAAATGCAGTGTTATTGAGATTTCTCATACCATATAATCCATCCAAAGTATACAGTTAGTGGCTCATAGTGTCATAGAGTTGTGTATTCATCACCTCAATTAATTTTAGAACATTTGAACATTTTCACCACCCCCCCCAAATAATAAAAAGAATAAAAATAGATTGAACCCGAGTTGGAGGAGGTGAGTCCAGCCTCAAAATGGAGATAAAACCACTGCCCTGTTGCCCCTAGCCCGACTCTGGCGGCCGCTGCTGCCGCCGCCAGGAGGAGGAAGGCCATGATCCAAAGGAACCACAACAGTTGAGAAAACTGTTTATTGGTCGTTTGAGCCTTGGAACTATGGATGAAAATTTAAGAGAACATGTTGAGAAATGGGGCACACTCACAGATTGTGTGGTGTTGAGAGACCCCCAAACAAAATGTTCCAGAGGCTTTGGTTTTGTGACTTACCCTTGTGTTGAAGAGGTGGATGCAGCAATGTGTGCTACCACACAAGGTTGATGGGCATGTAGTGGAATCAAAGAGAGCTGTTTCTAGAGAGGATTCTGTAAAGCCTGGTGCCCATCTAACAGTGAAGAAAATTTTTGTTGGTAGTATTAAAGAACATACAGAAGAATATAATTTGAGAGACTACTTTGAAAAGTATGGCAAGATTGAAACCATAGAAGTTATGGAAGACAGGCAGAGTGGAAAAAAGAGAGGATTTGCTTTTGTAACTTTTGACGATCATGATACAGTTGATAAAATTGTTGTTTAGAAATGCCACATTATTAATGGGCATAATTGTGAAGTGAAAAAGGCCCTTTCTAAACAAGAGATGCAGTCTGCTGGATCACAGAGAGGTCGTGGAGATGGATGTGGCAACTTTATGGGCTGTGGAGGGAACTTTGGCCGTGGTGGAAACTTTGGTGGAAGAGGAGGCTATGGTGGTGGAGGGGGCAGCAGAGGTAGTTAGGGAGGAGGTAATGGTGGTTATAATGGATTTGGAGGTGATGGTGGCAACTATGGCGGTGGTCCTGGTTATAGTTGTAGAGGGGGCTATGGTGGTGGTGGACCAGGATATGGGAACCAAGGTGGTGGATGTGGTGGTGGTGGAGGATATGATGGTTACAATGAAGGAGGAAATTTTGGCAGTAGTAACTATGGTGGTGGTGGGAACTAAAATGATTTTGGAAATTATAGTGGACAATAGCAATCAAATTATGGACCCATGAAAGGAGGCAGTTTTGGTGGAAGAAGCTTGGGCAGTCCCTATGGTGGTGGTTATGGATCTAGTGGTAGAAGTGATGGATATGGTAGCAGAAGGTTCTAAAAACTCAACGGAAAATGGCTACAGTTCTTAGCAGGAGAAAGAGCGAGGAGTTGTCAGGAAAGCTGCAGGTTACTTTGAGACAGTTGTCCCAGACGCATTAGAGGAACTGTAAAAATCTGCCACAGAAGGAATGATGATCCATAGTCAGAAAAGTTACTGCAGCTTAAACAAGAAACCCTTCTTGTTCAGACTGTCATAGTCACAGTTTGCAAAAAGTGCAGCTATTGATTAATGCAGTGTGTCAATCAGATGTACATTCCTGAGGTCTTTTATCTGTTGTAGCTTTTCCTTTTTCTTTTTCTTTTCATACATCAGGTATATTGCCCTGTAAATTGTGGTAATGGTACCAGGAATAAAAAATTAGGGAATTTTTAACTTTAAAAAAAAAAAAAGAATAAAAATAAAAAGGAATATCCCAAACTTCCTCCCTTACCCCTTACACCCCCTATTATTTATATATTTTTTGTCTTTATTTTATTAATTGTCTGCCCATACACTGGATCCAGGGAGTGTCAGTCACAAGGTTTTCACAATCACACAGTCACGCAATAAAAGCTATATAGTTATATAGTCATCATCAAGAATCGAGGCTACTGCATTACAATTCATTAGTTTCCAGTATTTCCTTCTAGCTATTCTAGTATACCAGAAACTAAAAAGGAGTATCTATATAATACATAAGAGTAACTTCTTGAATGACTTATCGACTCTATTTGAAATCTCTTAGCCACTGAAACTTTTATTTTGTTGTATTTCTTTTCCCCCTTTTTGGTCAAGAAGGCATTCTCAATCCCATGATACCAGGACCAGGCTTGTCCCTGGGAGTCATGTTCCACATTGCCAGGGAGACTTACACCCCTAGGAGTTGTGTCCCACATAGGGGGGAGGGTAGTGAGTTAATTTGCAGAGTTGGCTTAGAGAGAGAGGCCACAGCTGAGCAACAAAAGAGGTTTTCTGGGGGTTACTTTTAGGCATAGTTATAAGTAGGCTTACTTCGCCATTGGTGTTTCATAAGGTGGGGAAGTTTAATGGTTCCACATTTTCCCCCGGTCCCTCAAGGGGACTTTGCAAATACTCTTTTATTTTCTGCTCAGAATATTCTGGGATATATTGGGGTATTACATTAGCCTGTAAAGAATAACAAGAACTCATTCCCTATTCTGGGTTCCATGTAATTATGTTGTTTAAATAAACTGACCAGACAGGTTGAAGTAGATAGTGTGCTACAAAAATATAAATTTTGTACCAAATAAATCTCTTTTCTTTTGGTCTCACACAGAAGTTGGAATTTTAAAATACAGTT
This sequence comes from Choloepus didactylus, assembly GCF_015220235.1. Lineage (NCBI taxonomy): Eukaryota > Metazoa > Chordata > Mammalia > Pilosa > Megalonychidae > Choloepus > Choloepus didactylus. The sequence continues at coordinate 154,641,689 of NC_051307.1, read as the reverse complement.
AATATCTTCCTTTACTCTGTATTCTGATTTACCTTAGTCCTAACCAAGTCCGTTTCATTCATATCTGTAATTGTAGTCTGATCTCTTTTTCACTTTCTTTAATAGTTCTATATGGAGTAATGCTGACTTACATAGCTGCAGAACTCTTTGACTCTGAGTCTCAGGTGTCACACAGATACCCATATTTACAGGGAACTACCAGGAAGGAGCACAGCATCTCAGAATTTAGAAATAACAGTTAAAACTCAGGAATAGATGTGACTGCTGTAAGAGCTTACAATCTGGGTACCTTTATAGTAAGCCTTATTGAACATTCTGTTCTCCTAAATCATCAGTTGCCCAATCTCTGTGCACTTTCTATCCCTGGATAACCTATGCTCTTGAATTCAATTCTCAGCATTTGCTCATTATAGTTAATTTGTGTTAGTGAGACCTTACAGTATTTGTCTCTTCGTTAGTTATTTCACTCAACATAATGTCCTCAAGATTTATTCACCTAGTTGCATGCATCATGACTTCAGTACTTCTTGCAGCTGCTCAATATTCCATGGTATGTATACACCACAGTTGGCCCTCCGTTCATTCATTGATGTGACCTTAGGCCACCTCCAGCTGTTAGAAATTGTGAATAGTCCTGCCATAAATGTCAGTGTGCAGATGTCTGTTCGTGTCCCTGCTTTCGGTTCTTCCAAGTATACACCATGTTAACAGGGTTGCAGGATCATGTGGCAGCCTTACACCCAGCCTCCTGTGGAACCACCACACTGTTCTCCAGAGGTGCTGCACCATTCTGCTTCCCTACTGTTCTAGTTTGCTAATGCTGCCAGAATGCATAACACCAGAAATGAATTGGCTTTTATAAAAGGGGGTTTATATGGTTACAAAGTTACAGTCTTAAGGCCATAAAGTGTCCATCAACAAAGGGTACCTTCACTGGAGGATGGCTAATGGTGTCTGGAAAATCTCTGTTAGCTGGGAAGGCACCTGGCGGGCATCTGCTCCAAAGTTCTGGTTTCAAAATGGCTTTCTCCCAGGACGTTCCTCTCTAGGCTGCAGTTCCTCAAAAATGTCACTCTTAGTTGCTCTTGGGGTGTTTGTCCTCTCTTAGCTTCTCCGGAACAAGAGTCTGCTTTCAACGGCCGTCTTCAAACTGCCTCTCATCTGCAGCTGCTCTCTCAGTTTCTGTGGATTCTTCAAAGTATCCCTCTTGGCTGTAGTAAGCTTGTTCCTTCTGTCTGAACTTATATAGTGCTCCAGAAAACTCATCAAGGCACATGCTGAATGGGTGGGGCCACACCTGCATGGAAGTTATCCAATGAAAGATCTCACCCACAGTTTAGTGATCACGTCTCCTTGGAAACATCCAATCAAAAGCCTGCAACCCAATCAACACCAATATGTTTCCTGCCCATACAATACTGCATCAAAGATAATGGCGTTTTGGGGGACATAATACATCCAAACCAGCACACCTACCAACAGTGAATGGCCATATCTCTTTCTCCACATCTTCTCTTGGGCTTGTATCTTTCTGTTTATTTTTTGAACAGTTTTATTCACACACCATACGATCTGTCCTAGGTGAATATCAGTGGCTCCCAGTATAATCAAATAGTTATGCATTCACCACCACAATCTATATGAGAACATTTCCATTTCTGATATTTTTCTCTGTTTTCAATTTGGCATTTGTAGGGACCTTCTCCAGTCTATATCTTCTCCCAAAATTGTGAACAATTCAGAATTGTCCTTTTTATTTCATGGATTTTCTGGGAGAGATTTTCAGTAGCTAAATTTACGTCGCCATGTTGATCACATCACTCAAAACTCCTTGATCTTTATCAGTCTATTAGATGAAATGGAACATTCAATTTGTAGTTTTAATTTGCACTTCTCTTAAATGAACTGGAGGATGTCTTCATATTTTTCAGAGCCATTTTTATTTGTTTTTTTTTTTTGGTGTGAATTTGATTTGATAATTTATCCTTTTTTCTTCTGGGTTATCAGTTTTTTTGTTTTGTGTGTGTGTGTGTGGGAATGCTTTATATAGTAAGGAAGTTAGCTGTTTTTTTTTTTAGTGGGAAGATTTAAAAAAATTAGATGTTTTGGCTGATGCCTATGTTTGTTCTTGAGGAGAAATTGATTGTGAGACCCAGTGAGAGCAATCAGTTTTTGGTTTCATCTACTGATGTAATGCGTGATGGTAGAATAGAAGTGGAAAAAGAACTGTTTATGAGGAAAGGTAAGTAAAGACTTACAAACAAGAGTTAAAAGACCATCAGTAGTTGGGAGAAAATATTTGCAACCTGTCCTGGAGACAAAGCAAACACTTACATAACACTTACTCTGTGCCAGGCATTTTTTAAAAATTCAGTTTTATTGAGGTATATTCACATACCATACAGTCATTCGTGATGTACAATCAACTGATCACAGTGCCATCATATAGTTGTGTATTCATCACCCCAATCTACTTTTTGAACATTTTCCTTATACCAGAAACAATAAAAATAAGAATAAAAAATAAAAGTAAAAACGAACACCCAAATCATCCCCCCCATCCCACCCTATTTTTCATTTAGTTTTTGTCCCCATTTTTCTACTCATCCATCCATACACTGGATAAAGGGAGTGCGATCCACAAGGTTTTCACAATCACACTGTCACCCCTTGTAAGCTACATAGTTACACAATTGTCTTCAAGAGTCGAGGCAACTGGGTTGCAGTTTGATAGTTGCAGGTATTTACTTCTAGCTTTTCCAATACATTAAAACCTAAAAACGGTTATGTATATAGTGCATAAGAATGCCCACCAGAGTGACCTCTCAACTCCATTTGAAATCTCTCAGCCACTGAAACTTTCATTTGTTAAATTTCGCATCCCCCTTTTGGTCAAGAAGATGTTCTCATTCCCATGATGCCGGGTCCAGATTCATCCTTGGGAGTCATATCCTGCATTGCCAGGAGATTACACCCCTGGGAGTCAGGTCCCACATAGGGGGGGTGGGCAGTGAGTTCATTTGCTGAGTTGGTGCCAGGCAGCTTTAAACCATTTTAATATATAATTAATTTAATCCTTACAGTAATTCTATGAGATAAGTACAGTTATTATTCCCATTTTACAGACGAAACTGAGGCAGACTAACTGTAGTCTAGCTCTGGAGTCCATCCTGTTACTCTTACCTACTATATGCTATGCTGTCTCTATTTATTAAAGTTGTGAATATATAAAGAATTCATACAAATTAAAAAAAGTCCATTAGAAAACTAGAAAATATGAAATAGACATTAACAGAAAAGGAATCACAGATGGCCAGTAAACATGAATTTGTGAGGTTGAGCACAAATTAGGGAAACAGATAAAAAGTCATCAGTTTGTGAAAAAAGAAAAGTTTGACAATTTTACTATTTGGGGAAGGTTTGGGGAAACAGGTGCTTTTCCTCACTGCTGATGTGAGTTTAAATTGGTAAAGCAGTGTTGGAGAGCATTTTGGTAGTATCTATTGCAAACTTAAATGTGTATACCTGCTCAACAAAAACACTTGTACAATTGCGGAAGAGGACAAATACAAAGATGTTTAATTTTATCTTGTTGGTAAAACAAGATAATTAAAGACAACTTAAATGTCCATGAGTAGGGCAATGGCTCAATAATATGTTCACACACACTTTCCGTAGCAGCTAAAAATAGTAAGGTCTGTATTGAGAAAGGGAAGAATTCCAAGACATATTGTTGAGTAAAAAAGTAAGTTGTTAGAGTTGATATTTGTGGTTACTTCAATTGTGGACGAAGAGAATTAGTCTAATATGTAATGGTTATTTTTTTTTTAACAGGAAATATATTTTTTTGTATTAGTTACGATAGCAAAAATGACTATTGTATAAATGAATTTGATGCAAGGTTAGTTTTAAGCTGTGAGTGTCTATCTTGTTCTACTTTTGGATACAATCCTATCTACTAAAATAAGAGTAGCCAAATGTTAGGTTTAGTAACATTCTGAGTGTACGTAGACATAAAGTCATTTTTCTGTCAAGTTTTTGGGTAACTTTTTATTTTGATGTAATTTCAAACTTAAAATTTGCAAAAGTAATACAGTAAACCCCCATGTACTTTGCCTGGTTCAGCAATTATCATTTATTTTTGAAAAGTTGACTTAAAAATAATAAATGCTTTGTTTCAGAGGAATGTGGTAAGAAGATTCTGAATAATTTTGATCTACAAATATTGTAATATTTGTGTGAGTGGTGCAGAACCTTGTATTTTTGAATTTGGACAGTTTTATTTTACATAAAACTTTCTTGGTTGATGGAGGAAGTGAACTAATGTTTATTATTATTCTTTTCCAGGTGCCGTGTTAGGAAACTTAGCAAATTATTTCATTTACTACAACTTCATGAAGAAGATTGTTCTTATTCCTATTTTACAGAAGCAGCAGCAGACAGGTTATTTGTGCAGAGTTTTAAGGGGGTTAGCCAGGTTTCCAGAAGTTCTTTATGTTATCAAAGTCTACATCCTTTTCTCTAACAAGTTGCCTGTCAAATGGCTTATTGGAAGGAATTAATGAATACATTACTATTGCAAAGCAGTTGACAATTACCCCTAAATTGGTCATGGTCTTAATATAATGGCTATTCAATAAAATTACAGTGTTGCTATAAAAATTTACCTTTAGTATGTTTTTGGGGATCACAAAATATTCCTTTTCTGTCTACTTGATTCTGCTCATGTGTATTTGTGCTTGTGTTTCTTCTTAAATGCACACACACACATACACACACATGCACATGTGGGTGACCGAGACTCCTTTGTATCTAGGTGTCACTTTTTTTTTTGAAAAGCAGTCCCACTTTGGCTCTGCATTACCAGAAATAGCAACGATATCCCTTTTATGGCCAGTCCATGTTGGCCCAAGTTTTTCAGACACCTGGCTCTGGAATTTTTCTTTGCTTCTCACACCAGGCTCTCATGGTCAGTTTAAGAGCCTTGCTAAGCTTCATATAGCTTGTGGGAACCCTTGGCCTAGCCCAGGAGAGATTCCTACCATATGTGTTTCAGAGTTTGGTTTGTGACTTGAGAAAGGGGTTGGAAGGAGCTTAGGGACCAGTACACATTCAAAACTGAAACCGGAAATGGGTGAGGCAAACCACAGGAAGATTCTGCCCACAGCTTGGTGACGTATCTCTGTAACCCATGGATGCTTCCTGGCAATACCTTGCGAAACTTGCCTTTTCATGTACAGTAATTTCCTAACTTCTTATTTTAGACTGAGTTGCAGTCAGAGGTGATTAATGTGATAGCAATATAGTTCTTTGCTCACTTATTCTAGGCTGACCACTTAAATATGCTGGATTCCTGGAGTCCTGTGCCCACACAATTGCTTACTCAAGGGTACTACCTTGTTTTAGGTACCTTGGTGATTGCAGAATACCTTAATTTCATGGTGGAGTAGGAGTGCAGTGTTAGTGGAACTTACTTAGTCCCTGTTTCCTTAACCTCCCGGTCCCAGATTATTATCATAGTGCCTTGTTCTTAGGCAAAACTAGATTTCTGATAGGAATTATTTAATGTGTTGATTTTTTTAAAGATTACCAGCTGAGTGAGATTATAGAATCTCAGATTATATTTTTTTATGATAATTTATCATTTACTGGGAGTGAGAGAGAAATTGCTTGAAAATCCGACTATCTGATCATGCTAATTTATGCTTTCTAGTAGATATACCAGCAATCACCATATGCCTCTTGGTTCCATTTCTTAACTCTCTGCCTGAATAATATTACAAATGTATAATTTTCCAGTGGTATTTTCAAGTTTCAGGAAGAAAAGAGAATCTATGAAACTTTTTTTTCCTCTTCAGTAATTGTTAACTCTTTTTTCTGCGAGCCATACACCTCGGGCATCTGACATAACTCTGAAGGGGGTGAATATCAGACTCTTTGGAAGGTCATGTGTGACTGAGGCACCTCTTCTTTTTCTACTGAGAACGACTGTTATAGATTAATGAACAAGAGAAACTCTTTATCTTGTCCTAAGATTTAATTTATGCTATACAAAATATTTATTAAGTATACAGATATGGTTTATAAATGGAAGGATAATTTAATATATTGAAAACATGGTTTTCTGGTACTTTCTAGTAATCACTTAACTTCTCTGGTTCCTCTTATATAAATTTGGAATGGTAGATTTTCCAGTCATACATTGTAGTTGTGAAAAGATTAAATGAGTTGGTATACTGCCTGGCACACTGTACTCAGTTAACTGTTGGCTGTAGCATAAGCAGAAGTGATACCCAGTAATTTTCATAGTTTTCTTGATGAATAATTTTATTTAATATAATTTTATTTAATACAAATTTAAATATGTGTTCATATTTACATGTGTTTCCAGCTCTTGTAGTGTACATCAGATTAAACTGGTAGTAAATAGCAATATATAAAAACATTAGAAATCACTGTTACCCTGAGCCTTCTTCATTTTAAGTACTGTCTAAAAATTTTAGAGCTAAGGGGAACCTAGAAGATTAGCTAGTTAAGGGGCTGCAGACTCAAATATCTACAGAAACCAGGCATAGTGAAGTAAGCCAGTTAGGGACTGTTGTGATTTAATAGAGGTATGCCTGTCTACAGTTTCTACTCAGAACTGTGTTGCCAGATCTTTGATTGTTAATGAGAAACCAAAAATCTGGATTTATTTATTGTTTGCTTTCCATGTTTCTAGATGTTGGCCACAGATTCTTTTTTTTTTTTTTTTTTTTTTTTTAAATACTGTGCTGGCCAAACAAAATAAATCTCTGTCCAGCCAACTCCCAATTTGTGTCCTCTAATCTTATTTTGTATTTGTGGAGCCTGAGGTCTAGAATTCCAGGCGTTTTTCCTGTAATAGAAATGTAGTATTCTGTAATAAAAGCCTCATTTTTAAAAAAAGTAAATGAACTCCTCCAGTGTATCCAATTTTAAATTAGAGATTATCTTTGTTTAGGGCTAATGCTTGGGTGAAGGAAGTTGTATATAGATGCTAATTGTTAGGAATTTCTAGCCATGGAAGAGTACTAATTGTTACTGTTTACTGAGTACTTTGTTCTAGACATTGTGCTAAATGCTTTACATTACCTGAATTAATGCTTACAACAACCCCGAGGCATTATCGTTACCTCTTTTTATGTAGGAGGTTGCAGCTAAGGACAAGTGAAACTCAGATACCTGTTTCCAAAATGCGTTTATTTAACTTGCTATACTATACTAGTACTGTAAATGTTTTCAGAATTATGTGCACCTTTTATTTATCACAGAAAGTGAAATTAAACTTGATAAGAAAATTTGAAAGTCCTCCTAATATGTTAAAATTTTATAGGATTGTCTTATTTATGTATGACTAGGTGGCACAGCAGTGTTTTAATTTTGCTGTAAACTTGTCAATGCCAGAGACTATTTTATATATTTTTTATTTTTATGAGTAGTTTTACTAAGATATATTCACACCCCATGAAATTCATCCAAAGTGTACAATCTTTGGCTCAGTATAATCATAGAGTTGTGCATTCATCACCACAATCAATTTTAGAACATTTGCATTATTCTTAAAAGAAAAATCCAATACCCCATATATTCCCCTATTATTGACACTTAGTATTGGTGTGGTACCTTTGTCACAATTGATGATGGAATATTAAAATATTATTGTTAGCTATAGTCCATAATTGCATTAGGTGTGTTTTTCCTCATATACCACCCTATTATTAACACCTTGCAATAATGATGTACATTTGTTCTAATTCATGAAAGAATATTCTTATATTTGTACTGTTAACTACAGTCATCGTCCACAGTAGGGTTCACTGTGTTATAAAGTCCCATGTTTTATCCTGTAACTTTCCTTCTAGTGATATACACAACCTTCAACTTCCTCTTTCTACCGCATTCACACCCATAATTGAGTGCTGTTAATCACACTAACAGTAATGTGCTACCATCACCACTATCCCTGTCCAAACATTTACAATCAACCTTATTAAAAATTCTGCACAAATTAAGCATCAGCTCCTCATTCTCTACCCTCATTCTATCTCCTGGTAACCTACATTCTAGATATTAACTCTATGAATTTGCTTATAATTAATTCATATTAGTGAGATCATATAATATTTGTCCTTTTGTGTCTCGCTTATTTCACTCAAGATAATGTCTTCAGGGTTCATCCATATTGTCACATGCATCAGGACTTGATTCCTTCTTACAGCTGAATAATATTCCATTGTATGTATATACCACATTTGGTTCATTCATTCATGTGTTGATGGACACTTGGCTTGCTTCCATCTTTTAGTAATTGTGAATAATGCTGCAGTGAACAATGGGGTGCAAATATCTTTTCTCATCTCTGCTTTCAGTTCTGGGTGTGTACCAAGTAGTGGGATTGCCGGGTCATACGGCAGTTTTATACCTAACTGCCTAAGGAACCACCAAACTGCCTTCCACAGCACCTGTACCATTTTACATGCCCACCAACAATGAATGAGTGTTTCTATTTCTTCACATCCTTTTTTTTTAATAGTGGCCATTCTAGTAGGTGTGAAATGATAATCTCATTGTGGTTTTGATTTGCATTTCCCTAATAACTACTGATGTTGAGTGTCTATTCATGTGCTTTTTGGCCATTTGTATTTCCTCTTTGGAAAAATATCTATTCATGTCTTTTTGCCCAGTTTTTAATTGGGTTGTTTATCTTTTTATTGTTGAATTGTAGGATTTCTTTATATATTCTGGACATTAACCCCTTATTGGATATGTGGTTTCCAAATGTTTTCTTCCATTGAGTAGGCTGCCTTTTCACTTTCTTGAGAGTCCTTTGAAACACATATGTTTTTAATTTTTAGGAGGTCCCATTTATCTATTTTTTCTCTCATTGCTTGTGCTTTGGGTGTAAAGTCTAAGAAACTGTTGCCTTCCACAAGATCTTGAAGATGCGTCCTTACATTTTCTTCTAGGGTTTTATGGTCCTGGCTCTTACATTTAGGTATTTGATCCATTTTGAATCAATTTTTGTATAAGGTGTGAAATAGGGGTCCTGTTTTATTCTTTTGCATATGCACATCCAGTTCTCACAGCACTATTTATTGACAAGACTGTTCTGTCCAGTTTAGGGACTTGGCAGCCTTGTCAAAAATTAATTGACCATAGATGTGAGGGTCTATTTCTGAACTCTCAGTTTGATTCCATTGGTCAATATTTCTGTCTTTTTGTCAGTATCATGCTGTTTTGACCACTGTAGCTTTGTAGTATACTTTAAAGTCAGGATGTGTGAGTCCTCCAATTTCTTTTTCAAGATGTTTTTGTCTATTTGTCCAAATAAATTTGATAATTAGTGTTTTCATTTCTGCAAAGTTAGGCTCTTGGAATTTTGATGGGGATGGCATTAAATCTGTAAATCAATTTGGATGGAATTGACATCTTAAAAATATTTAGTCTTCCAACCCATGAACAAGGAATATCCTTCCATTTACTTAGGTCTTCTTTGATTTATTTTAGCAATGTTTGGTAGTTTTTTGTGTACAGGTCCTTTACATCCTTCTTTAAATTTACTCCTAAATATTTGATTCTTTTAGTTGCTATTGTAAATGGAATTTTTTTTCTTGATCTCCTCCTCAGATTGCTCATTACTAGTTTGTAGAAACACTACCAGTTTTTGCATGTCGATCTTGTATCCTGTCACTTTCCTATTCTAGTAGCTTAGTTGTGGATTTTTCAGCATTTTCTCTATATAGGATCATGTAAATAGTGGAAGTTTTACTTCTTCCCTTCCAATGGGGTGCCTTTTGTTTCCTTCTCTTGCCTGTTGGCTCTAGCTACAACTTCTAGCACGATGTTGAATAACAATGGTGATACCGGGCATCCTTAACTTGTTCCTGATCTTAGAGGGAAAGCTTTCAGTCTTTCACCATTGGGTACAATGTTAGCTGTGAGTTTTTCATATATGCCCTTTAACATGTTGAAGTTTCCTTCTATTCCTATATTTGGAAGTGTTTTTATCAGGAAAGGATGACAGCTTTTGTCAAATGCCTTTTCTGCATCAATTGAGAGATCATGTTGTGTGTTTTTTCCCTTTGATTAACGTGGTGTACTACATTAATTGATTTTCTTGTGTTGAACCACCCTTGCATACCTGGGGATAAAACCCTATTGGTCGTGGTATATAAGTCTTCTAATGTGCTGTTGGATTTGATATGCAAATATTTTTTGAGGATTTTTGCATGTATATTCATTAGAGAAATTGGTCTGTAATTTTCGTTCCCTTATTCAACCTCTGTCTAGATGTTCTATCAATTGACAAGAGTAGTGTATTGAAGTCTCCAACTGTTATTGTAGAGTTGTCTGTTCTTTCCCTCAGTTTTTCCCAGTGTTTGCCTCCTGCATTTTGTGGCCCCATGGTTATGTGCATAAAATTTTATGATGGTTATTTCTTCTTGGTGAAATGCCCCTTTTATTAATATGCAGTGTCCCTCATTGTCTGTTGTAACATCTTTTGGCTTAAAGTCAATTTTGTCTGATATTAGTATAGCTATGCCAGTGCCTTTCTGATCCTAAAAGAGGTGTTAACTCTCTTGGTATCTCAGCTACCAAGAATGTCATTTCTGAAATGTGAGAATGCCATTTCTGAAAGTTTAACTTCTTGTCAGTTTCTTCAGTCTTCCTCAAAATTCTGTAAGCCACTTAATATCCTTTATTAAATCTCTTTCTGCTTAAACTAGCTAGAGTTAATTCTGTAACCTAATCCTGATTACTTTCTTTTCTTACCCTTTATTTCTGAGAAATTAGAAAATCCTATCTCATATTACTTGTCAACGGAGTTTGGTAGATCTGTGAGCTAGATGTGGTTAAGTAGATCAAACATAGACTCAGAAATCATGAAGCAGTTTCTTGCTGAAAACTACTTTGTTCCATCAGATAGTGAGTTGAATAGCATAGCACACTCAAAAGGTGAAAGGTTGAATATTTCAACTTGGGAAGGGGAGACAACTGGATCTTAATTCTCTGGTTGCATATGCTTTTGGAAAACATTTTTTTCATTTCAGTTGTCCTGTAAGTTTGAAATTATTTCAAAATAAAAAGTTAAAGAAAGTTGGACTTCAAGTTAGAAAATAAATAAAACTAATTGGATTTATTATTGTAAATATCTAATTCATAAATCCTAGAATTCTAAAGGACCGCCTACTCTTTCTTAAGTTTGATCAGGTACTTCACTTCTTTTGATACTGGTAGTCACAGCTGACTTGTATGGTCTAACTTCCATGTTGGAGAGTCTGTCCTAAAGAATTTTTGCAAGCTGTATTGTAAAGACCTTGGTATGTTAAATGTGAAAAAACCTGATCAAGTGCAGTGTGACAATGAATCTGGATTGTGAGTGCCAAAAAAAAAATTTTTTTTCCTGTTAGATATGGAGCATGTTTATTATGATCTAATTCCAAATTCTTTTACATTCCAGGCTCTATATGGTATCCTGGTTGAACATTTGGTAAAACCTCCTCTGTATTATGCAGAGATGATGTGTCAAAGAAAGGGAGGTTGAAAATGAAGAAAATAGAATTGCTGGACAGCATTCTGGAGGGAGGGAGAAGGAAGGGGGTAGAAAGAGCACAGGTCGATGAAGAGCTTTAAATAAGAGGAGGGGCACCTAGTCATTTGACGAATAGGAGAATGGACAGATACACATTGTTACGTATTGTTTTTCCTGTATGAAAACTGATCTATTAGTAAGGACCAATCCATACTAGGCAATTTGGGAGTCATGTAAAGGGTTAGAGTTCTTGACTGACTTGAGATGAATTTAAATTTGTTTATTTTGTTTAAGTGGTAACTTGTTTTTTTTTTTTTTCCTAATCTATCAAAGGGAAATTTAACCAGGAGTAAGATACTGGTACCATTCCAATGGATGCTTTTCTTATTTTAATTTTTAAAAATTACATATTTACTGGGTGTTTCATAGGTTTCTTAAATTTCTGATGGACTGACTTGGCCTTGGGTGATAAGCAGAAAGGCTTGAGTTTATGTAGTCCAAACCTTCATTGGGAAAGCTATGCTTAAGTGATTTGTCTGAAGTCATGTAGCTACTTAGTAGCAGAGGTAAGACAGGAACATGGTTTTCACTATTCTTAGGCCAGTGGTGTTTCCCTTATGCCATTTACCTTGCTTTCCTAATTTAGTACACTGGTGACTGAACACACACAGTTACCATTCTTTTGGCCCAGTATCTCACAAGTACTTCAAAACTAGACTTCTTGAGTTGTTTAATGTTAATTCATTTAGCAAATAATTCTTGAGTGCCTACTATATGACAGTCACTATTTTAGATCTTGGAGATCAGCAATATCTTGTGTCTCTAGAATGGAGAAACCAGAAAATAAACACTAAAGTAAATAATTAACAGAGTTTCAGATAGTGATAAATTCTATCAAGAAAACAAAACAAATAGAATGTGATAGTGGAATTATCTCCTTGAGATATGGTAGTCAAGGAGGGTTTCTTAGAGGAAGTGCTGTTCATGCTGATACTGGACTGATAAGAAAGAGCCATCCATGGGAAGATCTAGAGATAGAACATTCCAGGCAGAGGCCCTAAAGCTTGAACAAGTTTGGCATGTTTGATGAATGGAAAGAAGGTGAACACTGTGAGGAAGTAAGAAGAAGTCAGAGGTAGTCAGGGGCCACTTCAGTAGGGCCATGTAGATAATGGTATGGAAATGGGATTTTATTCTAAGTGAAATGGGATAGTGTTGGAGCAGGGGAGTAACTGACCTGAAGACTGCTATGCTTTATAGAGAACAGAGGGATAAGAGTGGGAGCAAGTACATCAGTTTGGAAACTGTCATGATTGTCCAAGGAGATATGACAGTGGCTTGGACTTGGGTGATAGCAGGGAAGGTGAAGAGAAGTGGTTGGATTTGAGATTTACTTTTGTGGTCTGCTGGACTTGCTGATGGATTGGATGCCAGATTGGGTTTGGAGTATAGGAGGATGGTGAGAGAAAGAGAGGAAGATGATGGTACCATTTATTGAACATCTTGGGGAGGGGATGCATTTGGGGAGGAAATCAGTTTGTGGGGAGTTGTTAAATTTGAGATGCCTACGAGATATCCAAGGATGCAGTGGAATTTTCACATGTAGTGTTGAGAACAGGCCAGGCCTGGAGATGCAGATCTGGGAGGCATAGCATGAACACTATATACTGCAGGAAATTGCACAGGGGAAGAAGAGAAGGTGCTCAAGAACCGAGCTCTTAGGCATTCAGACATTTAGAGGTGAGGAGAGGGAGAAGTCAGCAGAGGGCCAGTGATTTAGGAGGGAAACCAGAAATGTTGTGTTGTGGAAGCCAAGAGAAGAGAGCATTGTAAGGAGATATGTCAGTGTTCACCTGTGTTAAATGGTGCTACGAGATCAGGTACAATAAAGACAGAGAAATGACCATTGGCTCTCTCTAGCCTCTTAACCTTGGTTAGAGTGATTTCAGTTGCATGGTGGAGTCAGAAGCTGATTGAAGAGGGTCGAACAGTATATGGATGGTGAGAAAGTAGAGGGAGTAACTAGAGATGATTCTTTTGAAAAGTTTTGCTGTGAAAGGAAGAACAGAAATAGAGTGATACCAGGTGTGGGGAGGTGGAGTCAAGTGAGTGTCTTTTCTTTTTGTTTGCTTTTTTTAAATTGGAAAATACCAAGGCTTGTTTATATGCGGATGAGAACAGTCCATTACAGAGGAAAAATTGATGATTCAGAGAAGAGGGATTTATTGCAGGAGTAAAGTTTTGTGGTGGTGTTGGCGAATGGGATGGAGAGTACAAGTAGGTGTCTTGCCCTTTCATCAGAGTGAGGATACAATGATGAAACGTGACTCCACATGCCCTTTTACAGGCAGCTCTTCCCTTCAGTCTTTCCAGATTCCTTTAAGAGATCAAACAGATGATCTTCTTTCTCTAATCACTTATTTTTTGTGTGCCACACTTAATATTTTCATTTGGATTAAATTCACCCTCTGTAAGGTTTACATGAAGTAGCTGGTGGTATTTAACACTGATTTCAATTTTTGTGCCAACAGGTGAAGCAAAAAATTTATTGCCATATCTCGGACCCAACAAAATGAGAGATTGTTTCTGCACCATAAATTTGGACCAGGAAGAAGTTTATCGTACCCAAGTTGTTGAAAAATCTTTAAGGTTGGTAAAAAAATCAGTAAATTATCTTATGTGTATGCATATATCATATATTGATTGATAAATTTTATGTTTTCTGGATTGTAATCATCAAGGAGACTTTCTTCATCTGAAACCTTCACTTTTCTTTTACATTTTGAGTTTATTTTTAGAATCACAGAATCTCAGAGTTTGAAGGAATGTCAGTGTTCGCTGAGCTGGACTAATTACCTTCTGCTTGGTTCTTTCTAACAATGTCTTAGACAGGTTGTCATTTGGCATCTTTAGTAGTTCACAGCTTCCTAAGCAGATTGTTTAGTCTTTGAACTATTGTGATTTCTTAAGAACTTCTTACATTCAGTTGATTAATGTTTATTATAATGAGAACCTACTGTGTGCCAGGAACTTGCTGGGTGCTCTTTATTCATGCAGCCATGAAAACAAGAGAGATGCAGTGCTTCCTTTTCATGTGGGTTTTGATTGACCCAAAATGTATCTTTCTCTTCATTGTTCGTAGTTCTTTCAAGTCAACTGTCATATACCTCAGTCTGTTCTCCAGGCTAATTGTTTTTCCATTCTCTTGAACTTTCCCCAAAGTATGTCATTATTTTTATTTTTTCTAAAGAATAAATTACTTCTTAAAGTTCATACAAGTCACTTAACCTACCACTGCATTATCAGGGAATAAACTCTTAGGTTAATTTCTCATCTTTTGAAGGTGTAATAGCACTTTGAGAGTATCATACTAAATTCTGATTTGTAAAATTTTAATTGCCCACATCAGCCCTGTACCAGTGTCTGTAATTCTGGTGCATAGCTAGGTTGGAGGGATACAGTCTTGTTTAGGGATTAAAAAGGCAAAGCAAGGAAACAGAAACTTTTTGGAAAGAGATGACCTATGTAAATTGTATTTCAGGCCACTGGGTGTCTGTTTTTGATGTTCTTTTTCTTATCTGTTTTTCTTTACACTTGCCTTTTGTTCTCTAAAGTTTCTATTTTATGTCTTTATTTTCAGTACTTAAACCATTTTAAATGTCTATTGAGCTGTTCATAGGAAACGCATTGTTCACAACTGAAAATACCTTAGTAACCCAAAGAGTTAATGCACATTAAATCCTTAGTTACTGTTCTGGTTTGCTAATGTTGCCTTTTCACAAAACACCAGAAATGGATTGGCTGTTATAAAAATGGCTTTATTTGGTTACACAGCCTTATTTGGTCATAAGGCCATAAAGTGTCTAAGGTAACGCATCAGCAATCAGGTACATTCACTGGAGGATGGACAATGGCATCCAGAAAACCTCTATTAGCTGGGAAGGCACGTGGCTGGCATCTGCTCCTGAGTTCTGGATTCAAAATGGTTTTCTCCCAGGATGTTCCTCTCTAGGCTGCAGCTCTTCAAAACTGTCACTCTTAGTTGCTCTTGGGGTGTTTGTCCTCTCTTAGCTTCTCTGGAGCAAAAGTCTGCTTTCAACGGCCATCTTCAAACTGTGTCTCATCTGCAGCTACTCTCTCAGCTTCTCTGCATTCTTCAAAGTGTCCTTCTTGACTGTAACCAGCTTGCTGCTTCTGTCTGAACTTATATAGTGCTCTAGTAAACTAATCAAGGCTCAACGCTGAATGGGCAGGGCCACACCTCCATGGAAATTATCTAATCAGAGTTATCACCTACAGTTGGGTGGGTCGCATCTCCATGGAAACACTCAATCAAAGAATTACAGTCTAATCAAGTCTAGTACATCTGCCCCCACAAGATTGCATTGAAGAATATGGCTTTTTCTGGGGGACATAGTATAGACAACCAGCACAGTTACAAATCCCCTGTACCTATAGTATTAGAATTCTGGTGTTACTTATATATTACAAATGATGAAACTGAGACTTAGAAAGGCTGAATAATTTGTGCATTTAATAAAGGAATTTAGATACAAAACTGAGATTGGACCTGAAGCTATTTAAATTTCAATTTGTTACTTAATGTGCACTGATTCCATATCATACAATAATCAGTGAGATACAGAACTAACTAGTGACTGTCCATAAATTGAATACTTGTGGTGGTTTACGATTTGTAGCCTTGTAGATAAGTAACTAAAATTAACCTACTTTGTATTTTTAACCTTTGACTTTCTGGAATTTGTGTTAGGGAATATGATGAAACCAGTTTTTTTGTCTGTCTTAAATTATTTTTCTAGATGCATAGCAAATTGGGAGATATTTTAATGCTAGCAGTGGTTGCTTTAGATAATTGCAATATAGTTAGATGAGGTGCTTCTTAGATTCTGTATATCCTCTAGCATTTTTCCTTGTGGGACAGAGCAAAAAAATCTGTAGTATATACTCCTGTTCCCTTTGCTTTCATTTCAGTTTCCCCAGTGCTTGTGGATATTGTGATAAGCTGTTAAGCAAAATTCACTAGATACCATTTAGATCTTTTATGTGTTCTGGATGTTATAGTTTTTAAATATAGGCTGGAGATAGACTTTTTATTACGGAGGAATAGGAGTCACTCTGGTATTTATAGCTCCTAAACATCTACCTCATATCCTTTTAGGAAGTAAGTAGTGTGTAAACAAACTGATTAACAGCAACATTGCTCACACCTGGTGCCTCTTCTCTACACCAGGACTCTCCTCATGATTCCTGGTAGTATGCATACTCACAGGTCAGTGGTATCAATAGAGTGTTCTCATGGCTGTTTACCAACCCTGTTGAAAAGGCTTCCTTGTAAGGCTCAATTAATTAAGTTTAAAGATGTAGGCTCTCAGATGTGGGGATTAGGTTGTTGAGCTTGTGAGGATACAGTGATACAGATAACTTAATGAATAATTCTTATTTGGCTGTAGAATGTATTTTTAAAGTAATATTTGAATGTGAATGAGCAATACATAAAGGAATTTCTCCATTTTATAATTGTTTATAAAATGATGCAAAGGAGAAAATACCAAAACATGTCATGCCTTTGCCTAATAGTTGTTTTTACATCAGTTTCTATGTTGAGACTAATTGGTTAGAAGACTCTGGTTACTTTGATAGGTCAACTTTTAAAAAGTTTAATTTTGGTTCCATTTGCAGTAAGAAATATATTGACAAAGTTTGATCAGGCACTGTACTAACAAATAAAAAGCTGAGTCAACTGTGGTAGCATATTCAATTGTGTACTCCAGAAAAATGTATTCTTAATCCATTCCTGTGGAAGTGAACCCATTTTAAATAGGACCTTTGGATAAGGTTACTTTTAGTTAAGCTGTGGCCAGTTGAATCAAGATGGGTCTTAATCCTATTACTGGAGGCCTTATAGAGTTAGCCGCAGAAAGAAACTCATGGGAAGAATCCACAAGTCAGTGGAACCCAGAGGAAAAAGAGAAGACATTGCCATATGACAGAAAAGCCAAGGACCAAAGATCACTGCAACCAGCCACAGAACTACACAGTCTTTGGGGGGAAAGCATTGCCTTGCTGGTGCCTTGATTTTGGACTTCTCCTAGCCTCAGAACTGTGAGCCAATAAACTCCTGTTGTTTAAACCATCCCATGTTATAGAATTTGTTTTAGCAGTTTGGAAACTAAGACAACTATTTTCTGGACAAGATCGGAAATGACTTCTGTAAGAGTATTTATTTTACTCTGCATTTCCGTTTCTCTTTTAGTCGTGGCATCCTGAAGATACTGTACTTCCTGGTGACATTTTAAAAGTCACATTTACTTCATGGTGACATTTTAAAAGTATCTTTTTGTTCTTTTAACATTCTCAGGAAAGGGATATTCTTGACAAAAGATATTCCCTAGAATTTCACAGATTCATGTCTTCATAGAAGAATTTAAATCTGATCAAAAGCATTCTTAAAATGAATTTCTAAAAATAAGCTATCTTTAGGAGAAAATCTTAACTTGGGAATTGGCAAAGATTTCTTAGTATGCAAAAAGCACTAATCATAAAAGAAGAAAGTAGATAAATTCTGTTTCAACAAAATTAGAACCTTCTGCTCTTCAAAAGAAAATGAAAAGGCAAGCTACAGACTAAGGTAAAGTATTCTACAAGACTTTTATTCCAAATTTATAAGAAAGCAAACCCTTGTAACTCAATAAGACAGACAATCCATTTAAAATAGGATGACAGAAGATCCGGAGATCCAAGTTATTATAATGGCCAAGAAACACATGAAACGATATTCAGCATCATTAATGATCGGAGAAATGAAATTTAAAACTATTTTGTATCACTTTAGAGTCTAAAATATAATATATAGTGATGGAAATTAGATCAGTGGTTGCCTGTGGCAGCTCTGATGGGTGTAACTGCAGAAGGACACGAGAGAACTTTCTGGAGAGATAGAAATGTTCTGTATCTTGATTGGGGTGGAAGTTACACATATAAATAAATTTATCATATCACATTCACTTGGAATGGCTAAAATTGAAAAGACTGTCAGTACCAAGAATTGGCTGAAGTTATAAAATGGAATCACCAATTTGGAAAACAGTTCGACAGTTTAAACTTTCCCCTACCCATTTAACTCAGCAATTCCACTCTTAGTTGCTTACCCAAGAGAAATTAAAGCGTATGTCTGGAAAAACCCTTGTATAAAAATGATTGTAACAGCTTTATTTTTTATATTCTCAAACTGGAAACAACTCAAATGACATGAGTAAGAGAATAGATTGTGTAATTTTCATACAATGAAATACTACACAGCCATTATAAGGAATGAACTAGTACTATATACAATATGGAAAAATATCACAGACATTAAGCTGAGTCAAAGAAGCTGAATGCAAGAATACATACCATATGATTTCATTTATATGACATTCTAGAACAGATCTATAGTGATAGAAATCAGATTACTGGTTGCTTGTGGCAGGTATGAGTGGGGGTGACTGAGAGGGACACATGGAGACTTAACCTCTATACTTTAAACTGAATTTTACTGTATGTGATTTATACCTCAATAAAGTTTATTTAAAAATAACCTGTTTTGGGGAAGAGATGTCTATCTCGTGCAGGATCTATATTTTCTAAACAGTATAACTCTACAGTCGGTTTGTTCAAATGACACCACAGTTACATGGCACTTTGAATAGGAAGTGAGATATGGCAGGTTTGTATAGGTTGGAGTGAAATAGTGACACATCTCAAAGTAATTTGGGCAGAGAATAAGAATTTATTTACAGGGCCCCCTGAGGAGCTGGGGAAAAGTTTGAAAGTGTTGGACTTCCTCACCTGGACTGATGCTGATGTTGTCACAAACGTTAGGATTGGTGGTTTGATGTGCCGAGCCCTCTATCATGGGACTTGCCCTTATGAAGCTTGTTACTGCAAAGGAGAGGCTAAACTTGCATATAAGTGTGCCTAAGAGTCTCCCCCTGAGTACCTCTTTGTTGCTCAGATGTGGCCCTCTCTCTAACTGAGCCACCTCGGCAGGTGAACTCACTGCCCTCCCCTGTACATGGGACCTGACTCCCAGGGGTGTAAATCTCCCTGGCAATGCAGGATATGATACCTGGGGATGAATCTGGACCCGGCATTGTGGGATTGAGAATATCTTCTTGACCGAAAAGGGGATGCAAAATGAAACAAAATGAAGTTTCAGTGGCTGAGAGATTTCAAATGGAGTCAAGAGGTCACTCTGGTGGACATTCTCTCTTATCTAAGAGATAACACCTCTTAGGCTTTAATGTATTGGAATAGCTAGAAGTAAATACCTGAAACTATCAAACTCCAGTCTAATAGTCTGGACTCCTGTAGACGACTGTATAACAATGTAGATTACAAGGGGTGACGGTGATTGTGAAAACCTTGTAGATCACACTCCCTTTATCTAGTGTATAGATGGATTAGTAGAAAAATGGGGACAAAAACTAAATGAAAAATAGGGTGGGATGAGGAGGATGATTTGGGTGTTCTTTTTTACTTTTATTCTTATTCTGATTCTTTCTCATGTAAGAAAAAGGTTCAGAAATAGATTGTGGTGATGAATGCACACTATATGATCATACTGTGAACAGTTCATTGTACACCACGGATAATTGTATAGTTTGTGAATATATTTCAATAAAACTGAATTTAATTAAAAAAATGACTATAACTGAATTAGTGAAAATAAACCAATTCCCAAAGTTTTTGTTTTTTTTTTTTAAATAACCTGTTTTGTTTTTTTTATATATACATACATACATGCAGGCATACCTCAGAGATATTCTGGTTCAGTTCCAGACCACCACAATAAGCAAATATCATAATAAAGTGAGTCACACAAATTTTTTGGTTTCCCAGTGCATATAAAAGTTATGTTTAGTCTATACTGTAATCTATTAAGTGTGCACTAGCATTATATTTAAAAAAATACAGTGTACATACCCTAATTAAAATGTGACACAGATTCACAAAATGAGCACATGGCTGTTGGAAAAATGGCAACGATAGACTTGCTTAATGCAGGGTTGCCACAGACCTTCAATTTGTAAAAAGAACAATAAAGCAAAGCACAATAAACCGAGGTATGCCTGTATTTTTTAAATGTTAAGATTTTATTTACAAAGTTTCTTTGTTATACAGAAAGTAAACATGCTGTTAAAATCTATTTGTAAAAATATATATATATTTTAAAGTAGCATTTTGCATAACATTACCCATTTTAGGTGCTGTATATTACTGTGATAGATGTAGCTTTGTGTATTTCTAAGACAATGATGTGTGAATAACACTATCCTCAGCTTGCATTTGTTCACTTTAGGTGACCATCACCTCAGGCAATTACCAGGTCTTTTGTCCACAGGCCTCCTGAAGAGTTGTTTGTTGAGATGTAATCCTGAGAATTGGAGTTCTCTCAGCGTTCATCTTGGTTTGTTCAGGATTTATTTGAAACTCAGCATTAAGAATTATTTTGAAGCTTTTGAAGCTTTCTTCTATAGCAATTTAGTTTGATTTTACTGAATAATAGATTTAATTTAATAAATTTTGCTGAAAGTGGTATTATTTGAGAACATGGTTGAATTTAATCAGTTTTTTTCCCACTTCTGTCTAGCCCATTTTTCAGTGAAGAATTTTACTTTGAGATTCCAAGAACTTTCCAGTATTTGTCTTTCTATGTTTATGACAAGAATGTTTTACAAAGAGACCTTCGTATAGGTATGTACTATTCATAATTATCTTTAATCACAAGATTGGTGTTTATATTCATTCTTTCTCTATATATGAAGTATAGAAAACTACAGGAAAATAAGTGCTCACCAGTTCTAATCATTTCTCTAGACTTGATGTTCATTTGTCAATTTGATTTTTAATTTTTATAGCCGGCTTAGCTGACACTTCCCCAGGGAGGCCTTTGCTGATCCCCAAGTCACCAGGCGTTATGTTTTCATAGTACCTGGTGTTCCTTTTCCATTGTTCTCATTACACTTTTTCATCAGTTTGTTGTTTAATATCTAGTTGAATATGCTATTTAGGAGGGCAGGGACTATGCCTCACAGAGTGTTCAGTAAGTTTTTGTTGAATGATTCAAATAATGTTTTTGTACAGCAGTCACACTTTGATCCTCCAAGATCATCTGTTTTGGAAGGTTTTCTGATGGAAGTAATAATTTGCTTTAATCTAGATATACTTTTCTCCCTCGCTGTCTTGGTAACCAATAAATGTATTTCTTAATTGTCTGAGATTGAGGTGTGAGCATGGATTCTAGAATGAAACTAACTGACCTACATACGTGTCATATTCATGGTCATTACACCAGTATCTTTGTATTTTAATAACAGCAGAGTAAATTTAGTGTCCCAAATTTCATCATCTCTGTCTCTCCTTTGTGACTTGAAATGCTCAAGTCTCCTACAATTTAAGTTATTGTTTTATTTTACTTTGTCCTCTTAGCTACCATTTAATGTATCTTTGCTTGTGCTATTGAACTTCTTAACAAATGGTCTGTATCCTTCCTCTCCTTACTACTTGTTTCTTTTTAAATCTCTGTTACCTGGCTTCCATATTTTTCTGCCAAATATTCTTCTTTGAAATTTGCCAAAATAACTTGGAAGCAAATTAACTTTTAATAAAAATATTCCAAGTTATGAGTGACCAGTAGTGACTCTGTACAGGGATAACTACAGTTAATAATTTATTATACTTCTTCCCATTCTTTATTCTGTGCATTTATGCTATCACATTGTACTATTTATTCAAATTTTTTCCCTTTTTCACTTAATATCATCTAATGATTCTTTTCCTGTGTGATTACATCTTTTTCAAAAATTTTGTTGTGGAATCTTTGTATAATAATGAATTATTTTAACCACTCCTTTGTTGGTGAACATTTCTTTTTCTAGATCTTTGCAGTTTTGAATGGTGTAGCTGTGAATATCCTTCTTCATGAAATTTTGTGTCTATTTTTCTTAGTTTAAATTCCTAGAAGTAGAAATACTAGATCAAATATTTTTAACATTTCCTCCATATATTTTCACATTGGCTTCCAGAAATATTGTACTAATTTACATTTCCCCAGTCATGACACGGGCATAACCATTTCTCCTCTCTCTGGCCATTCTTGGATATTATCATTGAAAGAAAATTGCCAGTTCGATAGGTGAAAAATAATATTATTTTAATTTGTGTTTCTTTGTCAGTAAATTTGAGGACTTTTTCCTATGTTTATTGGCCATTTATATTTTTTCTTTTATGAATTGTATGGTTTGTTTTTTGCTCGGTTTTCTTCTGGTTAGAGTTTTATCACTTATTCCTAGGGTTCCTATTTGTTAAATACATTACTTTTTGTCAGCCACATATATAATACTTTTTCTCTGTCACAGAAAGCATTTTCTTAATTTTTGTCCTCATCTACCTCAGCATTACATTTTGCCCTTTGACTGCCTATTCAACTTGTTGAAAGCCAAAGGAAAAGACAGTTTCATGGCATTGTATTTTCCTAGATGTCTTTCTCCTTCTGACTTTTCCTTCTTTATTTATATGCAGACTTTTCTATTTTCTATCAAACCATTAATTGTAGATCATTCCTGAGGCCCCATTCTCAATTTAATTAAACATTTACCCAAAACTTCTGGGTGGCATACAAAGGAAAAGGATGGGACTATTAAGATGATTAAGACTCAGGTAGCTCCCAGGCTATCAGAGAGGCATTCATGTACCCTAATACTAATATTTTATATTATCATCTGTGCTGGAGGTATGAACAGAGTACTAGGGAAGCAACAGAAGTGAGAACAGTTTATTTTGTTTGGTGGAGGATTAATGAAGACTACTGACATAAGGGAAAGAAAGAACAGTTTCAAGGTAATAAGGATTGGCAGAAGCAGAGGAGTAAGAGTAAATCTTTTTTTTGTGGAATCTGTTGGTGTATCTGCTGGAGTAATAAGTTACTTAGGAAGAGGGTATTAGAATGTGAAGCTGAGAGTGTAAATTAGGGAAAAGTTGAGTTGTGATGGCCCTTAAAAGCCATGCTAAGGAATTTGGACTTTTTCTTGTAGAAAGTGTTTTTGAGCCTTTGAAGAATAAGGAACCTTTTAAAAATTATATATAACCATATATGAATATATGGTATATGATATATTTATATGTATACACACTTTAAATATGTAATCTGTTAGGTAATTGAGTTTCTACTTTGGAAACTACTGTTGGCAGGCAATAGGAAATTGTTAATGTAGAATAGGGAGAAGTTAGAGGCAGAGAGGCCAACAAGGAGGCTGTTATCAAGTGAGATGAATAGGGCAGTGGCAGTGGAAATGCAGATGTGGGAATGTACTTCAAAAGTAGCATCAAACAGGACTTAAGGACCAAGCAGGTAAAGGTAAAGGAAGACTTAAAATGGTCTTGTTTCTATGGCTGTCATTAACTAAGGTAAGGATCTCAGAAGGAACGTTCAGTTTTGAGTGGGGAATGGAAGGGAGAAGGGATGACTTTGGTTAAAAACAAGTTAAACTTGTATTATCTGGGGAGCATCTTGGTGAAGATGTTGGTTGACAGTTGGAAGTACAGATCTGAAGCTTAGAGAAATGACGTGGATTTGAGAGCCATTAGCATTAAGTAATATTTGAAGCCACTGCTAGAATGAGTGAAATTACCCTGGGAGGAAATAAGAAGGGTTACACAAAGGAGGCTTCAGTGAAGGAGATTGATAAGACGTATCAGGAAGGTAAGAAGAGAGATAGGAAAGATTAATATCACAGAAGGCAAGGAGATCTTATAATGTGAAAAACTAGAGAGGATAAGTACTGGTTGGAGGCTGTTGGTGATTACTAGTAACCCTTGAGAAAGTGTATAATTTGGGTCATGACTTCTTAAGAAAGAGCTTAGTAATTTTTTTGTCCCTTTACACATATTATAGTTTACGTATAGTATTACTTGAAAAGGCCTTTACGTGAGATTTATATTTATGATTTCTAAAAGTTGCTTTTGTGTTTTATTTTTGTTTTTAAAGTAAAAATCAATTTTATTTTAAGTAAAGTCATTTAAAATACAAACCACATCTTTATGGAGGGATGTCAGAAAGCCATAACTGTTGGTGTGAAGAATTCTTTTTTAAAAGTTTATTCTTAATAAGGAATAAAATTTCTACTTCTAGTGGGAAATTTCTTCCTTTCATAAATGGAAATCATTGAAGTGAGCATAGTACATACCTTTTAACCAAATCATTGAAGTGAGCATAGTACATACCTTTTAATTTAAGGTTGTAAGCTTGGAAAATGTTCTGGATGTTTTCACTTACAAATTTTTAACATTTTTGTAGGCTAATGTATTTTCTTTTGTCTTTAATGCATAATTTTTTTTTTTTTAATTTTGAGCTATTGAAAATTGAGTTGCTTAGTTGTAGATAAAACAGTGCCATAGCATTTTCTAGGAATAAAATTTGAGCTAGAGTTGAGAAAACCATCTTTGATGCTTAAAAAGATCTGAAAATGTATACTGGCTGAGTATAGCTTTAAGAACTTTTTTTTTCCTTTTTAACTATATAAGTGATAGATGAGTATTTTTCTTTTTGTAAAAAAATTTTAAATTATAGCCTTACAGATACTGCTAAATTACTTTTTTTTTTAAATTTTGGAATATAACATATTTACATAGAAGTGGTAACTTTCCAAGTACAATTTAACAAGTAGAGTGCAAATTTCAAAGAACATTATGGGTTATAGTTCCAGAGTTTCAGTTATTTCCTTATTGTGAAATATAAAATACATGCAAAAAGATGATAAAGTACGATGTAACTAGTAGTTATATAGGAAATTTCCAAGAATGTTATAGGTTACAGTACCATAGTTTCAGTTATTTCCTTATTGTGAAATAAAACATATACAAAAAGGTGATAATTTTCAAATTGCAATTTAACAAGTAGCTATATAGCAAATTTCAAAGAATGTTACAGGTTACAGTTCCTTCATTTCGTTTCTTTCCTTCTAGCTATTCTAATGCCCTAGCAGCTAAGAAAAATAAAATTATCTAGAGATTCAGTATTCAGAATCCTTTGTTAAATTCTATCTTGTCTGTTGCTATCCCTTCCTCTAGTTTAATCACTTTCCCAATCTTCAGGGATGTCTAGGCAGTGACCACTCTAACTTGTTCATGTTGAAAAGGGATGTCGACATTATGGGAAAAGGGACACAACTGGTTGATCTTCTTGAAGAGGCTGCCTCTGGGTTTTGGGACTTAGCTGGCATAGGAGCTCTCTGGAGGATTTAAGTTTCTGAAGAATAAATTTAGTGAGTGAAACTTTTAAAGAGTGTCAGATTGGGACCCAGGTATTCTTTAGGGTTTTGGGGACTACTGTTGACTTGGGCATATCATACTGTGGCCATTTGGGATATCTAGCTGAAACTTGTATAGAGTAATGCCTGGAACAGCCTGTCAGCTCTATTTGAAATCTCTTAGCTACTGAAACATTATTTTGTTGTCTTCCCCTCTCACTCCTCCTTTGGTCAAAAAGGCATTATCAACCCCTCGGTGCCAGGGGGTCAGGCTCATTTCCAAACTCCCTGTCCCACATTGCCAGGGAGACTCACTCATCTGGGGGTCCTGTCCCACATCAGGGGGAAGGTGATCTAAATTACTTTTGACCACTGAACCTATCTCAGACGACTTCCCAGTACTATTAACTATTATCAGTAGGGAACATATTTTTTTCATATTAGGCATCTTTATATGTCAGGAACAGTTACTGCAAAAACTGGATATATGGCTTAACTTTTAAAACTTGAAACCTAGGATCCATGCTACAAAAAGATAGGAATTGTGAAATACAGGCTTTGAAAAGTCCTACTGTATGACATATTGTCCTAATGTGTAGTGTCTTCTTTTAAAAAGAGAAAGAGAAAACTTTAATTATGCATTTTAGTTTCCAATAAGGATTCTGATAATATTGAAATTAAGTATGTACTAATGTGTATTTTCTGGTTATCTTTGTTTTCAGGGGAAGCTGGGTCTCCCAGAGCTCAACTATGCCTATTTTAGTTACTTTGGCAACTTTTTGTCTTTCCCCTGGGTTCAGAATGATACAGAATTAAGAGGACCTCACTATGATGTAGGAGACCTGAATTCTAATGATTACTCTGTCACTACCTAGCTGTGTCATAATTTGATATCCCAAGTCATTCCTAGTATGTTGCTTTTGCAGGGATCTGATACAATCCATAGTAAAGTATGTCTAGAGATTTGTATGATTTGGCTCTTAACCTAAACTCCTTCAGCAGTATAAAGAATATTTGGGTGTTCTAGTCAGTGCCTGAGTTCTGTACTTAATTTTTAATCTGTATATTTTGTATTGTAAGAATTTGTTTTCCCACCATTTTTATCTTGAATTTAGCCAAAAAATAGCTTGAATATATAATTTCCTTAGTGCCATTTCCTACAAGATTTGAATGAATTATAAATGCTGTATATTCACATGAAGATAATGGTCTTCACATTAAGTTTCATTTAAGATAACAGATGTAAACGTTCATGCTTTTTGTGAGGACCAATTTAGTCATCTTAAAATTTTACATTTTCTACAATCAAGTGTTAATAGATATAGTTGATGAATTTTTAGTTCTCCTGTGGATTGCATATTAATATAGTTGTTACTCTATAATAAAAATATAGCTGTGTATTTTAATATTTTCTTTAAAATTACACATATAGGTAGTCTTTATAGTTTGAGTTCTAAGTCGAGTGGGAAGATAAGCTTATAAAAAATTTCTTATTAAATTTTAAAAAGCAGCATTATGCTCAGAGCTAGAGGTTGGCAGATACGAATGTCAGTATTAGCGAATATAGCAACTGTTAGACAAGCTGAAAAAGAGTCCAGACTTCAATTAGAGATGTGAATGAAGCAGATCTAGTTAGGACTAGGGCAAATCAGGACAAAGGGTAAAGGATGATACCGTGTTTTAAAACTTTACCTTCCATGTGAGACCAAGGGAAGAGATGTTTATTTGGTTCAGGACCTGTATTTCCTACACAATTTAACACATACACTTTGTTCAAATACCATAATTACATGAAACTTTGAATAGGAAGTGAGACCTGATAGGTTTCAGGTTAGTGTGAAATAGTGGCACATCCCAAAGTAACTTGGGCAGAGAATAAAAATATATATGCAGGGCCCCCCCGAGGAACCAGAGTGGGGTGGGGTGATGTGGAAGTGTTGGACTTCCTCACCTGGATTATTGCTGATGTCCTCACAAACATTGAGGACTGGCAGTTTGGTACCAAGCCCTCTATCTTGGGGCTTGCCCTTACAGAGCTTGTTACTGCAAAGGAGAGGGTAAACCTGCTTATAATTGTGCCTAAGAGTCTCCCCCTGAGTACCTCTTTGTTGCTAAGATGTGGCCCTCTCTCCAGCTAACCCAACTCCACAGGTGAACTCACTGCCCTCCCCTGCATGAGACCTGACTCCCAGGGATGTAAATCTCCCTGGCAATGCAGATACGACTCCCAAGGATGAATCTGGACCCAACATCGTGGGATTGAGAACATCTTCTTGACCAAAAGGGGGATGTGAAATTAAACAAAATAAAGTTTCAGTGGCTGAGAGATTTCAAATGGAGTTGAGAGGTCACTTGGGTGGGCACTCTTATGCGTTATATAGATAACCCTTTTTAGGTTTTAATGTACTGGAATAGTTAGAAGTAAATACCTGAAACTATCAAACTGAAACCCAATTGCCTGGACTCTTGAAGATGATTGTATAACAGTGTAGCTCACAAGGGGTGACAGTGTGATTGTGAAAGCCTTGTGGATCACACTCCCTTTATCCAGTGTATGGATGGATGAGTAGAAAAATGGGGACAAAAACTAAATGAAAAATAGGGTGGAAGTGGGGGATGATTTGGGCGTTCTTTTTTACTTTTATTTTTTATTCTTATTTTTGGTTTTTCTGGTATATAAGGAAAATGTTCAGAAAAATAGATTGGGGTGTATGATGGTACTGTGAACAGTTGATTGTACACCATGAATGATTGTATGATACGTGAATACATCTCAATAAAACTGCATTGTAAAAAAAGCAGCATTATTGAAATGTAATTCACATACCATAAAATTCATCTTTTAAAATCTATAATACAGTAGTTTTGGATATATTCAAAGAGTTGTATGACCATCACCACTATCTATCCAAAATAAAATTTTAAATATAACTTTTCTGTGTTTGTTTTCCCGTCATGCCTTTCCTTTCCAATTGATACACAAAATTTGACATGTCTTGACTGAAAATTTTCTTTATAGTTTTCTGAAAATTTTCACACACTGAACTCAAAGATCAAGATATGTCATAAGAAATATGAAGTATCATTAGGGTACTTAAAACAAAAATTTTTATTTGATAAAATAAAAGGCAGTGAACTGTACTAACTTTAGAATATATCTTTCATTGAAGCTTTTGTGTAGAATCTTGGAGTAAATTGTCAGATGAGTACAAAACTGTGTCTACTTCTTTAAAACTTGAATTGAGGAAGGAAATGCTTTGTGCCAGCACGGCAAATACTTCATCATGATAAGAACTTTTTTGTTTCTTCCTCTCACACTACTTTGTTCATTGTACTGTACCTTTCTGAGAGGTAGAAACTCTTAAGGGAATCGCCTTGAATTTTATATGTGTTGAAGCAGCGTAACTAATCAGTGTGCATATTGTTTTGAAATAGATGAAATTGTATTAATAAAATTATTTTAATCTCCCATAATTTTCCAGTAAATTTTCAAGTTGTTAATGACATAGGATATTGTTTTTACTTTTCTCTTAATTGAAACTTATAAACACTTATTAAATGGAAATATGCCTGCTCACAATTTATCAGGGCATATGGTTTATTCATAGTGTTAAAGAGTTGGGAGGATTAGTTTGCACTACCGTTGTACATTGCTTTTTACACTGACTGTATCGAGTGAAAACATGAATCTAAGTAAGTACTTAAAAATGCAGTTGCATGTAAATACAACTAAGTTTTTGCCTAATCCCCTGATTCAAAATGACCCAGAGAAGGGTCTGCCAAGGGGCAAGGGGAAATGAGGCAGTTTTCATTTTTTACAATATAGAAAATGCTTTTAAAGAGACAATTTAAAGAATATCCTAGGTACAAATTATTTTTAAATATTTTCTACAAAATATTCTCTTTAACTGCAAAAGAGTCTTAGTATTAAACAAAATATGCTTTTTTTCACATTGTTTTACTTATTTTCTACAGGAAAAGTAGCCATCAAAAAAGAAGACTTGTGTATCCATAGTGGTAAAGAAACTTGGTTTTCACTACAGCCTGTTGACTCCAATTCAGAGGTTCAGGTAAATACTGACTTACATAATGCAAGAAGTTGTCATACACAGAAAATGAATGGAAAACGGACTGATTATACTAGTTCGTGTAGATAGAGCTTTATTATACCTTATTTTTAATTCTGGCATCAGATATTATAGATCTTTTGTAATATAATGCTGGAAGGAAATGGCTTTGCTGTATGAATTCAAGAATAATTCATATTGGTGTGTGCGTGTGTGAGTTTGGGGGAGGTTATGTTGGGGAGTTGGGGGGTTCATTTTTTCCCTTCTTTGCTTCTTCTGCTTGAGCCACAATAGAAAATTATTATTTTTTTTTAGAGGAGAAAATGTTTGAAGGGAAAAAATACATTTTATTAACTTTGACTTTGAGGAAAATCCCTAGAAGTCTGTTTCATCCATTCCAATTAGGATGCTCTAATGAACTACACTTGGGAAAATGTTACTCATTCAAACCATACCTGGGCCCACCATTGCTGAGACTTCATTCCCATGTCCACACCTTGCTATTACTCATATCTCTCTTTATTTGAAAGCATATCGTTGCTCTTTTTAGGGCTCTTCTTTCCTCTTGTCAAACTTGTCTATGTGAGTAAAGAAGTATGTTTACCCATGTAGCTGAACTCTCTATTTCTAGAAAGTCTGAGTTGCTCCATTTTAGAAATTGTCATTTCTATCTAAAGGGAATCTTTTTCTTGTAACCCTGTTTATTTAGAAAACATGGTAAGCATTGTGAAACCGTGTCCCAAGGGCATAGCTACAATCAGGATTCTTCCCCTGTAAAAGAAGTTATAATTTGCAACTGTGACTCAAACAGAAGTTTAAGACTAGAAAAAAGTGCTACACACATAGTCATAGATAATTTGCATATAAAGTGCCTGGGTCTCCATTTCCTCCCAATCTCTCAAACATTCTCTTTGATTAAATTCTCAAAAAATTAAATATTTGTGTACTGAAACCCCTTTTTCTCAAATATAAAATACAACTGAAATTTTTCCTGTTTTACCTTTTAGCATTCTTTTCTTTCCATTGGACTATAACTGTTATTCAGATCCCAATTACACAGTACTGTAAATGATCATATGAGAGGCAGTGTGATAAAGTGGAAAGAGATTTAGACTAGAAGTCAGAAAATTTAGGTCCTAATTTTCTTATGTGGTTATTTTTATGCCCTTCAGTGTCATTTCTATTAAGTGGTAATAAAAATTGCCATGTTGACTCATATCGTTGTGAGAATTAAGGGAAATATCTTTAAGAGAGCTTTGAAAGCTGTTAATTCTACCCTAATGTAAAATATAATCAGATTACCACTGCTCTGTCTCTTGGCCATTTCCTTAAAATGCCTTTACCAGAAGGCAGATATAAAAATTTTAGATTAAACTACCAGTTTTTCTTTTTAATTATTTTAACAAAAGGCAAGATAAGAAAAGACTTTGAAAATTAGGTCTAAAATACAATTTGAGGATTAGTGTAAGATTTAGTTTACTAAGTCCTTTTTTCTGATGACCAGTGTAAATTTACAAAGGATTTAAGGGCTCCCAATCTCAAAAAGTAGAAATACATATAGAATACTCTTTATTATTTTTGGAGATGATATTAGAGATTAGTACTTGGTCACAGGATTGTATTTGATGGTATATAAAAAACTCATCTCTGAAAACCTGAAAATTGCAGAAGCAGCATTTACCTGTTATAATATTATTTTTTACTTGCTGTAGGTTCTTTTCTTCTCTATGGGTTATTAACTTTTACAGCGCTTTTATCTTAAACAATACTTGATTAGTAAGATCTATCTGCTGTTTAAAATAAATTTGGGGAGGAAGAGTACTTAAGGGTGAGGGGTACGTGTAACACTTTTCATGTTAATATTGTACCATCAAGAATGTTTTATCTGGCTCCAGAACTAATCAAGGAATACTAACTAACTTCATGAGTCTAGAAAAGGAAAGGTAGAAAAGCATCCCATGCCACCTCATGATTCATAAAACCCTACTTTGAAAATACGTTTGTTCACCTGCATACATTTTATAAAATTTTATAAAAATATTGTGGAAAATAAGACCAGTTTGTGTAATGATAGGAGAAAGCTATGAGACAGATTGAGTTCAGCAGGAAGATTAAACTTAGTAACTATAATAGTATATACCAAGCCCCGCACTAAGTGCTTAATGTAATTATCTCATTTAATCTTCAGAACAGTGTTAGGAAATAGGTAGTATTGCTTCCGTTTTACAAATAAGGAAAAGGATATTCACAGAGGTTAAATAATTTGTCTCAATTCAAGAACTAAGTAGTGAAGCCATGATTGCAACAGAGATCTATCTGGTTCTAAAGCTGCTCACCACAGTGCTTTCTACCTTTCGTTATTTTGTACTGTCATTCCTTAAAAAGGCTTCAACAGAGATTAGAAAGAACGCTTAGGGAACATCTGAGCCTATTCATATTAGCTCACAAACCTTTTAGTAGCTTGTGATACTGTTGACCACTCCTTAGATTTTAAGCTTATTCTTTCTTTGCTTCTGTTCTGGTTCTAGCACTGGCTATCATTCTGTTTCACTTGGTATTTCTCCGTATCTTGTGCCATTCTTGATGAAATTAATATGGATAGTGCCGAGTACTCTCCTATAAATCCTCCTTTGGCCTTAGTGATCTGCGTCCATTTTATTAGCTGTTTGGTCTTGCAACTCCCAAGAAACTTTTTTTTTTTTTTTTTTTTAAATCATCATTTTATTGAGATATATTCACATACCATGCAGTCATACAAAACAAATTGTACTTTCGATTGTTTACAGTACCATTACATAGTTGTACATTCATCACCTAAATCAATCCCTGACACCTTCATTAGCACACACACAAAAATAACAAGAATAATAATTAGAGTGAAAAAGAGCAATTGAAGTAAAAAAGAACACTGGGTACCTTTGTCTGTTTGTTTCCTTCCCCTACTTTTCTACACATCCATCCATAAACTAGACAAAGTGGAGTTTGGTCCTTATGGCTTTCCCAATCCCATTGTCACCCCTCATAAGCTACATTTTTATACAACTGTCTTCGAGATTCATGGGTTCTGGGTTGTAGTTTGATAGTTTCAGGTATCCACCACCAGCTACCCCAATTCTTTAGAACCTAAAAAGGGTTGTCTAAAGTGTGCATAAGAGTGCCCACCAGAGTGATCTCTCGGCTCCTTTTGGAATCTCTCTGCCAGTGAACCTTATTTCATTTCCTTTCACATCCCCCTTTTGGTCAAGAAGATGTTCTCCGTCCCACGATGCCGGGTCTACATTCCTCCCCGGGAGTCATATTCCACGTTGCCAGGGAGATTCACTCCCCTGGGTGTCTGATCCCACGTAGGGGGGAGGGCAGTGATTTCACCTTTCAAGTTGGCTTAGCCAGAGAGAGAGGGCCACATCTGAGCAACAAAGAGGCATTCAGGAGGAGACTCTTAGGCACAAATATAGGGAGGCCTAGCCTCTCCTTTGCAGCAACCGTCTTCCCAAGGGTAAAACTTATGGTAGAGGGCTCAACCCATCAAACCACCAGTCCCCTATGTCTGTGGTCATGTTAGCAACCATGGAGGTGGGGTAGGCGAATACCCCTGCATTCTCCACAGGCTCCTCAAGGGGGCACTACATCTTTTTTTTTTTCCTTGTTTTTCTTTTTTTTTTTTTTTAACTTTCCCTTCTTTTTTAAATCAACTGTATGAAAAAAAAAGTTAAAAAGAAAACAAACATACAATAAAAGAACATTTCAAAGAGACCATAACAAGGCAGTAAGAAAAAGACAACTAACGTAAGATAACTGCTTAACTTCCAACATGTTCCTACTTTACCCCAAGAAAGTTACACAATATAGCAACATTTCTGTGAACTTGTTCCTACTATATCCATCAGAAATTAACAGACCATAGTCATTTCTGGGCATCCCCAGAACGTTAAATAGCTTATCTGTTCTTCTTGGATTCTTGTTCCCCCTTCCTTAATTGCTCTCTACTGCTAGTTCCCCTACATTCTACATTATAAACCATTTGTTTTACATTTTTCAAAGTTCACATTAGTGGTAGCATATAATATTTCTCTTTTTGTGCCTGGCTTATTTCGCTCAGCATTATGTCTTCAAGGTTCATCCATGTTGTCATATGTTTCACGAGATCGTTCCTTCTTACTGCCGCGTAGTATTCCATCGTGTGTATATACCACATTTTATTTATCCACTCATCTGTTGAAGGACATTTGGGTTGTTTCCATCTCTTGGCAATTGTGAATAATGCTGTTATGAACATTGGCGTGCAGATATCTGTTCCTGTCACTGCTTTCCGATCTTCCGGGTATATACCGAGAAGTGCAATCGCTGGATCGAATGGTAGCTCTATATCTAGTTTTCTAAGGAACTGCCAGACTGACTTCCAGAGTGGCTGAACCATTATACAGTCCCACCAACAATGAATAAGAGTTCCAATTTCTCCACATCCCCTCCAGCATTTGTAGTTTCCGGTTTGTTTAATGGCAGCCATTCTAACCGGTGTTAGATGGTATCTCATTGTGGTTTAAATTTGCATCTCTCTAATACCTAGTGAAGCTGAACATTTTTTCATGTGTTTCTTGGCCATTTGTATTTCCTCTTCAGAGAACTGTCTTTTCATATCTTTTGCCCATTTTATAATTGGGCTGTCTGTACTATTGTCATTGAGTTGTAGGATTTCTTTGTATATGCAAGATATCAGTCTTTTGTCAGATACATGGTTTCCAAACATTTTTTCCCATTGAGTTGGCTGCCTCTTTACCTTTTTGAGAAATTCCTTTGAGGTGCAGAAACTTCTAAGCTTGAGGAGTTCCCATTTATCTATTTTCTCTTTTGTTGCTTGTGCTTTGGGTGTAAAGTCTAGGAAGTGGCCACCTAATACAAGGTCTTGAAGATGTTTTCCTACATTATCTTCTAGGAGTTTTATGGTACTTTCTTTTATATTGAGATCTTTGGTCCATTTTGAGTTAATTTTTGTGTAGGGGGTGAGGTAGGGGTCCTCTTTCATTCTTTTGGATATGGATATCCAACTCTCCCAGCCCCATTTGTTGAAAAGACCATTATGGCTCAGTTCAGTGACTTTGGGGGCCTTATCAAAGATCAGTCGGCCATAGATCTGAGGGTCTATCTCTGAATTCTCAATTCGATTCCATTGATCTATATGTCTATCTTTGTGCCAGTACCATGCTGTTTTGGCAACTGTGGCTTTATAATAAGCTTCAAAGTCAGGGAGTATAAGTCCTCCCACTTTGTTTTTCTTTTTTAGAGTGTCTTTAGCAATTCGAGGCATCTTCCCTTTCCAAATAAATTTGATAACTAGCTTTTCCAAGTCTGCAAAGTAGGTTGTTGGAATTTTGATTGGGATTGCATTGAATCTGTAGATGAGTTTGGGTAGAATTGACATCTTAATGACATTTAGCCTTCCTATCCATGAACATGGAATATTTTTCCATCTTTTAAGGTCCCCTTCTATTTCTTTTAGTAGAGTTATGTAGCTTTCTTTGTATAGGTCTTTTACATCTTTGGTTAAGTTTATTCCTAGGTACTTGATTTTTTTAGTTGCTATTGAAAATGGTATCTTTTTCTTGAGTGTCTCTTCAGTTTGTTCATTTCTAGCATACAGAAACATTACTGACTTATGTGCATTAATCTTGTATCCCGCTGCTTTGCTAAATTTGTTTATTAGCTCTAGTAGGTGTATCGTTGATTTCTCAGGGTTTTCTAGATATAAGATCATATCATCTGCAAACAATGACAGTTTTACTTCTTCTTTTCCAATTTGGATGCCTTTTATTTCTTTGTCTTGCCGGATTGCCCTGGCTAGCACTTCCAGCACAATGTTGAATAACAGTGGTGACAGCGGGCATCCTTGTTTTGTTCCTGATCTTAGAGGGAAGGCTTTCAGTCTCTCACCATTGAGTACTATGCTGGCTGTGGGTTTTTCATATATGCTCTTTATCATGTTGAGGAAGTTTCCTTCAATTCCTACCTTTTGAAGTGTTTTTATCAAAAAGGGATGTTGGATTTTGTCAAATGCTTTTTCAGCATCTATTGAGATGATCAATTGATTTTTCCCTTTCGAGTTTTTAATGTGTTGTAATACATTGATTGTTTTTCTTGTGTTGAACCATCCTTGCATGCCTGGAATGAACCCCACTTGGTCATGGTGTATGATTTTTTTAATGTGTCTTTGGATTCGATTTGCAAGTATTTTGTTGAGGATTTTTGCATCTATATTCATTAGGGAGATTGGCCGGTAGTTTTCCTTTTTTGTAGCATCTTTGCCTGGTTTTGGTATTAGGTTGATGTTAGCTTCATAAAATGAGTTAGGTAGTGTTCCACTTTTTTCAATGTTTTGAAAGAGTTTGAGTAAGATTGGTGTCAGTTCTTTCTGGAAAGTTTGGTAGAATTCCCCTGTGAAGCCATCTGGCCCTGGGCATTTATTTGTGGGAAGATTTTTGATGACTGATTGGATCTCTTTGCTTGTGATGGGTTGGTTGAGGTCTTCTATTTCTTCTCTGGTCAGTCTAGGTTGTTCATATGTTTCCAGGAAATTGTCCATTTCCTCTACATTATCCAGTTTGTTGCCATACAGTTGTTCATAGTATCCTCTTATAATTTTTTTAATTTCTTCAGGATCTGCAGTTATGTCACCTTTTTCATTCATTATTTTGTTTATATGGGTCTTCTCTCTTTTTGATTTTGTCAGTCTAGCTAGGGGCTTGTCAATCTTGTTGATCTTCTCAAAGAACCAACTTTTGGTGATATTTATCCTCTCTATTGTTTTTTTGTTCTCTATGTCATTTATTTCTGCTTTAATCCTTGTGATTTCTTTTCTTCTACTTGGTTTAGGATTGGTTTGCTGTTCATTTTCTAGCTTCTTCAGTTGATCCATTAGTTCTTTGATTTTGGCTCTTTCTTCCTTTTTAATATACGCGTTTAGTGCTATAAATTTCCCCCTTAGCACTGCTTTTGCTGCATCCCATAGGTTTTGGTATGTTGTGTTCTCATTTTCATTCGTCTCTATATATTTAGCAATTTCTCTTGCTATTTCTTCTTTAACCCACTGATTGTTTAGGAGTGTGTTGTTTAACCTCCAGGTATTTGTGAATTTTCTAAGTCTCTGATGGTTATTGACTTCTAATTGTATTCCATTGTGGTCAGAGAATGTGCTTTGAATAATTTCAATCTTTTTAAATTTATTGAGGCTTGTTTTATGTCCCAGCATATGATCTATTCTGGAGAAAGTTCCATGAGCACTAGAAAAGTATGTGTATCCTGGTGATTTGGGATGTAATGTCCTGTATATGTCTGTTAAATCTAATTCATTTATCAGATTGTTTAGGTTTTCAATTTCCTTATTGGTCTTCTGTCTGGTTGATCTATCTATAGGAGAGAGTGATGTGTTGAAGTCTCCCACAATTATTGTGGAAACATCAATTGCTTCCTTTAGTTTTGCCAGTGTTTCTCTCATGTATTTTGTGGCACCTTGATTGGGTGCATAGACATTTACGATTGTTATTTCTTCTTGCTGAATTGCCCCTTTTATTAGTATGTAGTGGCCTTCTTTGTCTCTCAAAACATCCCTGCATTTGAAGTCTATTTTATCTGAGATTAATATTGCTACACCTGCTTTCTTTTGGCTGTAGCTTGCATGAAATATTTTTTTCCATCCTTTCACTTTCAGTTTCTTTGTGTCCCTGTGTCTAAGATGAGTCTCTTGTATGCAACATATTGATGGTTCATTTTTTTTGATCCATTCTGCGAATCTATATCTTTTAATTGGGGAGTTTAATCCATTTACATTCAACGTTAAAACCATGAAGGCATTTCTTGAATCGGCCATCTTATCCTTTGGTTTATGTTTGCCATATTTTTCCCTCTCTCTATTAATATCCTTTATTGTACCCATACCGAATCTCTTTAGTACTGAACCTTTCTCCAAGTCTCTCTGTCCTGTCTTTGTTTCTCTGTCTGTAGGGCTCCCTTGAGTATCTCTAGTAGGGCAGGTCTCTTGTTAGCAAATTCTCTCAGCATTTGTTTGTCTGTGAAAAATTTAAGCTCTCCCTCAAATTTGAAGGAGAGCTTTGCTGGATAAAGTATTCTTGGCTGGAAATTTTTCTCACTCAGAATTTTAAATATATCGTGCCACTGCCTTCTTGCCTCCATGGTGGCTGCTGAGTAGTCACTACTTAGTCTTATGCTGTTTCCTTTGTATGTGGTGAATTGCTTTTCTCTTGCTGCTTTCAGAACTTGCTCCTTCTCTTCTGTGTTTGACAGTGTGATCAGTATATGTCTCGGAGTGGGTTTATTTGGATTTATTCTATTTGGAGTTCGCTGAGCATTTATGATTTGTGTATTTATGTTGTTTTGAAGATTTGGGAAGTTTTCCCCAACAATTTCTTTGAATACTCTTCCTAGACCTTTACCCTTTTCTTCCCCTTCTGGGACACCAATGAGTCTTATATTTGGACGTTTCATATTATCTATCATATCCCTGAGGTCCATTTCGATTTTTTCAATTTTTTTCCCCATTCTTTCTTTTATGCTTTCATTTTCCATTCTGTCATCTTCCAGGTCACTGATTCGTTGTTCAACTTCCTCTAGTCTTGTACTATGAGTGTCCAGAATCTTTTTAATTTGGTCAACAGTTTCTTTAATTTCCACAAGAGCATCCATTTTTTTATTTAGTCTTGCAATGTCTTCTTTATGCTCTTCTAGAGTCTTCTTGATTTCCTTCATATCCGTACTATGGTCTCATTGTTCATCTTTAGTTCTTTGAGTAGCTGCTCTAGGTGCTGTGTCTCTTCTGGTCTTTTGATTTGGGTGCTTGGGCTTGGGTTATCCATATCGTCTGGTTTTTTCATATGCTTTATAATTTTCTGTTGTTTTTGGCCTCGTGGCATTTGCTGAACTTGATAGGGTTCTTTTAGGGTTTGTAGACCTATTGAAGTCCTTATCTCTAATTTATCAGATCTACAGCTTCATGGAGTACACTTTCTCTAACTAACCAGCAGGTGGCGTCCACGAGCCACCTGTTCTCCACAAGCCAGTTCTCCCCTGCTTAGCCTTTTTGGTGAGTGGGGGAGTGAGTCTTGTGGGGCCCAATTGGTGTACCAAGCTTGCGTGTGTAGTTGGTGTTGCCTGCCCTGTATGTGGGGTGTGTTTCTGGGCAGTCGGGGAGGGGGGGTGGCCCTAACAATCAAATCTCCCCGATGATCCTAGATCCCAAGAAACTTTTAAGTATATATTTTTTCTTTCTTTGGAACTATGATAAAGAGCATGGCTGTGACAATTTTCTGAGTTATAGAATAAAAAACTTGAGTACAAAATGTGTTTTAACAGTGAGCCATGAGACTGAATAAACCAAACCTCCTATATGGAGAAGTGGGTGCTCTCGTTAACTAAGGGTGTTTTTCTCATACAACTTGTACAAGCAGTAAATCCAGATATACTGTCAATCATGTGCTTTTGATGCAGTTACTTAGTTAATAAGTTCTTACCAACAAGCTTATCTTGAATTTCTGGATCATGCCATAAGTTATTGTTTTATAATATTTTTGGTAATATGTCCTCTTTCCTACCTGTTTAAATACATATTTAAAAAGAAATGCAATGATTATAGCTAATAATACATACATCAGGTTTTTTTAAACATACCTGATGACATAATGAATGTAAAGACATAATTCATTTTAGCTGGTTGATTACAAAAGAAAATTATTTGGAAGTTAAAATAACAAAGGAATGCACCACTCTAGATCATATTACATAATTCTCTAAGGAGAAAAACAAATATATCCATAAATAATTGGCATTAATATAAGACTAAATGTTCATAAAACTTTTGTTTTGTTTTTCACCTGAGACAATTGTGTCCAAAATGATTTACATAGTATAATTACTATATATAAAAAAGTCTGTCAGAAATCCTGAAGTTTGTATTTTTCCTGGTCATATGAAGAAATATTTTCACCAGTTGTTGAAACACACTGAGTTCTTTTAAGTGGAAATGATTGTTGGAACTTTTAGTGTTTTGTTATTTAAAAAAAAAAAAAAAGTGGACTTGAAAGGTTTTTAAGTATATGCATTGTTTTTTGTGCAAATAACTATATTCATCTGAGTTTCCCACATTGTATGCAGACATGGTATCTGCTATATGGTACCAAAAATAAACATAATGTAAAATTGAAATAATCACAGATATTTTTTGTAAAATGTTTGTAAAAGTAATTGGAATAAAGTTAGTATATAAAATATTAAACCTTCAGACAGTACCAGAGAAATGGAAGCTCCTAAATATGCAGCTTAATACAAATTAAGGTGATATAATCACATAATCAACCTAACATAATCAGTTCTGTGAAATGCATATAGAATAATGTCTGCCGATAATTTGGCTTGTTTTTAATTAAAGGTATAGGGTACAGTGGCAGCCATTTTCTGACATATATGAAAGTATACTGTTTGTTATTGAACATCCCTTAGGGGACTGAATAATAATACAGCTGTGTACCAAATCACATTGCATATTTATCATCAGATACAGCTCCTTGTCAGAATTTTATTGTTGCTTCTATATAGGTACTGTTTTTTTTTTCCTAGTTGCTTTTAGGATTTTCTCTTTATCTTCTATTTTCAGAAATTTTATTTTGATATGCCTAGGTGTGGTTTTCTTTGTATTTATCCTACAAGGATGTTTCTAGAGGTTCTTGAATTTGTAGCTTGATGTCATTCATCAATTTTAGAAAATTCTAGGCCATTATCTAATTTTTTTTCTGCCCTATTCTTTTCCATCTTTTGTTTCTCTTTCTCAGTGCTTCACTGTGGATATTTTCTACTGACCTATCCCATTTCACCAGCCTTCTTTTAAGCTTTATCTAATCTGCTGTTGAAATTCATCTATTAAGGTCTTCATTTTGGTTATTTTATTACTTATTTCTAAATCATTCATTTGATTCATTATATAATTTCTAGTTTGCTGCTGGATTTGCCATTTGTTCCTTTTATCTTTTTGATCACATATTTTTTAATTCATTTTTATTGAGATATATTCACATACCATGCATTCATACAATGTGTACATTCGCTTGTTCCCAGTACCATTATATAGCTGTGCGTTCATCACCAAAATTAATTTTTGAACATTTTCATTAACACACACACAAAAATAGTAAGAATAAAAATTAAAGTGAAAAAGAACAATTAAAGTAAAAAAACCAACACTGGGTGCCTTTTTTTCCCCCCCATTTCTCTACTCATCCATGCATACACTGGATGAAGGGGAATGTGGTCCATACGGCTTTCCTAATCACATTGTCACCCCTTATAAGCTACATTTTTATACAATTGTCTTCAAGGTTCATGGGTTCTGGGTTGTAGTTTAATAGTTTCAGGTATTTACTTCTAGCTATTCCAATTCATTAGAACCTAAAAAGGGTTGTCTATATTGTGTGTAAGAGTGCCCACCAGAGTGACTCTCGGCTCCTTTTGGAATCTCTCCACCACTGAAGCTTATTTCATTTCCTTTCACATCCCCCTTTTAGTCAAGAAGATGTTCTCCATCCCACATTGTCAGGTCTAGATTCCTCCCTGGGAGTCATATTCCACGTTGCCAGGTAGGGCAGTGATTTCACCTGCCAAATTGGCTTAGCTAGAAAGAAAGGGCTACATCTGAGCAACAGAGGCATTCGGGAGGAGGCTCTTAGGTACAGTTAATAGGCAGGCCTAGCCTCTCCTTTGCAACCACAGTCTTGCCAAGGTCAAGTCCCATGGTAGAGGGCTCAGCCCATCAAACCATCAATCCCCTGTGTCTGTGAGCATTCAGCAACCATCGAGGTGGGGAAGCCGAACACCACTTGCCATTTGTTCTTCATTTAAAAATTTAAAAAGAACAGCTGTTTTAACGTGTCAGTTAACACCAATATGTGGGTCTCATGTAAATCTGCTGCTTTTCTTACTGTTTTTGTTTTCTCTTGATTTTGGTGATTTGATTTTTTCTTTTGGCATGCTCGGTAATTTTTGATTAAATGGTGGGCATTGTGTATGAAATATTATGGAGATAATTTGAGACTCCAGATGCTATTTTTCTCTTCCTCCAGAGATTTACTTCTGCTTCTGACAGGCAGGCTGGAGATAGAGCACCTTAAATCCCATTAGGGATTTGGCTGATTCAGTGCTAGATTTCCATCTTTGTAAAGGCTGATTTTTTCCAGTTCACTCTTTTTCCTTGATTGCTGTCCTTCAGGGGTTCCCCATCTGAAAGTCTGGGTGTTTACTACCCCTCCTCTATCTTGGTGAGCCCTAGAATCTAATTTTTGTCTTCCCAGTACCATGAGACTGTGGAAAGGTTTGATTAAACTTCTCAGCCTCTCAGATCACTGCAGGCTAAGGAGTCTCTTCAGTAAACTTTTTAGAATACCCCATGAGCAGCTTCTATTTACATCTCATTGGCTAGATCTGTATCATATGAATATCCCTAGCCCCCATCCCTGGTCTCAAGGGAGGCTAGGGAATTTAAAGGTTTGCTTGATTCATAACTTCCTCCTCCAAAAAATACTGTTTAGCTACAATCCAAATCTGTAAAATGATGACAGATGTTAGTAAAACTGAATTTTTGTGCAAAAATTGTCAGGAATATTAAATAATGCTGTTTAAATGTATCTAGATTTGGGCTTCTGATACTGAAAAGCAGGTCAAGTAGCTGTAACAACTTTTGTTCATGTTTCTTTACTAAAAAGCAACACACATCAGTAGAAACTTCAAAAAAAAAATCTAGATGAGCAAAAACAAAGAAAAGAAAATCTGAAATCCCATTAACCAAAGTTAACTTCTGTCAGTGTGTTGGTGGTTGGTCCTCTTGGGGTGTGTGTGTGTGTGTGTGTGTGTGTGTGTATGTGTGTATACATATATAGTGTGTGTGTTTTAAAAATTAACACTATTATGCACCCTATTTTGTAATTTTTTTCTTTACTAAATATATGTATATTTCCATGTTAAAGTATACAATAAGGTAGTGTTTTACAGTTTAGAAATTAAAATTTTCTTTATTTAACTCAATGCCTTTTAATTTTAGTGTTATACCCTAATAGTATGTGTCTTGTGTCTACCTGTTCTATCTCCACTTTTTTCTTGACCAGGTTAATGTACAATTAATGTTTATTGTTGACTAATAGCAAAGGAATGCTCTGTTTAATAGTCAGTGGGAGTAATGAATATATGAGGTAGGCTTTGACTCAATGAGAATGATTCCTGGCAGAACCCCATTATATTTTTTTTCCCTAGCGTTGACTAGATATAGTACTATATTTTTAGCTGTGAATAAGATGATTATTCTTTTTTCCTACTCTATTTTAATGGTTTTTATGGTTTTAGAAATAGAGTAGATCATAGACATTTCCTGAGAGTCAATTGGGGAGTACTTTTTAGCATACTGTATCTACCATACATGTTAAACCATAAAACAGTCTTGGGACGCAAATGCTGGTGCATTTGGCTAGGCTCGTTCACTAGCCAGGTGACAGACACATGCTGGCCTAATAGGAAACTTGATTCAGAATTCTAATTGAGTAATATTACAAATTACTACATATCATAGACCTTCAGGGTCACTCATGAATAGTAAGGTTGTGACTATTAAACACAGGAATAATGAAACACCTATTCTGTAATGAATTTATAATCTATAATGATTTTATAAATATTTTTGCCTAGACTTTTAGTGAAAGATTGGCTTAATATAGTTCCAACTCCACTTACTGCTGGCTTTACTACCACTGATGCCTTTTTTGCTTTAGAACTTAGCTTTCTTATGTGTTGAGATGTGTCAGTATTTACTGTTCTTCACTTTTCATACCTCTAACTCTGAGCTGTATAGCTAGCGAACCTGATTCACTCTTCAATAATAAGTCTCCATAAAATAGTGGGGCTGACTCAGATTGGGTTTCTGTGAAAGAACGTCTGAAAGGAGTTGTTTCAAAGAGGAACGGTAATTAGATAATGAACTTGCCTACCTCTGATGAAATCATTCATGTCATAAGTCTCTAGATTTCACACCCTAAAATCTCCACTAGCACTGTGGAAATTTGCCTTGTCATCTGGGTGGAGGTAATCTAGCACTGATTCTTAACCAGTTTAGAATTGCTTATAACCAGTTTAGAGTTGTTCATCAGAGGGTAGAAGTATCAGGCTCTGAATTATATTGTTCCTAAGCCTTTGTTTCTTGAGAAGTTGATAATTTGAATTCCTTTAAACTTATACTGCTGAATTTTAAAAAGTCCATCTAGTAGTGGCTCTTTGAGAAAGTACTCCTTTATTTCTAGTATTCCATCTTTCCGTTAATGCTCTTGACCATGTATTGTTATCTTTATTTATTGTCTCCCCAATGAGATTGTAAGCTTTTTAGCAGTGACTTGTGTTATATATCTATGGATTCCTACCTACTCACATTGTGTCTCCTAACACATAGGTATTCATAACTCTTTATTGTTTGATAAAAGTAAATTACTGATAAATGGAATCTTACTGGCTTTAACTTAGTTTTAGTTTTATTGTATTAGAATTGTGTG
The DNA here is from genome assembly GCF_015220235.1 of Choloepus didactylus. Taxonomy (NCBI): domain Eukaryota; kingdom Metazoa; phylum Chordata; class Mammalia; order Pilosa; family Megalonychidae; genus Choloepus; species Choloepus didactylus. Next base: position 154,597,177 of record NC_051307.1, on the reverse strand, counting down.
ATTTTTCTATCTTTTAATGATACTGCTCTGCCTTATTGCTGGTTTATCTTTTCTGGAAAAAATTCTGCATTTTATAATTTGATTTTATTTCACATTTGCCTAAAATATAAGTGCTGTCTTTTTTTTTTAATCCATGATAATTGAAATACATAAATATTTGTTGAGCTGGGCATAAAATTCTTAGATTTAATACCATGTTTGATATGAGCATGTGACTGCTTATCTTTCAGCATTTTGACCTATGTTGTTGGTTATCAGTCATTTAATAAGCACTTAATGTGGGCAAAGTCGTGTGCAAGGGGTCAGTGGATAACTGAATATTATGAGTACCATTTGAAAAAGTACATACCTTTAATATTTTGTCAGTAAAATAGACTACTCAGTTTATAATTTTTTGTCATTATAGGGTAAAGTTCACCTTGAATTAAAACTGAATGAACTGATAACAGACAATGGAACTGTGTGCCAGCAGCTTGTTGTACAGTAAGCATATTTCTTTTACCAGAATCAACTAGAAATAATCCTCCGTTTTGTGTTCTTTGAATCTTAAGTCAACTCCTTATTTTAAATAATTCAGAAACTTTTTTTCAGAAATTAAACTCTGCTAAGCCATTCTTCTATTAAGATGATTTCCAGTTATTTTTTACATCTAGTCTACTCAGGTTATGGTGAGTCAGTATTAATTCTTTCAGCCAATATTTACTGAATGTGAGTTCAATGACAGATATAGGCAATAGGGTATTATAGGATCACAGATAGGGGTGTCTAACGGCCTGGCAGGGGAGATTAGGAAAGGCTTCCTAACGGAGGTTCTCTAGAAACTGTCATACCACAGAGTAGAACATTAGGGATTTGGGGATTAGAACTAAATGCTTACTTTAAGATTACAGTATTGATTCCCACCTGCCTTGAATTCCTGTTTAATTTTTCCATCCTCAGGTCATTTTTTATCACTCAGATTTTAATCTTAACTGTTCTAACCCATTTCCCTGCCTCTTCCCTCTGTGTTATCAACAAACTACCACTATCCTTAACTTGTTAATGTTTCCTCTATCTTTGCTTTAACTGATCTGTAAATATCCTCTGAGGTACTATTTCCTTTATAGCTTTTCTAAAGCAAAGGCTGTTTTTCTACCATACCCACATACCTTAGGTCAGGAAGTAGGGTAGACATTCTCCTTATTTCCTCCATTGCTGCTCTAGACTAAAATTTATTCTCCTAATTGTGAAACCCTAGCTTCTTTGAGGCAATATAACTGTATCACTTACCTTCTTCCTTTCCACTCATTCATTGAAAACTTTCACTATTGAATCAGTTATTTTTTTTCTCCACCCTAATTCCCATTATCATTTTTACTAATATCTGTTTCCACATGGAAGGATGACCCAGTCAAAACTATGGTCTCTAACTTCTTGACTACCCTATCTTTCCCTAAATTTTCTTTCTATTAAGTCTCATGGCATGAGAGCTTACTTACATATGAGAAACTTTATCACCTTAAAATTCTTGATTTCAAAAATCCCACACTCTTGAGGACCTCTCTCTTTCCTTCCAGCTCAGTTGTACTTCCACTGTAACATTTTTAAAATATTTTTTTAAATTTGAAGTAATTTCAAGTTTACAGAAAACATGCAAGAATAATACAGAGAACCCTCACGTAAGCTTTAACCAGCTTCACCAGTTTTTACCATTTTGGCACATTTACTTCATCATCCCCCCCCCCCATATCATGTATATATAGTTAATTTTTTCTGAATCATTGGAGAGAAGGTTACATACATTTTGACCTTTTAGCTCTTTAATACTTGTTTTTCCTAAGACTAAGAATATTCTCTTAAATAACCCCAGTGCTGTTATCCAATCCAGGAAACCTAACATTGTTACAATACTTTTATCTAATTTACACTTATTGGGCAAGGAGGTTATGGGTTGGGCAAGATACTCCTAAAGGTATCTAGAGTGAAGTATTTAGTTTACCGTCCTCCTGTTAGATACTCAGTTTGAATGAAACAGTGAATGACCTTACTGAATATTCCTTATGGTAAAAGAAGAATGGTGCATTAAAATGTGATACAGGTGGTGGTGGGTAGTGTTTCAAAAAAACAAACAAAAAAAATAGTACTAGCAACAATATGGAAGTGTGAAAAAATAGTGAACAAGATCCATGGTCTCTGTTCTTATAATTTGTCTTATTATGCTAATGGTAGCAAATACTAAAGCAAACATTATTTTAAAATATCTTTACAGTTTTGATAAATAGTATGAAGGAAATAAGCGGGAAGGGGTGGAAGAAAGTTATTTTTAGATTATATGATCAGAGAAAGTGAAGAAGTGACATTTGAACTCAGGCTTAAAAGATGAGAACCAGCCAGCCATGCAAATGGCATGAAGTTAGGTTGGGAGAGAGCATTCCAAGCAGTGGGAATAGCAAGAGCAACAGGTTCTGAGGGAGGAAAGAGCTTGGAATGTTAAAGCAACTGGCAGAGAACCAGTGTAACTGGACTGTTGTGGAGACATTGGAGAGATAAGGAGCCAACTTATACAGGGCCTATGGGGCCTTCTAAGTACAACACAGCTTTATTTAAAAAGAGTCTTTTATTTCCTTTCTTTTTGTTTCCTAGCTGCTAAAAGAAATTACATACAATGTGTTGTCTTAACAAATGAGAATTTATTGGATCACAGTTTTGAAACTAGGAAAAGTCCAAAACGAGGGGTCTTCAGGGTGATACTTACACCCCAAAGACTGTGACTTTCTGGAGCTGGCTGTTGGCAACCCTTGGTTCTTGGCTTTTCTGTCACATGGCAGTGTACATGGCAGTGTCTTCTTTCTCTTCTGGGTTCCATTGACATCCAGCTTCTGGTTACTCCCTGTGCCTGTTTCTTTTTCCGTGTCTGGTTTCCTTTGCTTATAAGGACTTCAGCAATATTGGATTAAGGCCCATTCTCATTCAGTTTGGGCACACCTTAACTAATAACATCTTCAAAGGTCCTATTTACAGATGGGTTCACACTCAAGGACCAGGGAGCCTTTTGTGGGGGATATGATTCAATCTCCAACATCCTTGTGCTAATTAGATTGTTTTGAACCTAGTCGGGGTCATAGTTCATTGTATTTGTAAAGAATGTATTAAGGGGCTTCTTGTTGGCCAAGATGGCAGTGTACGATGCTCCAAGGTGCCATTCCCCTGCAAATGCTTGGAACAACTAGCAAAAACTCACAGAGCCATGTTCCTCAGAACTCTGGAAAAGAGGTAAAGGGTTGTAACTGGGTAAGGGCTGAATCTAGAAAAGGCAGCTTTGACAAATAGTAGGAGACACTTGTGGCTCCCATGCTGGCCCCTCCTCCATCCCTTCCTAAGCATGATGTGGAGACAGCTTGTTTTCCCATGTAGGTCTCTGGTCCTGTTCCAGAGGGAGCAAGTAATCCCTATAAATATACTGCACTGCCTATCTATTGGGTGGTAGCCTTGAAGACTACACCAGGAAACTTGTCTCTGGCTCGCCCTCCCAGAATTTGCCCTGTAGGCAGAAGCAGCTTGTGGTCACCTAAAGCAATGTAGAAAATGATTAAGGTAAAGCGGCCTGGGGCAAGGATTACCTGCTTTAAGTTATATACTAAAGCACCCAGGAAGGGAAGAAAGTCTATTTCATAGGGAGTAAAGGGGCCATTCGAATTCCTATAAATGGAATTCCTAAGGCCACAAGCAAGCACAAGCCCAGGACAAGATACAGGAGCCGAAAAGACAGAGAGGATCCTGCACTTCACATTTGCCCAGGGCTGATCCTGATAAGAAGACTAGACTCTGAAGGAGAGCACCAGCTGATACACAGCCAATTGGCAAAGACTCTGAAGGGTGTTTTGAGGTTGGATTTTTTTTTTTTTTTGGTTAACTCCTGGCACTCAAGGAAATCTCTGTCGTATCACCAGCTAGATACAGACTTAAGGAACAGTCAGCTCAGGGACTTAATCCCACAGCTAAGCCTTTAATATATTAAAATCTATAGTGTACAACAACAGATTACAAGACAAACAAAGGAACAGGAAATGAAGGCCCATCCAGAGGAACAAGATAAAAAACCAGAAACTGTCAACAAAGAAGACCAGCCTTTAGATATACTGGACAGAGACTTTAAAAAAAATGATCCTCAGTATGGTCAAGGACATAAAGGAAAATACAGACAAAGAAATAAAGGGTATCAGGAAAACAATGAAACTGTGAGAATCTCAGTAAAGAAAAATAAATTATTAAAAAGGAACCAAACAGAAATACTGGAGTTGCAAACCACAGTAACTGAAATGGAAGATTCTTAGAGGATTTCAGCAGCAGAGTGGAGCTGGCTGAAGAAAGAATAAGTGAACTCAAAGACAAGACAAATGAAATGATTTTGAGCTAAGAAGCAGGAAGAAAAAAGAATGAAAAAAAGTGAACAGAACCTAAGAGACCTGTGTGCCAATATAGACCATCTGGGAGTCTGAGAAGGAGAAGAAAGAAAGGGGCAGAAGGACTAGTCAAAGAAATAATGGCAGAAAACGTCCCAAATTTAATGAAAGAAATGAATATGCACATTCAAAAAGCCCAGTGAAACCCAAACAAGATATACTCAAAGAAAACCATGCATAGAAAATAGTAGTCAAACTGTTGAATGCCAAGGACAAGGAGAGTTCTGAAAGCTGCAACAGAAAAGCAGCATGTTGTATACAGGGAGTCTCAATAAGATTAAATACTGATTTCTCATCAGAAAACCGTAGAAGCAAGAAGAGAGTGGGACAAAATGTTTAAAGCACTTAAAGAAAACCTATGCCAACCAAGAATTTTATATCCAGCAAGACTCTCAAAAATGAAGAAGAGATTAAAATATTCCCAGATAAAAGCTGAGGGAGATCGTCACCACTTTGAACTGTGCTACAAGCAATGCTAAAGAAAATTTTTCAGACTGAAAGGAAAAGATGCTAGACAGTGGAAAGAAGTGGCATAAAAAAAATAAAGACCTCAGATAAAAGTAACCATATGGATAGTTAAAATTTACTGTACTGTTGTACTTTTTGCATATAACTCCATTTTTTACTTCTTACAGGTTCTAAAATGCAGATATGCAGAAAGTAATGATAAATCTATGATTTTAGAGATACAAGATATAAAAATATAATTTGTAAAAAGTACAATAAAAAGATGGGGGAATGCAGTAGTATAGAACAGCATATATATATGCTATTGAAGATAAGTTCATACCAAACAAAACATGATTGTTATATATTTAGGATGTTAAATTTAAGCCACATGATACTGACGAAGAAAATATATGATATATATAAAGAAATGAGAAGCGTCTCAAAATGGTATACTATGAAAAATCAGATAAATATGAAAGTAGACATTAACGGAAGAATTGAGGGTCAAAAAGAGCTATGAGACATCAAAGACCAAATAGTAAAATGGTAGAAGAAAGTCCTGTATTATCAGTAGTTACTTTAAACGTAAATGGATTAAACTCTCCAGTCCAAAGGCAGAATTTGGCAGAATGGATAAAAAAGCATGATCTACCTATATGCTGTTTATAAGAGACTCACCTTGAAATCAAAGTCTCAGGTATGTGACAAGTGAATGAATGGGAAAAAAATATATACCATGCAAATAGTAACCAAAAGACAGCTGGAATAGCTATACTAATATCAGATAAAATGGACTTTAAATAAAAAACTCTTACAGGAACAAAGAAGGTCACTAGGAGTCAATTCAGTGGGAAGACATAACAATGATGGAACAAAAGATAGAAGCAACCCACGTGTCCATCAACAGATGAATAGATAAAATGTGGTATATATTCAGCAATTAAAAAAGAATGAAGTTCTGATAGATGTGACAACACTGATGAACCTTGAAGACATTGAGTGTTATAATCCAGCCAGAATAGATCAAATATTGTATGATGTCATTGATAAGAAGTAATTAGAATAAGCAAATTCATAGAGTCAAACCAGAAGCCAGGGTGGGGATAGTGAAAGAGGAGTTAATGGTTACTTGATAAAGAGTTTCTGTTTGGGGGTGTGGAAAAAATTTGGTAATGCATGGTGTGGTGGTCATGGTAACACAACACTATGAATGTAATTAAACACCACTGAATTATACATTTGATGTGGTTAAAGGGGAAATTTTGGGTTTTATAAATGTTACTAGAATAAAAATTTTAGAAGAAAAACCATGGTACTATACAACACGAACTGTGAATCCTAATGTAAACTATAAACTACAGTTAATACAATTATAATAATGTTTTGTCAATTGTAATGAAGGTAACACACTAATACAAAGTGTTAATACTAGGGAAAACTGTGTGTGTGAGGAGTATATATGGGAACTCTTTTCTGTATGATTTTTCTGTAAATGTACAATTTAACTAATTTTTTTAATGATTAAACAGTTGAAATTCAAGTTTAGAGTTTAGGTTTTCTGAGTACACAGTTGTCTTTTTGTAGCTTTATTGTGGTATAATTGACATAATAATGGGACCTATTTACAGTGTATAATTTGATAAATGGTGTATGTATATACCTGTGTGAAATCATCAGTATAATCAAGATAATGAAAAATATATCTCCCCCCAGAATTTTCTCATGCCGGCCCCTATCTGTCCCCCCCCCTTGCATTTCCAGGCAACTGCTGGTTTGCTTTCTGTTATTATAGGTTATTTTGCATTTTATAAAATTTTATATAAATGGACTCATACAGTACATAGTATTTTTTTTTCCTGGCTTCTTTAACACAGCATAATTATTTTGAGATTCAGCCATGCTGTTGTCTGTATCAGTAGCTCATTCCTTTTTATTACTGAGTAGTATTTCTTTTCATGGACATACAACAATTTCTTTATCCATACCCATGTTGATGGACATTTCGGTGATTTTAGTTTTTCACTATAAAAATTCTTGTTCAAATCTTTTTATGGCTGTATTTTCTTTTCTCTTATAGACCTAAGAGTGGAATGGCTTCTTTAAAAGCTGCAAAACTATTTTGTACAGTGGTTATATCATTTTGCAGTTCTCATCAGCAGTGTATGTAAGAGTTCCCTTTGCTTCAGATCCTTGTTAAAATGTGGTGGGGTCAATCATTTTAATATCAGCCATTTTAGTGGGTATGTAATTGTATCTTATTATGGTTTTAATTTACATTTTCCTAACAACTAATGATATTGAGCACCTTTTCATGTGATAATTTTGCCATCCATAAATTGTTCCTGGTGAAGTGCCTCTTCCAATCTTTTGCCTATTTTTAAAATAGTTTTTGGTCTTTTATTGAATAATAAGAGTTATTATATATTCCATATATGCTTTGCAAATATGTTCTTCTACGCGGCCTTTTGATTTTCTTACCAATGTTTAGTTTTTAATTTTGTTGAAGTCCAATTAAAATTTTTTTCTTTTATTGTTTTTCATTTTGTGTTATATTTAAAAAATTATTGCCAAATCTAAGGTCACTAAAGTTTTCTCCTAGAAATTTTATATTTTAGCTGTCTATGATCCTTATTGAGTTCATTTTTTAATATATTATGAAGAAATATTGTGGTTCACTTTTTTATTTTGCATATGTATATCCAGTTGTTCCAGCACCATTTGTTGAAAAGTCTGTCTTTTCTGTATTGAATTGCCTGGGCATTTTTGTTGAAAATCATTTGACCTTCTGTCTGTTGGTTTATTTCTGGAATCCCTACTTTTTTGCATTGATCTCTTTGCCAATCATTATGATAGTACCTCACTATCATGATTATTGTTATCTTTTTAAAGATCCTTGAAATCAGGTAGTGTAAGTCCATTAACTTTATTCCTCTTTTCATGATGTTTTGGCTCTTCTAGGTCCTTTGCATTTCCATATAAATTTTAGAATCAGTCTGTCAAATTCTCCCCAAAAATCTGCTAGGACTTTGGTTTGAACTTCATAGCATCTACAGGTCAATTTGTGGAGAATTGACATTTTAACAATACGATGAATCTTCTAGTACATGATCATGAAATATTTCTCCATTTTTTACATCTTTAATTTCTCTCAGTAGTGTGTTACAGTTTTTAGTGTACACATCTTTACATATTTTGTCAAAATAAAATTTGCAATTTTATCTGTATTTTATATTTTTAATGCTACTTTAAATGGTTGTTTTTTGTTTTTTTTTTTCAATTTTTGATTGTTCCTAGATTTGTGTTCTGGAAACTTGTTACATTCACTTATTAGTTCTGACTTTTTTGTAGATTTTCATAGGTGTTTCTACATAGACAATTGTGTCATCTGTGAATAAAGACAGTTTTACTTTTTCCTTTCCAATCGGGATAATTTTTATCTCTGTTTCTTGCCTTATTGCACTGGCTAAAACTTCCATTACAATGTTGAATAGAAGTTGTGAGAGTGGATATCCTTTCTTGTTCCTGATCCTTGGAGGAATACATTCAACCTTTTACCATTAAGTATGATGGTAGCTGCTCTTTATTAGGTTGAGAAAGTTCCCTTTTGTTCCTATTTTGCTGAGAATTTTTATCAAGAATGGATATTCAGGTGATTTTATGCTTTTTCTTTTGTAGTCTATTAATATAATGAATTACACCGACTGATTTTTGAATCTTAAACCAATCTTTTATCCTTGGGGTAAACATCCACTTAATCATGATCTATCATCGTTATATATTGTAGGCTTCAGTTTGCTAAAATTTTTGTTGAGGATTTTTGTGTCTATGTTCATTAGGGTTCTTAATCTGTAGTTTTCTTGTAATACTTTGTGTTTGGAAATCAGGGTAATGGTGACCTCATTGAATGAATTAGGAAGTGTTCTCTTTTTAGTTTTCTGAAAGAGTTTTTATAGATTTGGTATAATTCCATTTGTAGATGTTTTAATACAAGAATTCATCAGTGAAGCCACCTGGCCCTGAAGTATGTATGTATGTATGTATGTATGTGGAAAGGTGTTGAATTCAATTTCTTTAGTAGCTGTAGAGCTATTCAGCTTATCTTATTTTTCTTGAGTAATCTCTGGTTATTTGTATCTCCCAAGGACTTTTTCAGTTTAATCTGAGTTGTTCAATTCCTTTGCTTGAAGATGTTTGTGGTTTTCTCTTTAATTCTTTTAACTCCGTAGATTCTATAGGGATGTCACCTTGCTCATTCTTAATGTTTATGATTTGTAACTTCTTTTTTTTCTGATCAGTCTAGCTACAGGTTTCTAAATTTTAATGACCTGAAAAAATGAGGTTTTGTTTTCATTGGTTTTTCTATATTTTTGTTTGTTTTTCTGTGTTATTGGTTTCCACTATTTATTATTTCTGTTTACTTTGCTTTTCCTTCTCTTAATTTCTTGTGATGGAAGCTGAGGTCATTGATTGGAAACCTTTCTTCTTTTTTTAAATATTAGCTGTTTAGTGCTTTCCGTTTTCTTCTAAGTACTACCTTAGTTTCATCCCACAAATTTGATGTATTGTCTTTTCATTTTCATTCATTTTTCTTTTATTTTACTCTTTGATTCATGAGTTATTTAGAAGTGAGCTATTGTTTTTCTAAATATTTGAGGATTTTCCAGATAGCATTTTATCATTTCTTTTTATTTGATTCCACTGTTAACAAAAACATACTTGGTATGGATTTAATCCTTTAAAATTTACTGACACTTGTTTTTTGGCCCAATGTATAGTTTATGTTTGTATATGTTCTGTGTGCATTTGAAAAGTATGTGCATTATGCTTTTGGTGGATGAACTGTTTTATAAGCATCAATGAAGTCAGATTGGATGGTAGTATTGTTTAAACTTTTATTCTTACTGGATTTCTGTCTACTTGCTCTGTCATTTATTGAGAGAGGGGTGTTGAAATCTGACTGTAATTGTGACTGTATCTGCTTCTCCCTGCAGTTCTATCAGTTTTCACTTCATGTATTTTGGTGCTCAGATGTTAGGTGCATAAACGTTTAGGAGTGTTACTGTCCTGTTGATGTACTGATCCCTTCATTATTATAGCATGATTCTCTTTATGCCTGGAATATTCTTTGTTTTGAAATATACTTTGTCTGATGTTAATATAGCCTTTTTCAGCTTTCTTTTGATTAGTATTAGCATGGTATATATTTCTCCTTTTATTTTTAACCTCACTGTAACTTTATGTTTAAAATGTGTTTCTTGTATTGCAACATATAGTTGGGTTTTGCTCTTTTATCCAGTCTGAAAATCTCTACTTTTAATTGGACTGTTTACACCATTTACATTTAATATGATTATTGATATGATTAAGTGTAAATCTACTATCTTGCTGTTTGTTTTCTCCTCTTTTTTTCTGACTTCTTTTGGGGAATTTTTTAATGGTTCTGTTTATCTCCTTTGTTGAGTTATTAGAATACCTCTTTATTTTGTTGTTTAAGGGGTTGTTTTAGGATTTATAGAATGCATCCTTAACTCATCCCAATCCACCTTCAGGTAATGTTATACCACTTCACATATAGTACTAGAACCTTACAACAGTATGTTTCCATTTCCTTCCCCCTCGTGTGTGTGTGCTATATTCTTAGACACTTTACTTCTACATGTGTCAAAGAAAACCTGGAATACATTATTATATTTGCTTTAAACAGTGAAATATATTTTAAGGAGATTTTTAAAACAAGAAAAAAGTCTTTTACGTTTATCAGCTTATCTGACATTGTCAGTGTTCTTCTTTTTTTTTTTTTTTTTTTTTTTTGTCAATCCAGATTTGCATCTGGTATCATTTTCCTTCTACCTGAATGATTTCCTTTAATATTTCTTATTGTACCATTCTGTTTGTGATAAATACTTTCAGCTTTTATCTATATGAAATAGTTTCTATTTCACTTACAGTTTTAAAAGATCCCTGGGTAGAGAATTCTAGAGTGACATTTTTCCTTTCAAAAATTTAAAGGTCCTGTTCTGATGTCCCCTAACTTACAATGGTTTTCAACACGAGTCTGCTGTCATTTTTAATCTTTGCTTCTCTTTTTTTCTCTGACTGCTTTTGAGATTTGGGAACTTCACATCCATTTTTTACTTCATGTCTTTTTTCTGTGGTCCCTTTCTTTGGATACTCCAAGTACATGTATTTTAGGTCACTTGAAGTCATTCCAAAATTCATGCTCAATTTTTTTCAGCCGTTTTTCTCTGTATTTTCAACAGTGTTTCCTAGACTTTTTCTGCTGTGTTTAATTTATTAATTCCATTCAGTGTGTTTTTCATGTCAGGTCTTGATATTTTCACCTTTATTATCTTCTATGTGCTTATGGAACATATAAAATATAGTTTTAATAACTTTTTAATGCCCTTGTCTACTGATTTTATCATCTATCTCATTTCTGGTTCTCTTTCTATTGATTTGCTTTTATTTTCATTATGGGTCATATTTTCTTGCTTCTTTGCATTCCTAGTTACTTTATTAGATGCCAGACATTGTGGGATGGCTAGATATTTTTATATTTCTATAAATATTCTTGAACTTTGTTCAGGACTCAGTTTAATTACTTGGAAACAGTTTGATCCTTTTGTGGCTTGTTTTTAAGCTTTTTGTTAAGTGGGAGGATAGCAGCTTTTATTCTAGGGCTTATATTTACACATTACTGAGGCAGCACCCATGAATTAGCAGTTGTCCACTGTGGCTTTTGGGAAAAGGAACTATTGCCAGTCATGTGTGGGCTTCAGGAATTATTCCATCTTATCTTATAGAATGGTTCTTTCTTTAGCCTTGGATAGTGTCCTCACATTTCTACACTTATTAGCACTCAGCTGAAGACTTCTGAGGGATTCTTGTAGCTCTCTGTAGGTCCCTCTCTATGCACCTCTCTTCCCTCTGATACTCGGCTCTGGGAATTTTGCCACTTGGACCTCCCCCAACTGACAACTTCATTTCCTTTTCCGGGGAGATTATCTGCCCGTAAGCTGGGGCAATTGGAGGTTTCACCTTGTTTATTACCCCTCTCAGGGTTCACTGGCCTGCTCTGCTGATTTTGTTCATTTTTCCCATTGTTTCAGGTGGGAGAGTAATTCCATTCCCCATTACTCTGTCTTGGCTGAACATAGAAGTTAATGTGTCTTAGTTTTTAAAAAATCCAAGGAAAATATTCAGATTAGTCTGTAATACAAGCAATTTTGAATTAAATTCATTTTCCTTTTTAATTTGTAGGTGATGTATTAATATCAAATGCTTTGTATTTCATAAATCAGCAAAATATCTTATAATTTAGTATACTAAGGTTATTTTCAGCATTTATTTTCTGCTCATCCATGGTTTATAATGTGGTTGTTTTACAGATTAGAAGAACAGCTGTATCCTAATATTTCAGAATATATGCAGCATATAAAATGACCTGTATTAATTTTGCTCAGGTTTGCAGAAAACATAATTTTTATACCTTCTTATATTTGAAAATTAAAAGTATATCTGATGATTTTTATAGACTCATATTTTGGTTTTATGGGAATCATTGTTTTGGTATGTGGGTATGCTCATCGAAGTCTTTGTATACTGTATTGCATTTTTCTTCAGTTTCTCCTTGTCATAAAATTATGGTGAATTGGGTTTCTATAATTTAGATTTCTCCTATAAGAGTTTATATGCCATATTTGGTGTTGCAAGGAGAGTAATACAATATATGCAAGCAAATGGGAATGTGGATGGATGTTGGACTTTTATTAACAGAGTTAAAAAAGCAGAGAAGTCTTGGCCTGCTTCTTACAAGTTGTGTTACCTCTTCAAGCCTTGCTTTACTTTCTCACATAACCTCTTTGAGCCTTACTTACTTCTTTAAAATGGCATGATGATACTCATTTCAAAGGCAGTTGTAAGAATTAGATGAATTTTGTGAAAGTGCATAGTAAACTATAAATGCTATATAAAAATCAAGTATCATTTTGAGATTTAGGCATAGCCTGAGAAGTGTAAATTTCAAGTAAGTGGGAAAATTTGACTGTACTTGAGCCTAACATTAAAAACTAGAAATATTATCTTGTCTCATGCTTTCTTTGGTTTTAGAAATTTTGTTAATTTGATTTTGATGCCCAGTTTAATAGAAATGAGTCACATTATCATTTCTCTCTTTACTCGGCAGCACACCGTATGCACTTCACCCACATATGTGATCTGTGGGTTGTGGAGAGAAATGAGGATGTTGCCCAACAGTTCTACATTTGTGCCCCCATCTTTCAACAAAGAATACTTTTCAGCAACACTGATGAGTTTATCCTAGGCATTAGAGAATGTATACCCTTAGATGTTAAACTAAACTCGTGAACTCAGTAATATTTAGTAATAAAATTTGAGGTCCAAGTCCATAAGTCAGATTCTCTGTTCTCTGTAAATGCCAATGACTATAATTCATGGAGTGGATTAGCAAACACCTTGACTTTTATGGTCTAAAACATTTTCTATACAGAATGATATGGGAGCTGTTATTGGGAATCAGAATCAAACATTACAAAATTGCGTGAAAGCTTGCCCGGTATTTATGAATCAGATTTTAAGTGGAAACCACAGTAGTTTCCTTGTTTCTCATTCTTGCTTTAGCAGAGGATATGATGCCATAGAGCTTGCTTGGTTTGTAGTTCACTCAAAGTTTGCAAATTTTTTTTTTTTTTTTTTTTTAACTTTTTAGAAGCCACAGCAGTTTTGATCTATTATCAAACCATGGAACATACCTGGTTGGGTATTTAGGGGGGCAAAAGTTTGTTAAATGTTATCTGGCTGTTTCGGTACTGATTGTGCCAACCTATGGCAACTGATTTGGGAACACAGCATGAATAAATAAATGCATACATACATGTATTTGGAATAAGTGGTATATGGCAGCTTCAGACATACGTAAAACAATTTAAACCCTTTGAATATATTAATATGTATTTAAAGATACTGTTTTATATTTTTTTTAACTTGAATTTGTTAATTCTCTTTTATTCTACCTTAGCATCAAGGCGTGCCATGGGTTGCCTCTCATAAATGGACAAAGCTGTGACCCTTATGCAACAGTTTCTCTGGTGGGCCCTTCTAGGTAATGTTTACTGAATTATTATTAGGTTTTTAAGTTCTAAAATTTGATTTAAGAATTACAGAACTAAGGTTCAAGAGCAAATGCTAAATAGTTACTTAGTACACAAAGTAATGAATGCTTTGAAAGAAAAATCTTTGGTGAATGCATACATTTGAAAACAAGCAAGTCTTGTTTTTTACAGAAAGAAAATAGGTGCCATTTCAAAGCTACCAGATCCTTAAGTTGTGGGGAACCACCTCAGTTTTGTACTAGCTAAAATGTCCTTTAAAACACAAACTTGCCTTTTTCATTCATCATTGTTCCTACGTTGAAACGTCTGAGGTTCTATACAGGTAAAATCCTGTTTAATAAATGCAAATTCAGAATAACAAGGGATTTTTCCATACTGTTTTTTCTGGAAAGCAGCTCAGGTCTGGAAATGAATCTTCCATTCATGGGATCTGTCTTGTATAGAGAGAATTCCAAGTTATAGATGAACTGCTGAAATACACCATATCATTGATTTAAATGATTCATGGTAATTTACGAAGAAACCTTTGGCACTTTGTAATATTTTGGATTTTATGATTTTATTATGGTTTCTTTCTCAGGGCCTGACTAGTCTGAGATTTGTCTATAACTTGAAGGTTTAGAATCAGGAAATAAAAAGCAGACTACTCCCTCTACACATAGACACACACATACATGCAACCCCTCTTCCCCAATCCCAAGCTCTCTAGTTATTGTTATTTTTTAGAAAATCACTAATTCACTTTAAAAATGTATTTGTGTATGTATGTACATAAAATGCCTAGCATTGAGACCAGAGTAAAGCGAGTTAAAAACGATTTTTGTGTTCCTTGGGTATTTTCAGCATAGATGAAGGTGCTCTAAATCTCATTTTCTTCCTTCTTACTTTTATTTTAGGTTGCTTATTTAATACAATATGTTATTAAAAACTCCTGAAGAAAGCTTGGCAGTCAGTCTAGTATAGCCATAGAGAGAATAATATATAGTCTTGGTATATATAGGACACATGAAGTTTGTGTATTCTTTAATTTTAGCTTGTAGGGACACCTCAATTTATTATTTTAGTTAGAACTACAGTCTTCCCTAAGTATCTTAGCAGTTAGCTCCCTGGTTGGAAATAGCATGTTTTATAATTGTGTACTATTAAGTTCTACAAGGTAAAACTCTACCACATTGGAACAGGAATGACCAAAAGAAGACAAAAGTAAAGAAGAAAACAAGCAATCCACAGTTTAATGAAATCTTTTATTTTGAGGTAACTTTTTGTTTTATATAAATGTTAACAATGATTATTTCATATTGAGTGCTGGTTGATTTCCTTTTTCACATCATGGCCATGGTAATCATTTTACAAAGGAGTTGAGACAAGTCCACATCTATAAATCCTAAATCAAAAAGAAAGTATGATGGTTTAATCATTTAACATTATAATCTATTAAGTCAGTCATTTTTTTAGAACAAAATAGTAAGTTTTATATTCATTTGGAGTTCCAGCTCTATTGTCTTAATAGGATAAGGAAATAATAATTTAAAAAATAAAAGTATACTAATATCAAAGACTTGGTATTAATACATTTAATTCCAGAAAACTATTAAATGTTTACCCATATTCTTCATTTGAGAAGATAGACCCAACACATTTGTTGTTAATAGCATACATTAATAAGGAGTTACTTTAGCAGTTATGTAGCAAAAGACCCATCATGTAATGCAGTGGAGGCCCAATATATAAAACAAATTAAGGCAGAGTTCTGTAGGTCTAGGTCCACACCCCCCCCCCCCATCCAGCCACCTCCACCAGTCACACAGTGGCCATAGGACATTTTTGCAGAGTGCTATCTGACAACCGCTACTGAAGTAAGTATAATATCACTGGTAGATCTGAATTCTAGTCCCAGTTGACTTTGAACAAGTCACTACTTCTAAAAGGATAATTTTGTAAGTGAATAACAGGAGTCCTGTCTAACTCATTGAGTTTTTGTAGGCCCAAATGCAAGACTGCTTTGAGACTAATATGATTAAGGCTTTATTATTATTTTTGCAACTTTAGGCTATTTAGCTCTGTGGACACATGCTGATTTTCATGGGACTCTTCAGAAGCCTTGAAGTTGCTCAAATATAGTGCTTTGGAGTTCTTTACTTGGAGCATTTATTAAACCTTTTTCATACTATTGGAGAACTACAGAAAAAAAAAATAAACCAAACTCTATATTCTAGAAGATTGGGGTCTAATAATGGAATATGTTGCAATTGAAATTAACATGTAAGGAAGGTTTGAGAAAAGAAGTTATATTTTGTGCTTTTCTCCTTTTGCGTGTATTTTTTCCTTACTGTTTCATGGTGGGAGAGAGTGAGGGCATATCTTGGCTGATTACTGTACTTTAATAAAGGAACACAGGCTAAAGGAAATGCCAAAAGTGAAGCAGGAAGAAATGTGGGGGTGGAGGCAACGAAGAAAGAAAAACAAAAGAAAATGTACCAGTGTGAGACTTTTCCATTTCCTGGCTAAAGACTTAGTGCAGTTGTTCTGCATTTATTAATGGATATTACATCTAACCTGGAGAAGACAAAGAAAGCAAATATAAAGAGCTGTTGACTAAAGAAGTTCACACTCCCCATTAGTCCACGTGCCTTAAACTTCAGATAGGCTATGGAGTCTGCCATGCCTCACAGGTCCTTGCAGCAAATAAGTGGCTTTTAAAAGTTGAAAGTCAAGACCAGGCCTGCTTGCTGTATCCAAGGGTCCCTACTAGGCCATTTGAGACATAATTCAGCAAAACCCTTTATAAATGATTATAAAGATAGATAAGGTTCAGTCTCTATCCTCTAGCTAGAACAAGAGGCACACAAACAGAGCAGGAAAACATAATTAGATATTGGGATGTCAGGTGAGCTCTGCTCTAGCTGAGGTCATCACAGCAGGCTTTGAAGAAAGACAGGATTTTCTTAACTGAGAGAAAAGAGAAAAGGAACATTTTGAGGAGAGGCACGTAGCAAGTTTCTTCCACAGAACAGCAAGTAGTGATTTGTTTAAAAGGTTTGTTTAGGGAATAATGGGAATTCAGACAAGAAAAGATAGAGTAGGACCAGCCATTGAAAAGCCTTGAGTGCCAGGCTGAGGTGCGTAAATTTTAGCCATTGAATGTTTTTGAGCCCCTGAGTCGTGAGAGTAAAGCAGTGTTTTAGGAAGAATTAGCTATGACCTGTGGGCGAAGTGGCTTAGGGAGAGAGAATAGAGTGGGAGACCATTGTAGTTTAAATGTTTAAAAAAAAAAAAAGCCTGATGCAAGAGAGTAAAGATGGAAATAGACAGAAAGGGACAGATGAGAAAAAGCACAATGGGCAATTAGTTATAGTGAATTAGTTATAAAAGAAAAGAGAATGGGCGTCGATTGTGAGAAAATGGGAGTTAGGAGGAAGGAAACAAGTGATTCAATAAGCATAATGAGCTTGAGGTCTGACATGTAAAATTCTTCAATAGGCAGAATTTAACTGAAACTTAAGTGTGGCGATGGTTATAGATAAAGACTCAAGATTTGCTCACAAATTGTCAAGAAAGCCAAGGGAGTAGAGATTTACAGTAATGGAGGAAAGCGGAGAAACTTAATTCTTCCACTTATTGTGTATTTGGCTTTGGTATGTTAATTATTTTCTGTACTTCAGCTTGCTCATTTTTATCATGAGGATAATAAATCTAGCCTTGCCACCTCAGAGCAACATTCTGATGAACAAAGGAGATAATGGATATGAAAGCACTTTATAAACTGTATAGCACTTTGCAATTCCAAGTTACTTTTTGAGTAAAATATAACATAAACTTTGGAGAATACCCATATTTATAGGTTCAGAAGAAAAGGAGCCAGAGGAAAGAGCAAAGAAAGCAGAAGTTTGCCAGGTTAGTGCCCCAGTAAACTTGTAGAGAAAATATGTTTCGGGGAAAGGAGTTATTGTTGTATAATCGTTAGTAAAGATGATTCAGAGAGGTCAAGGAAGGTGAAAACTAAGAATCACTAAGGGGTTTTAGAAGAGTGGTTGTAAAATAGAAGAGTGATCTGTGCGGAAGCCAGATTATAAGGAACTATTGTAGTGAGTGGGTGTTGAGGAAGTATAGGCCGTAAGGATGGATTTCAGTTTTGATATTTGTCTGTTAAAGGAAAGAGATAGAAAGACCATAATTTAAGAGGAGAATTTTTCTTAGACTTGAGTGAGGTGAAGAAGCTGGTAAAGAAAGCTGTAATTAAAATAGATTGTTTACTGCGTAGTTATTGTATACTATGTATGGGTAGGGTAGTCTTAGAAAAGAGGGTGATCATCTCATCTTGTTCAGAGAAGAGGATGAGAAAACTCAACAAGTAGAGGGGCCTGTGTGGGAGTGTATGTGTTTAGCTGGTCAGTAGTTGAGAAAGTTCCTGGCAGTGGCCTTGATATTTTTAGCAAAAATGTGAGAAGATGGGATGAATATCTTGAGAAAAGCAGGAAAGTCTTCAAACAGTTCCTAACACACCCAGCTTTGTTGGAATAGGACATTTTTACCTTTTGAGACACCAGCAAATTACATATGAGCCAGAGAACCTAGTGTTTCATCTGTTGAATGCGAAGGAGTGATATGGAGACAAGATTTCTTTCCTTATTTATACCATCTTATTTTCACCTTGCTGCTACTTCTATATCTGTTTTTGTATTTAACTTTTTGGGTAAAATATTACCTAGGCATTTTCCTCCATTTCCTCCATCCACAGTTAAATATTTTGGGGATGATAATGTTTTAAGTTCATAGAAAAAAATATATTAAAAAATTGTTACTAAAATATTTTGTTCACAGGTAACCAGATCCAGTAGTTATACCAGAAAGTCCCAGTTCCAGGTAGAAGAGGAAGATATTGAAAAGCTAGAAATTAGGTATGTGCCTTGAGCTTTTACAGAATTGCTTTTTTCTGTGCCAAAAGAAAAGCCTAAATTTAACTGAAAAAGGTGAACCAAGCTTAATACAATTTTCTTTAGCAAGTTGGTTGATGAAAATTAGAAGAATTGGTATCTAATTTAAATCCAACTCATCTTTTCAAAATCCGATATCTATGCAGAAGTAGTCAAGGTGTATTTATTTTATAAACAAATATGACCTAATTCACCTATTTTTATATTATTTTTATAATTTTCCCCAAATTTAGTTGCTTCTTAAATTTCTGAATCATAGCATAATGGATGCAGAGAATATATAGAAAAGCAATTATATCTCAGACAATTTAGAAATAATTTTTTTATTCTTCTTGACATATCTGCTGTCTAACAGAAATTTCAGTGAGGTAAGAAGTCTTATAAGATAATTCAAGAGGTGCATGTGTTTGAAGTCTGTGCTACCTTAGGTCTTAAATTTATCTATGCTTTTTGGGAGGGGAAATATTTTGTAAATGCATGTGCAGGTGTGGTGTTAACAAGTGTGTTCATCTGAAGGGTGTATTAATCATGTTTGGAATGATCAGGTAATGTACTTTTCTAAATCACCATGTTTACATATTAATTGGTTATAATTGAGAGAGACACTGTAATCTTGGTGCTGGTTTCTTTTCTCAAGTTCAACAAAGTAACTCTAGTCTATTGCTGCACATTAAAATAAAGCCTACACTTTGAAACCAGTAAACTTAAGCGCTTTCTTTTAGACTTTTTAAAATGGTTACTTTTTGTGCTTTAAAATAAAAGCTATTACAGTATTTTGCTTTCCCAGTCTGATAGGTATATGACATGCTAACATCTCTTTACTTTTGAGCATGTAAAATTGATGCTATAATACAAAGTGATTTGAAGCTGTTTGGGTAGCGTGTGTTCTTTAACGTTATTTGCAAAAAATAAAGCCAGTTTTCACTTTCAGGATTGACTTGTGGAACAATGGAAACCTGGTGCAAGATGTTTTCCTAGGTGAGATTAAGGTTCCTGTGAATGTATTAAGAAATGACTCTTCTCATCAAGCTTGGTAAGAAAACAAACGTTCTGGTAAACTCCATAGTAGGTCACCCCTGTAATACCCTGTGTATGCAATTAAATGCATATTTTAAATTTGCAGTGGGATAAGCCAAAAGTCACTAATATTTGATTTAGTTATTAATTCACTGTTGCAGAAATAGAAGCAGATTGGTAGTTTTGTGGCTTGACTTGTGTGGTACTAGGGTGAAAGAACTGAATTGCCTAGAAATATTTTTCTGTTAAACTAAATCTTAACTCCAAGGGGAAAATGGGAAACATTTAAAACATCACTTCAGAGTTGCCTGTATGAGAAGATGCTTGGTCACAAATCATCGTCTGCAATTCACAAGCTTTATTAGTCATGATTGGAACTGTGGATATTTGAAAGCAAAGGGCTTATTTGAGGGACCATTTATGGGGTCAACCAGCCTGTGAGTTTTCCTTCACCACACCCCACTGAAATACACTATTTGATGACCCTGTTATTTCTTTCTACATGTCTAGGGTCTATATATTGTTGAGCTGATTCAGTTAATAACACTTTTCAGGAGTTTGGGGGGCTCAGTAATGGCTACAATCTTATCTTATCTTTTCATGACCCAGCAGTAGTGACATTAAACTGATTTAAAAAAAACTTAATGTTCAAACATTAAATTGATGTTAGTTTCCTTAGCATAATTGATGTGACACTTATTGTTTTTTCTGTCTATAGCACTTACAAACATGTATATCCTGTCCCTTCCAATAGGTAGCCTCGATTCGGGACTCAACTGAGTATAAAAGAACATGCCTTTCTCGTTTGCCTTTTAAGGCCTACTTGTTAAATTTCTGTTTCAACTTCCTGAAAAAGGAATTGAAGCTGAGTATTTAGATGTTTCTTACTGTGGGCATTAGTCTTATTTGTCCTGAAAGAACCTGCCTCTCCTCCTTGACTGTCAGACATTCATCTGTTGCTCTCTTGCTCTCAAGCAGTTATTCTTTATAAACTGATTTTTAGACTCTCAAAATTTTAATTTTATTTTTACCTCTTGCTAATGCAGATCAGAGGTTTATTGGCCTTTACAGTGCTATTTTGTGGAATTTCTAAAATGTATCCACAGAGGGAAAAAATTTAAATTTAGTCACTATGAAAAATTGATGAACCTTTGGGATCCATCATGCCCCCTCCTCTGCCGTCTTTCCATAAAATATAAATTTTAAAGTGAAATTTTCTGGACCAATTTATCAAGTTTAAAATTATATGCCATACTATTCAGTACCGGGGTGGCGGGGACATGGGGGGAGACTTCTTATTGTACCATGAAGGGCTCCCAAGGTGAACCTGAAATGTGCCACAAAGCCTATATTTTAAGTGAGACTATTTCCATATATGCCCTCCAAATTTGATAAAACTTTGGCCAACTATGTTGGCATGATGTAAGAACAATAAGAGACAGAAATCAGTTTTATTCCTATAAATTTTTTTGTCAATAGTATTAACACTTTAAAGCAACCTTCCAAAAGTACAAATGGTAAAATATTTATACAGTATTAAATAGAAACATCTGCTAATTTGTTTATACTTCCATAGATATAAGGAAATATTAAAATGTGAATGCCATTTCCTTTTAAGTCAGAAATTAAACAGACCCTTTGCCAATTGCAATGCTGTAGCATCTCCTTATGGGATTGATGGTAACTGCATGAAAACTCAAGGAAAGCTTTATTTACCTTCAGGATTTCAGTCATATTCTTAATCTTCATATTAGGAAAGAGAATAGTTACCAATAATGTAATTTGCTTGTTAAAACGTCTCAATTTGTTTTTCTTTCTACTTTCCACTTACGTTTTGTCTGTTAGTCTTCTCCTAAAAACTGATAACTTTGTTTCAATTTATTCTTAAATTATACCATGATTCAGTCACTTTCCCATTTCTTTCTTAACTACTCAGTTCCTCAGTTTTTTTATTCTCCAACTTCTGTCAGATACTAAGATTGGTTGTTACTGTTGATATTAGCTAATTTTTACTTTAATTGTAGATAACAGAATTTTATTTGATTTTTTTGGAATGGGTAGAATACATGGTTTATAGTTCAAAAGGTGAAAATCTCTCTCCTATCCTGTCACTCAGCTACTCAGTTTCCATCTTCTCAGGCAGCCACTCCTTTGGGTTTATGGAAATATTTTTTGTATCTACAGGCAAATTTGTATTCTTTACATAGGTGGATACATTCTGTATCCTGCTTTGCAGTTTGCTTTTTTTCACTTAATATAATAGAATCTCAATAAATATTTGTTAACTATTGATGGTAGTTAAAAGAGTATAGACTCTGGAACCAAATTGCCTTGGTTCAGATCCCATCTCTGTTGCTAACTTTGTGACCTTGAACATGTTATTTAACATCCAAGAATTTGGGAGATAAGGGTAATTAAGTTACCCACTGAGTAAAATTTGAGTAAAATTCCAGTGAAACAAAGCAAAACAGGATCTGTAAATCTGAATATGGAAGATGGGGACACTTTAAAAATGGGTAGGTGCTGTCACAGGGAAGCAGAACGAGACTGTAATTGAGTACACAATAATACAAGTAATCTTACTCCACTGTGTATGGAAAATGCTAGTTAAAATGGAAAAAGAAGATTAGTCTAGAACAGTAAAAAGTGATCCCAAAGAGGCAGACATTGGTACTGCCCATTCAAGCACAGTTGAGGGGGGAAGGAATTCTGGTCAAGAAGCATTATTATTATTTTCTTGGCAAGATTATCATTATGATATTCATTATGATATATGTCACGGCCCAGGGGGGCTTTTGTGGCTCAAGGACTAAAGACAGCACTGGGCAAGGTTTGAGACATGAGCTTTTATTCAAGGCTTACTTACAAGGAAATGGAAGTCAGTCATGCTGCTCTGAATGAAGTCAAGAGCTGCTCTGAATGGCAGCAAGTTCAGAGCTCAGTGTGTAGGTACTCTGCACTTTGGTGGGGCTGATCAAGCCGGTTATAGGGGCTTGAGACAAAGACATTCCAGTGGGGTTTGAGAGCATAAGCTTGGGAATGGGGGTCTTGTGACATAGGGAAGGATTGACTGTAGTCAACAGGGAAGAGGGCAGGATTACAGGTTATCTTATAGATAATAGTATCTCAGGGAGTTTCAGGGAGGAGGTAAGCTATAGATTACGTTTAGTGCTGGAGGCCTGATTTTACAAAGAGAATAGGTCAAACCTTAACTGACATAGGTCACGCAGGCTGCTGTGTGTATAGTCTTCAAGGCCCTTAGGAAAGGCTCTGGGCCTGGGACTCCCATAATGTATGAGTGTTGTCTCAGCTAGAGATTCTCAAGACTACTTAAATCTCTGTTTTTTTTGCCTTTGTACTCACCACAGCACCTTCTGAAAATCTGGCTTTCCAAATAATTTACCAACAGGTAAAAAAAAAACATGTATTGGTCACAGTGGGGGCATATAAATGAAATACTATGGTAAATGTTGATAATTGTTGAAACCAAATAATGCATGCCTGGGGGCATTATTACTAATATTAGTATTCTCCCTAGTTTTGTGAATGAACATTTTCATAATGAAATATATCAGTCACCCCCAAAAATGCAAATACCTATACCACTTGATGGTTGTATTTCTTTGCATAAATTTAGTAATGGGCCTTCTGCTTTACATAAATCAAGCTCTGTTCTTAGTCATTGCAATTTATTTCAGTTTTACTCTTAGATGTGCTGATAAAATTATCTGAATTTGCAAAACTACAGAACATATTTTAGGAAATTACCAAAGTCACATGCCCTTGTCAGGGTGCTTGGTGATCAGTACCAAGCTAGACTTTCCTTAGAGATACTTCTGAGTCACCTTTCTTAACAGGCTTGTTCCCAGTTATTTAATTGGGCAAAAATCACTAATTGTCAAATCAGAGAAGAGAATAGAACAGGAATTTCTTAAAGACAGGAATTTCTTTTTTGGGGTAGTGATATAATTTTGCCTGATTAATTCACTGGCTCTCTTTTCTATGTTTATCATATCTTTCTCAAAGCTAATAAATATTTTGTTAACCCCCCCTTTATTTTTAGACAATTAGTCTATTATAGGAGGCCATAGATAATAAATCTAAAAATTAAGTGTCAGAACTACATCATTTCCTTTATAAAAAACATTCCAGCAAATAAGTGAGGAAGGAATTATAAAATGACCAGTTTGCCATCCATGATGATTAATGGCTCTACGCCATGATCATCAGTGGCTGCTAATATAAAAAGAGAAACAATCAGACATTAGTGCCTCCTGGTGGAGCTGCACAACCTTATCAATGAAGTATTCTTGCCAGAATATCAAATCTTAATCTGATGAATCCTCAAGATCTAACCACCAGTATGTAGGAATTACAGAGGAGCCAGAGGAGCATGTTAATGACATCATGGAGACAGAGAGTTAACACTCCCAAATTTGCAAAACTCTATAGGACAAACTACCTGGTTTCATGGTGGGAGAATCTATAAATTAAGAGAGACTTAAGAAAGCTGTCAACCAATTACAGTCTATTATAGTCTATGGACCTGCTGAACTATTTATAGTTGAAATTATAAATCATGGGAATTGTTTCAAAATAATGCAGGAGTGGGATGGTATGAATAGAATGAATGGAGGTATAGTGAAACAAAATTGGCCTTGAGTTGAAGGCCAGTTGTTGAAAACAGGTGATGAATACATGGTAGTTCAATATTCTACTCTCTACTTTTATAAGCATTTTAAAATTCCCATGTTAAATTAAAAAAAAAAAACACTGTAAGAGATCTGATTTTGGTCCCACAACCTACTCGTTTCTAAACATTTCTCATTTCTTGGATATTTAAAGTTGCTTCTATTTTTGCATTATATTACCTTTCACTTACCTGAAAAAATTTCATGTAAATCTGATTTTTGCAAATAATAATATCTTCAGTGTAGTTATACTGTTATTCCTTTAATAATATAATAAATCTATAACTCTTCAATCACTAACTTTTATAAGTTCAAATTTCTACATATAGGATTTATTTTAAAACAAGGTAACTTATGCTTTCTTGTAGTGTATCTTATCTATTTCAACTAAATGCTTCTTTCTTAAATTTAATTGGTAAAATTTACTTTTGATAAAACATAAAACTTACTTAAAATCCAATGCATTATTTTTTTCTAAACCTTCAAGCAATGAAATTTATGTAATCCCTTTGAGAGCTTCATTTTTGTATTATCTATACTTTTTGTTTCCTGGCTAAAAATCTGTTTACAGCTTTCTAGTCTGTCATACAACCAAAGATAAAGCCTCTTTAAATTAATAGCTTGCTGCCTCTGAAGTTTCCTAAAGATCAGGGTGACTTTTTTGATTAGGTTTTCTTACGGCTTAGTTGTTTATTTACCTTACTGGCTTGGCTGCTCTTTACCATTGCATGGCATTGATTGTGTTCTTTTTTACTTTAGGTACTTGCTCCAACCGAAAGACAATGGCAATAAACCTTCCAAAACTGATGACTTGGGATCTCTTCGATTAAATATATGTTATACAGAAGACTATGTACTTCCTTCAGAGTACTATGGTCCTTTGAAAACTTTGCTGCTAAAATCACCAGATGTTAAGGTACTTAGAACTCTTGTGTATACTTTTATACAAAAAAGCTAAAATAATTCTGTAAATGATGAGGAAAAGATTTCAGAGAATCAAGTCTTATCAAAGCAGTAAATATACATATTTAATTTATCTGAACCAGAGTACTGTGATTCCGATCAGTGTGTTCCAAATTTCATCTCTAATAGAAATTTGGAAAATTAAGTATTATTTTCTACAACAGATATAGTTAATGAACTTATTTTAATTATTTTTACAGGTTAGTGACTGCAAATTTATTCATGTTTTCTTGATTTTGTGCTTACTTTCTGTATTCTAGCCCATATCTGCCTCAGCTGCTTACATTTTGGGTGAAATATGTCGAGATAAAAATGATGCTGTTTTGCCCCTTGTACGACTGCTGCTGCACCATGATAAACTTGTTCCTTTTGCCACTGCAGTGGCTGAATTAGACTTGAAGGATACACAGTAAGAGTTATATCTTATTAAATGTTAATTATGTGTTTTTGAAATCAAACCTTAATTTGCCAAATTGTTTTTGTAATCTAGGTTCTTTGGTATTTAACCAGCCTTACGCATAGTAGACTGACAAGAATTTCTTAGCAAGTAATAAGATGTTCTTTATCAAACAGAATCTGCCAACAGTAAAGATAATTAATCAATTGTTACTAAATTTTGTTCTTTCTATAATGATTCCAGTGTCACTTTAAAAGTAAAACATCAGGGTGGCAGTTTTTTTTCCCTTTATCCATTATATATCACTCCTATATAAGCACACGACACATTATAAAAAGCAATCAGGTAACTCTTCATTTCTACCAGAGTTCAACACGGTTATTTTATATACACACACATACTTATATGATACTTTCGTGGTTCATAAACATCCCAAATACCTAACGTAGTTGGTTTTATTTATTTTTTATTTTTTAACTTACTTTCATACATTTTTGGTAACTAATTTTGATAAGTTTGGAAAACCTAATGGCTACCAGCTTTTAAATGGGTGGAAAAAAAAACTACTAAAATGGAATATTGGCCAAAGTCAAATATCTCATGTTAATAGTTTTGTAGCCTTTGTTTATTACACTTGGCTTCACCTTATTTATATTTTTATTTCAGAGATGCAAACACAATTTTTAGAGGAAATTCCTTGGCTACCCGATGTCTGGATGAGATGATGAAAATAGTGGGAGGGCACTACCTGAAAGTAACATTAAAACCTATTCTAGATGAGGTACATAATACACTTCCAAAAATGATAATTTTGGGCTTTCATCTAATGATCTATTGATGGGAATGATATATCCATTCGTATACTACTGAAAGAATAAGGTCAACATTTGAGAAGTAAATAATTTACTTTTCTATCAATGGAGTTTTACTCAAAGAGCACATTGTACTATAATCTACATCATTATTTCTTTTTTATTGGATTTCTGTGCTAGATATTTTCTTTTAGCTGGAGTTCCAAATACTTAAGAAATATGTTTTGATAGAATTCTTCTGGAATATTGTATACATTATGTCTGGGTGGGAGTTTTAAAATTTTCTATAGTTTTAATTTTTATAATAAGTTTGTATTATAGAAATAATGGTTATTTTCATTTTGCCAGGTTATTTAGGAAAAAAACATTAATTGAAAAATTAATCTGTTTTCAGATATGTGAATCCTCCAAATCCTGTGAAATTGATCCTATTAAATTGAAAGAGGGAGATAATGTAGAAAATAATAAGGTAAGTCCTTATTATATCTATGATTGCATACAAAATTGGTCTTAATGATGTACGTGTTTCCTACTTATATTGTACTATTGCTGTGTGGAGGGGAGTGATGATGTTGATTATTTAAATAAGGCCATTAGTAATAGCTTATTCCATGACTAGTTTTTAGATGGTTATTTTCTCATTGGATTTTACTTTTTTATTGTTGTTGTTCTTAATTTTCTCTTTCTTGGCTCTAATAACAGTAGTGGATTAAGGCTGTATCTGGTTGCACCCTCCATTCTGACCATTCCTTTGGAGTCAAGCTGATTAGGCTAAATAGCAGCATGACTTGATCTGTTAATACTCTTATCTGCCTGTGAGAAAACCATGAGTGTGTTAGGGACACAAGTTTTCATTGGATTAGACAGTTTCCCTGACTTCCGTTCAGATCATTTTACTCTCTGTTGCTTCTTATTCCATATATTCACCTCTTACGTCTAATTAGTCTAAATCTAATTTTTAAAGTTAGGTCAGAGGGTAAATTGTCCTTTAATGGAATGAGTTTGGGGAAGGGAAGCAGGGCTTTGGAATACTAGATAGTGACTTTCTAATAAATCTCATTTTCATTGCATATTTTTTTTCTATAAAGTCTATCGAAGATTTGTGAAAATCAAAAATTTTAATGTTTACCCTTTTTAAATCCTACAGGAGAATCTACGCTACTATGTTGACAAGTTATTCAGTACAATTGTAAAATCAAGTATGAGCTGCCCCACTGTTATGTGCGATATCTTTTATTCACTAAGGCAAATGGCTACTCAGAGATTTCCTAGTAAGTTCCATCGTTACTAAAACATAAAACATGCCCTTCTTTTCCTATATTTGATTTTTTTCTAGTTAGTTATGGTGTATTTGTGTGAAGTGTTTAAGGTACAGTCTTTAGTTTTTCAAAATGGTTCTAGTTTTTTTTTAAGGACCAAATTGATTTGTTTTCCTTGTAATCTCAAGACAAATATTCTTTATTTCAGTACAGTGGCAACTTTATACCAAAGGCAAATCCAAAAATCATTATTTTTAAGAAATGCAAAAATTTAGAACTGTAACATATTATGTAAGTAAACATTTATGCTAGGTGCATATGAGATTGTTAAATGGAATAAACAAAAATAACCTTCATTATCTGTGTCAATTGCTTTTTCATTCTGCATGCATTCAAGTAGTGGGACTCTTTAGTTCCATATGAATGACTAGATTTTCTCAAACAGATTGAGAATGCCAAGGTTTTGGTGGTGAGGAGTATCTTACAGAAATGACTTTAGACATTAGAAACATTTCTGTTGCACTAAACATAGAATTTTGAGGTACACATATCAGTAATGCTTTAATTTTGCAAGAATAGCTGTTTCAAGACTTTGCTTGGAAACAAACATTTTGTAAAGTTAAGAATTGTTGTCTTCTACTGTCAGTACTTGGAATTATTCTAGTTTTATACATCTCTGATAAGTAAATAAACTTGTTATAGTTCTCCTTCCAGATCTGTGTATGAAAGTGAGAGTGGGGCAGAGGTAGCACTTAAATTATCAGTCTTACCCAGCTATGGGAAACTATAGTTACTTTAGTAACCATCTGAATAGATTTCGCTGTTTTATCGGATTCATTTAAGTCAGTGTGTGCACACACACACAAGCACAATTACCTATTCCTCTGCTAAATTTACTCAGTACACTTTTGTCAAACAGTAGATAAATTCAGACCTAAACAGTTAACATCAAATAAGTATATAAAATATGGTCTTGATAACAAAAATCTGGGCAGCAGAGACATTAACATATGAATAGATGAAATGCTGATTGGAATTATGTTTTTTAAACAGTGAGTTAGATCATCAGTACCACATTAAGTACTTACTGAGTGAACAGGCACAGTGCTAGCTTGCTTATCTTCTATTCTCATCTTCACGACACTGCACAAGGTAGGTAAAACTTCCACTAGGTAGATAAAGAAACTGAGGTTTAGAAAAGTTAAGTAGTTTGCCCATGTCCCTGGTGTGGCCAGCTAGGTCTCAGTTAGGCCTGGCCTACTCTGCAGCACATGCTACTAATGACTATCCTCTACACTACCTGATGATCTTGTCCTTAAATATGCTTGGACTGTTTAATTCTTTATATAAATGATTTAAAACATTTTGATTTTTTATAGATGCAAATGTATCTCCTTAACTCTCTTTTTGTTGGCTTAAAGATTAATATGTCTTCATATCCTCAGCAAACCACAGTATTGATAGTTTCATTGCCATAAAATATTTTCATGTTCTCTCATTTGTTGTTCTTACTCTCCTGGGAGGATGCGTGGTGAGGTGGCAGGCAGTAAGTAGGAAGTCAGTATTGTTAAAGACCTACAGATTAAATAACTTGTCAGTGGTTATCTGGTGAGTAACTTATGGAGTTAAAACTCAAACCAAATCCAGAGATTCTTTTTCTTACTCCACCTGCTTCTCTACCATCTGCTTGTTGGGTTAAGTTATTGACTCCAGTCTAAGATGAAAACTAGGTAAATAATAAAAGCCACAGGTAGTCTTCAGTTCATCTGCATTTTTATATGGAATATTGATTGCTTTTTTTAAAGAAAGGATTTCTGGCTAATGGTTTTTATTGCATAGCTTTTGATATTACTAGGATTTTTGAGGGACAAATTGAAACAGTGTCCTAAAACTGAAAACAATGTCCTGTCCTAGTCTTTGAGGTAAACTGTTGCCACTAGATAGTGCTAGATACTACTTTTATTTTTGTTATTGTAATTCCAGGAGTCTCTTCTTGCAGATGAGGAAAGAGGTATTTTTCAAATTGAAATATTTCTGAAAATCTAGCAGCTTTGCCTTTCATTTTCTTTATTATTTCTTATTATTTCTTTTAGATTTTTTGTAGTCATAGGATTTTTTTCTTTTAGTCATAATCATTACTATCATTTCATCAACTCAATCATTACTAGACAAATTATATTTATCTCCTATTTAGTTTACATGTTTTTCCAGTATTTTTTACTTTGTCATCTTTGTTTTTTAATGTGTTTTTGTGCATGACATTTCACCATTTTTTTTCCTGCAGATGACCCTCATGTTCAATATTCTGCAGTGAGCAGCTTTGTATTTCTTCGTTTCTTTGCTGTAGCCGTAGTATCACCTCATACTTTTCATTTGCGACCTCATCATCCAGTAAGTGTTTGTTCTTTTCAAGGTTTTATTCCATTTTTATTTATTAAAATGAAGAAAAGATAAAATAACAAGCCAATTTCACTTGGCTGTGTTTTCTTATAACTGTTACTTAAATTTACTGGGCATTTTTTTTGGCCGTTTCAGTTTACCAGAGAAGGCTGAAAATTCTATTATTATATTTTGTTGTTCAAAGATAATATTGCACAAGAGTTGATAATTGTTGAAGCTTGGTGATGGGGACAAAGGGAATTCACTGTAGTTTCTCCCTGCTGTTGAATATGTATGTAAATCTCCATAATACAAGCATTATTTATTTATTCCTTTTTTATTTACAGGTTTAGTTAGTTTTGTTTTTTAGAAGAACCTACTTTCCTGGTTGTTTTAAAATAGTTTAATCTTGCAGATATTTTTAAATCTCACAAAAATTTTAAGAGAGGCATTTCTGAAAGATACATAAACTTATTGGAACATAATCTGGCATCTCCATACTTTCTTTTTATTTACCTGGAATAACACTGTAAATATATGAGATTTAAATACTGTTTAAAGCATATAATCTTTTTGTTCTGAAGTCTTGTTTAATTAAACATGTTTATTAACATTTTTGAATTTTTTATTTTTGCTGTCTCTTTTTCCTTTTTTACAGTGTATTTTTGCTTAATCTTTAAACTTTTCATGTTCCAAATATTTTATAATCTTATCCAGTTGCTTCTAGTTGCAGATTTGTATAGCAAATAATAATAACCAACATTCACTTAGTACTTACTTTGTATTGAACCTTGTTCTTAATATTTTATATGTTCTAACTCATTTAATCCTTCCAGTAACCCTGTAAGGTAAATTCTGTTATCATCCCCATTTACAGATAATGAACTCAAAATACAGTAACTTCCCCAAGGTCACACAACTAATAAATTACAATTTGATCTCACTCAGTTCGAACTGGATTAAACCAGCATTCTGAGTGAGTCTTCACAGTTTGTGATCTTAGCTCTGTTCCTATAGCCTCTTACGCAGACAGATATTTGAGTACCTATAATGTACGAAACCTATGCTCAGCACTGGAGATGCAGTGATGAATAAGAAACTCCCTGCCCTCAGTTTAGAAGTTGCACATTGAATAACATAGTGTAGAGGAGATACACAGGTATGGAGTTAAAGTGGGCTGTGAATGCCCATTCCTCCCCTTGAGAGCTGTGTGACATTGGCTACTCACTTAACTGTGAGAACTGAATAGAATCATGATGCAGTGGTAGCAACACAACCTTCTCTTGCCAAAGAACAAACTGTGAGTAGTTGCAGCAGAGCATGGGCCAGTGTCCTTTTGTTCACGGGGATGTCCTGTCTATGACTATGTTATTGCAGCTGCAGAGAATTCTGGGGCAGCAATAGCAAGGTGGGAGCATTCTAGATATAAACAGAATTTTATATCTGAACTTGTGGCTCTGCCTTGTAGTTAAACTTGGATATACATATTCTTCTAATAGATGTTGCAATAAAATCCTTCTAACCACAAACTCTTTGTAGTTTAGGTCACTGTTTTCCTATCATTTTGCCAGAAGGACTGCTTCAGAACTGCTGTATAATTTTATTGTTTGCCTTCAAGTGTAACTTTATCCCTGACTTGAAAGAACATTCCAGTCTAATTGGGGAGGTAGAACAAATATATAAGATAATCTTCAACTAGGACCTGATTAGTACCAAGTAAGGAGTAAAGACCTATCATACTATTGATATTTAGAGCAGGAAATGGACCCAGTGACTTGGAGTGATGACATTGTCAAGACCAGTATTGAAAGTTAGAGTGCTTGAGGAAGAGAACTGATGAAAGGATGAATCATTGGATTTTACATTTAGAAGTTCTTTGAATTTCGAGAAGCCAGTTTTAGTAGAGTAGTGGAGAAGAAACTGAGATTGAAGAATATTAAAGAATAAGTAGGTGAATGCAGTTTTACCTGGGAAATATACCAAACGTAAGCTTGTCCCGCTGCTGAAAGACATTGGCAAAGTCAAGCATGTACATGTGCATATGTGTGTGTGGCGGGGGGGGGGGGTAGGGAGTATGTTAACATTGACATACCACTCTTTTGAGAAATTTCATGGCGAGCAAAAAATAGGATTAAAACATCCTTCTCATATTCCCCTGTCCTCCCATTGATATCTCCTTTCACAACTCGGCTAAGGTAGACTCTTCTAACCCTTATGTCTGAGTTATGTGTGTCTATAGTACTCTGTAGCCCTGTCATGGCATTTTTCATTCTGTTTTATAATCATCTGTTTCTAATCTCTCCATATGGACTATAAATAACTTAAGAACAAAGGCTGGATCTTTTTAAAGTTTGCGTGTCCCAAGAATACGGACACAGTTTCTAGGACAAGTAGATGCTCACTAGTGTTGGATGAATGAAAGATGGTAGCTTAGAGAGGGATCAGGTCAAATGGGAAAACTTCTGCATGGTTTAAACAAAGGGGAAGAAAACAGCAGAAAGAGAGAAATTAAAGAGAGAAGGGGGTTACTAATATCAGATCAATATTCTGGAGGATACAAAAAGGTTGTCTTTAAAAGAAAAAATGATGGGATTAACATTGGGAAAAAAAAGAACAATTCCTCCTTTGAAATAGTTTTTTTGTGGTTCATAAACAGTCAAATGTGGCAATCTCATATGGCTCAACCTAATATAAGGAAAGGAGGATAGGATGTGTGAATGTACACCAGGTTGTTTTGAGGTGAGAAATTCAACATTTCAGTTGAATTTAATAAGTATTTATACAATATATACTACATGTATTGGGTGTCAGATAACTAAATTCCTGGGCATCTGTGAAAGGCAAGGTCATATATGAAAAATGGTGGTAGGGAAAATATGTAGAACACCTTATATGTAGAGTACACCAGGGAATCAGCAGTAGCTGAATGACATGATTGTCAATGGTAGTGAGGGCTGTGTTGATGTGAACAAACCTGTAATGTGCAGAAATTGTATAAAATATGCTTTTGTTCCTTGTTTCCAATTCAGGAAGTAATGGTTTAAATAGGGAAGTCTTGGTGAAATTCATTTCAAATTTAGTTTACCAGCACATCTTTAAAAATTTTAGTTTCTTCAGAGGCAAAGAATTGTAGGGACCATATATACACGCACACGTACATACACACACAATGGAATTTTGAATGTTCCATCTAAAATATTTTCTGAATAACCTTAATTTAGGTGTGTTACTGTAAGTATATCATGATGATCATATCCCAGGATATTGCTTCATTTCCAGATTCCCTTACATACTGGTCTTCTCTTCCCATTTATATTCACTGCCTATTTTCAATATGGAGATACTAAAATAGGGGAGTCAGTTACACAAATATATGCATTGATTTAAACTCATCAGGCTGTATATTTAAGATCTGCTCATTTCACCATATGTTAATTATACCTCAATTTAAAAAAAAAAAAGGAGCAAGGAATTAATAAGGGAACACTGTTTAGTCAATTTTATTCACATTTAGTTCTTTCAAGTAGTCAGGCCTGAAAAACACCTTGAATAGACCCAACTAGTTACCCTCTTGTAAGATCCTCAATGAACTGTTCATTTCCTAAACTGAATTTAGTTCTTTGTTTCCATAGAAAAGATTTGATTGCTGAAGTCACAAAGATTTTTGAATATGCTTAGAGATGGGTTGAGCACAGAAAATATGGAAACTGACATTTTAAGTCATTAGGTAGAAAAAAGTAGATGCCATTAACATTCTAAAAGTGAATATAATTTGTAAGTTAATCCAACCTGCCATACTGTACAAAACAACTTATAATAATTGATTACATTATGACTTCCTAAGTAACACATTGTTAAATATAATTACCATAGGAGGAACTGTCAATAATACATAGCATTTTTAGTTTCTTTTTCCTTAGTCTGGTGAGGTATGCCTAATGATTTTAACTGTATCAGTGGTTTGAATTAACATTTTTTATTAACTGTTGTAGAGCACTATGGTCTTAACTCTTCTACTTTTTATACAAATTATATTACCTGAAAACTTAATGGGAGTTTTGTGTCTTTTTTATATTCTTTAGGATGTGCAGACAATTAGAACATTAACTCTCATCTCAAAAACTATTCAAACGTTGGGAAGCTGGGGGAGTCTGTCCAAAAGCAAGGTACATTTTTACTTACTTTATTTTGTTTTCACACTTCTAAATGTGATTATACCCTATGATCCTTTCTCCCTACCCCCTTCCAAATTAAAAACAAAACATAAACCCTCCCAAAATATACAGACTCTATAGCTAACTTTCAAATAGCTGTTGCATCTTAGTCACCTGTTAAAGAGGATAGTTTGATTTAAATTGATATATCTCAAAGGGAGAGAGAGTTTAATAAGATTATGCAGGAGCAGTCTATTTATCTATGCCGTAAATATCTAACAGCTGTGGAAAGATGTCTTCAGCTCCAAGCCCCATAACCCTTGAAATATATTATGGAATCCTTTTAGGCCTTAATTCTCAGTTTGAAAATACAGAACTATATTATTAGTTCTTTACTTAATATATAAATTCTGGTTTTTTGTTTTTTGTCTTTTTAGTCAAGTTTCAAAGAGACATTCATGTGTGAATTTTTCAAAATGTTTCAAGAAGAAGGATATATTTTAGCAGTTAAAAAGGTATGATCTTTTTATTCTGGAAATATTAAACATTTCTTTCCATGTATCATTTGGGGAGATAAATATTCTGTCTAGAATGCCCAGAATGCAAAAAAAATCTTTCATTGAATTATTTTTTCCCAGCCTCTTTACATTTCATGTTATTCCTAGAAGTCAGTCCTCAATTAAAAAAGAAATGTTTAAACTGTCCATCAAATATAAAAAAGCTCTCTTTTTCTTTCTTTCTCCTCCCATGCAAAGCTATGGGTTTTACAGCAAAGAAAATGAGTATTAGCAATAGCTACTATTGTCAGTGTCTGAGTATTACAAATAACAAATGTCTAGGTGGGTTGCTCAACAGCAGACCTATTGACGTTTTTGGCCAGATGATTCTTGGTTGTGAGAGGCTGTCCTGGCATTTGTAGGATGCTTAGCAAGATGCATGGCCTCTATCCATTAGATGCCAGTAGCATGCCCCCAGTTGAGAGGACCAAAAATTTCTCCATACATTGCCAAATGCTCTCTGAGGGGCAAAATTGCCTCTGGTTGAAAATCATGGGTCTAGGGGTAAAGGCTTAACATGGCACCTGACATATAGTGGGCACTTAATTGCCTTAATAAAAAATATATGAATTATTGAGGATTTTATAAATAATACAGGTTTATGGTTGTAACCTGATGAGCATGAGTATAAATTAAAATTTATTAAAGCCTGCATTATTTAATATCCTAACATGAAGCCCATAACATACAAAAATGCTGTACCAACAAGTTGAGAATGTTTTGAAAAGATCTTTAATTTCTTGAATCTTTAATCTTGAATCATTTAAACAAAATGTATCATTATTGTCAAACCCTAAAAACTTGTAAAGTTAGCTTGAAGTGCATCTAAAT
The DNA here is from genome assembly GCF_015220235.1 of Choloepus didactylus. Taxonomy (NCBI): domain Eukaryota; kingdom Metazoa; phylum Chordata; class Mammalia; order Pilosa; family Megalonychidae; genus Choloepus; species Choloepus didactylus. Next base: position 154,561,160 of record NC_051307.1, on the reverse strand, counting down.
TTGGCTCGAAGGAAGTATTGTATCTTTATTTATCATGATTCTAACGTAGTGAATCCAAATTAGCAAGACCAAATTTTAAAGGCTTCATCCAATTTCTGTAGATGGCAGTTGATTATCAAGAGTATATTTTGTCAAAGTGTATGTTTGGACTTTTTTTTTTTTCGTACTTTTAAGAATCTTACAGGGACTTGGTAAATGAAAATAAGGATTTTAAAAATTAAAGCCATTTGAAATTTTTTCACTTAGAATAGTGCAAGTTCAACCAAATTTTTTAAAACAACCACGAAAGGCTTTTAAGGAGAAAAACTTTCAAAAGAAAAGGCAAAGAAAAAGCTGCCCTTTGATTTTTAAGACATTGTTGAAACATTCTTGGGACACTGTAGGCAGACTTCTGTTGGCATGATTGTAATCTGTCTTTTGTTTTGGGGTTTTCCATGTTTTATGACCTAGGCTGTGGTATCATCTGATTTTTTTTCCTGATATAATCAGAGTGTGTAGAGTTGATAATGCCACTGAAGAAAGGATTTAAGGGTGCCAGGAGTTAGTCTATTCCTGCCCTGCACTGAAACGCCCACTCACATTCTTGTGGACTATCATTCTGTACTCCTCCTGTCCCATATTTGGTTCTAGCCTCCTAAAGTGGCATAGGATGGTTTGCCCTGACATTACTAGTTTTATTTATTTTTTACTAGTTAAGCCTGGATAGGTACAGTGATAGAAATTGCAAAAGTTTGTGAAGCCCAGTTTCACATTGCATACTGTGATACTGCACCAGATGAAAATAGATGGTAACTCTGAATCCTAGTCTCTTCCCACAGAGTTTAGGAAGGGTAGCCTGCATAGTTCTATAAACAGGGAGACCATATAATTTAATATCCAAACCAGGACCATTTTAAGAGTGAAAAGGGGTACTAATAATGTTTATGCTAGGACAGATAGGTATAGACTGAGATGATTCTGAGCAACCTGGAAACTATAGTCACCTTGCCTATAGTTCGTCTTAATTATTGTGTTTTCTCTCACTTTATATGTCTATATTTACCTCATAGTATATAATAATTAAATTATAATTATTTATCCTTATAAATATAATAAGTAATAAATATAATTATATCAAATAAATAGTTAAATAAAAATAAATCAGTAACTTCAGGCAAATACTAAGAAATAAAATTTCCAAATAACTCTGTTACAGTCCATTAGTGATGTCCCCAGTGGGAGGACTAAAGATATGATGGAGTACCTTTCAGTTCCCTTGGAGACCTATACCTGTGTCACATACATATAATGCAAAAGAAACTCTGTTCTTGACTTTGCACTTACCAAGATTTCTTTCTTGCAAACTAGAAGTAAACATTCCATTGGAAAACTTCACAAGTGTGGATTCTGGTGGACAGTCTACATCCAGTCTTAAGAGAAAATGGCCGTGTCCATAGATTCTACTTTAGATTAAGCACTGATGCCTCAATATCATCTGTATTGCAATCTAGGTGTATGTGTGTTTTTTAAGCCTTAAATGGGGCAACATAGAGGGAAATTCAGACCTTCTCTGAGTTTCTAATATTCAACATTGGAACTAAACAAATGGATAGTTTATTTAAGGGGTAAAATAGGATTCCTCTCTAAGAACAAGAATTGTTCCTTGAACTACTTATATCCCTTTCCCATGAAAAGACAGCCACGTGCCAGGAAGCACAGTCGAGGTGTAGCAAATTCATGCTCTTCACTGAGTGGCTTCCCATAGTTAGAGATGAATACTCTAAATTTCTTCAGCCATCTCAGTCTTTTCTTTTTCTACATAACACTTTTTCTCCATAGGAAGTTTTATAAATTGTGATTAGATTCCCAAGTTAACCCAGAGAACCCAATTACACTTCATTCATAACTATGAAATACCACCTACCAGGGCCAAAGTCAATTATACGTAATAGGAGTTGGCAAACTCTTTTTCCGTAAAGGACCAGAGAATAAACATTTCAGGCTTTGCTGGCCACATATGTTCTCTGCCACGTATTCTTTGTTTTTGTTTTTACAACTCTTTAAATTGTAAAAACTACTCCTAACTTATGGGCCTTACGAGAACAAGCTGCAGGTCAGATTTGGCCCACAGGGCCAGTTTGCTGATCTCTGACCCACAATTTATGTTCATAATCTATATCTAAAATCTTTGGGACTAGAAATGTTTCAGAATTTAATTTCTCAGAGTTTAACAGGGTAATTGGCATATACAGAATACTATGTAACACCTGAGTGTGGTGTTGGGTAACATAACATAACCAAAACCATAATGATTCTGTACCACAATGTGTGAATATTCACGCTAAGCAGGATAAATACAGACTATAAATAGCCTCGCATCAGTTGAGTCACATTGTACCCCCAAATGAGTTCACTGCAAATCAAAAACCAAACAAACCAAAAAAAAAAAACAAAAAACTTTTATATCCAGAGCTTTATGGATTTCAGAATTGCAGTTAATGGACTGTGGACTTGAATTATTTCTACAGGGTAATATATCCTGGATCTTAAGTAACTTGAGAATAAACTTTTTAGAATACTTATAAATTAGGGACTTCATCTACAATTAAATATTTTGTTTTATCAATTGCTATTGTGTATGTTCCTTAATAAGGAAGAACTTTACAGTATAATCAGTGGCATTTAAAATAAACTGAATTTTTTATGATATACCTTCTCACAATATAATATATGCCCATTTCTTCATTTAGTTCCTGGATGAAATTTCATCTACTGAAACTAAAGTTTCCAGTGGTACAAGTGAACCTGTGCATCTGAAAGAAGGGTAATTTAATGAAATTAGACATTAAAGTCATGTTTCAGTACAGACATTAAATAAGTACAAAGAGCATGGGTCAAGAGTGAGGAAGTCTGGATTTTTGTGCTGTGCTAGAACTGCCTAACATTGGTCAAGTAAGTCATCCTCACTATGCTATAAAATTCATCTGTAAGGTAAACATTTTGTCAGATGGACATGACTCCCTGTCCATACAGTCCCAGAGTTGTTTTGAAAATACATGAGATTATGAGTATTAGAGTACTTTGAAAACGTAACAGCTCTATTCAGTCTTAGAATGTTAAAGCGGAAGTGAAGGGAGAACTTCACTCCTTTGGCCTTTTTTTTCGATTCTGCATAGCACAATTCTGAATATTAAAGATTGTTCCATAAATTCAAGAATCACAGATAGTGAAGGCATTTTCATGTACTTTGTAGAAATCTTACACAGCTGTTCATGTCACTTAAAATTTTAAAGGGCAATACTTTGTTTTGTATTAACTATTTTAACCTTTGTAGCTAAATGTTTACATCTGTTGTTTTGGCAGTGAGATGTATAAAAGAGCTCAGGGAAGAACTCGGATTGGAAAAAAGAATTTCAAGAAACGGTGGTTCTGCTTAACAAGCAGAGAGCTCACCTACCACAAACAACCAGGTAGTTGTGTTTATGCTTTATTGTGGGTTTTTTTTTCATGGTTTTCAGTGAAGGTTTCTTTTCTGTTTCTTAATATGAATCTAGTGAATCCTTTCACTAATATTATAACTATTATTATAGTTTATAGTTTCTCATAGTGATATACACAGTAAGAATGTAATAAATATTTGACAAGTAACACCATGTAATTACATTTTTCTCACACATTAAATTTCTTACATTGCTAATAATGCTGTTCCTGCAGTGTGCTGTTTTCTAAAATGTCCCTGGTAAATCGCTGCTGTTATATAAGAGCAACAGGTAGACCCTATAGAACTTGGGGGTTTCTTTAACCCTCAGAGCCAAATTAGTAAGAATTGATACGTAATACATGAGAATATTTTAGTGGTTTGCTGGAACATGTTAATTCAAAATTCCCAGTCATACCATAGATTGCGGTCCCTGTGCACTTATCAGATTCCGTTTAAGTTTACTCCTTTGGGTTAAAGCATTATCTACATAAGGCCATTAGCTTCTGATGTTTTGGCTAGAATAACTTAAGTTTCTAGATTGTTTCATATACATAGAATCCCTTTTATTCAAAGTGATCAGGATCCAAAGATGTTCACTTAACCAAAAAAGACACTTAAAGCAAGAATTATTGAGAAGCAAACAAAACCCAAAGATGCATGCATATCTTAAACTTTTATGTATATTTGTTTACCAGTCTTTTGATGGAGCCAGGAATTTCCTTTGAATAAGGATCTACAGATCAGATTTCCCCTTTGTCTTTCTTGTGTAAACATACCCATAATGTATCAGTTTTCAGAATAATTTCTCTAAAGTGAAGCTAGAACTTAGATAAATGAAAAGTAATCCAAGTACAGAATCTTTTTGGATTTTCCTTACAGTTACCCTGATCTTTACAGCTGCCTCACCCGCACATAAATCAGCTTTGTGTGGATGTGCATCTCCTTTTTCAAAGCTTTTCAAAGCATTTACCAGATTTTCAAATAACTAATAAACCTAAATAATAAACCTCTTGTCTTAAATTAAGTAAACAAAAATTCAACAAAGAGAACTGGCATAAATAGATTTGGGAACAAACCCAACTGACTTGGTAAGCAAAACAGCTAAACAGCGCAAATGAAGAATACAGGCATAATAGAGAATAGTCCAACAGCCACAAGCATTCACCACCCCATGAGTGCCATGGGAGTATCAGTTAATCCATCAGGTCTGTTAATGAAGAACTGTTAAGAGAGTCTCTGCTCTAAATTTTGGAATGGTAAGACAAATATCAGACATAGGGCACTTTCAAAAGAATGTGTAAATTGAGTTGTAATGTGTTTCAGTGTAGATTCCTGAAGAGTAGAGTGATAAAAAAATTTTGTTTTACAATTCTTCCTTAGAATGGCTTAGCCAGAATTAGTATGTCTAAATACATTAGTAAGACGTAAGTAACTAAATGCAGTGCAGTTTTAGGTGTCCAGATAATTTGTTAAGGCATATAAATGTTCAAATGCCTAAAGATCAGTAGGCTGTGTGCTTGCCCTTACAGACAAGTTTTAAGTTAAGCATATTTTGAATGTTTCAGAAGTTAAAACTTAAATTGGAAAAAAAAAAAAAACTTACATTGAATAGTATTAAATAAGCTCACCTATGTCTACAAGGATTTAAAAAACAGTTGTAATATGCTGGTTATGTTTACATTAACAGTACATCTAAATAAAACTTAAAGTAGTAATTCTCCATGAATAGATGAATCTGTTCCCTATTTTCGACACACAATTTTGCATATAATCTCAGGGAGTTCAGAGACCCAAAGTCCATCCCAACTCTCAAGTTTAAGAGAACTCTGTTTTATCTGGCAATCTTGAGAATAAAATTCTGTAAAATGATAAGCTAGTCTACATATAAAAGAGACAGATTCTATAGAAGATATGTTGTTTCCAGGCCTTTAGAAATTTAACATGTTGGAATCTGTTAAATAAATAAGCTCTGTTAAATGAAGTTTCAAGATTATTTACTAAAGCCTATAGTTTTAAGCATCCATACTTTTTATTTTAACCATTTTGATGGATTTTTCTAAAATGTATTACATGCTTCCCTGCCTTCTAAAAAAAGAATTCATTGAACGTAAGTTAACATTTTCTAGATGACTTGGGGCTGTCATTGATAGAGCTAATTATCATATGGTACTGATTAGTGATTTTTCAGGACTGCTTAAAGGTATGTGCACCTATTTACTCCCCTGCTAAAAGCTTTGGAGTGCTGTGTATGTTGTGTTCCTGTGTTTGCTATTTACAGTTTTTCTCTATCCCGTTTATGGTCCCAGCCTGTCATCTTAAATTTCTTCTGCGGTCAGTGAACCATAATGTAACATCTCACTTCCATCCCAATCACCCACCTCCATTTTTTACTGCAAATATACTATGAATGAGAATGCAGATGCTGTGTTAGGTAAATTATGCATGAGATTAAAAGGCTTAGAGTGAAGACTTTGGGACTCTCTCCTATGAATAAAATACGTTGGCTTTGCATTCTCTGTTTTGTTGTTTGGCGAATGTTTTGCTTACCTTCTCTCTACTTGCTATTTTCTGGATAGCCAAGACTGCCAGTTAGTCTCTTGCTACACTTGGTATGCAACTTTGGTGTCTGAAGCAGTGCCTCCCAGATTTTCTGTAACATGACTCTATAAATCATTGAGTCTGTTACAGTGTTCTCCTGCTAGACACTAGTATTCTGAATCAAGTATTTCTACCACGTAGATTAAAATACTGTTCTCTTTTCCTGATTCACAGCAAAAGGAATAGAATTTTCTCAGCTTTAAAAAATTTTCACAAATAAGTTCTTAAATTTTTGATGCCTGCTTAGCTAAGAGCAAACAAGAAATGGTAAGCAACTAATCCTCAATACAACTAAGTTAACATGTGGCAAATGAATATTATAGGGCACTCAGTCAGCTGTCAGCCATGATCACTTTGATTTTTTTATGTATCTTTATGTTTGTGATTATGATTTTATATTAACTATATTGTAATTTTTTACAAATAAAAGTTCTCCTGGTTTTGTGCTGGAATCAAGCAAGTTATTGATGTTCCAGCCTCTTCCTGCTCATCCAGCCTCATGTTTTGCATTCCTTGGTATATTTTCTCTGTTATAATTAATGGAAGCATATTACAGTGTTACTGTTAACTATAGACTCTAGTTTGCATTGATCGTATTTTTTCCCCTATCCCATCCAGTTTTCAATACCTGGCAATGTTGACATTCATTTGTCCTCCCTCATGGAAAAACATTCTTATATTAGTATACTTAATCACCATCATTGACCACTCTTGGCCTCACCAATTATACAGTCCCAGTCTTTATCCTCTTTCTTTCTGGTATCATACGTGCCCCTAGCCTTCCTCTTTCACCGGTACTCACACTCATCTTTGTTCAGAGTACTTACAATATTGTGCTACATTCTATATTCCTTCAGCATCAGATCCTGGATCTCTACCCTCTTATCTCCTGTATCCTCAACTTTAACTTTCAAGGTTTGCTCATTAATGTAAGTTCATACTAGTGAGACCATACAGTATTTCTCCTTTTGTTTCTGGCTGATTTCACTCAACATAATGTATACTGTCTACCATTGTGTCTTTTGGATTTTATTCGTCATATCTTATTTTTATTTTTTCTCTCTTTTTACCCTTACTGATAGTCTTCATTTCTACACCCTTCTCCAAACCTCTCTCTCCTGTCTTTTCCTATCTGCCTGTAGTGCTCCCTTTAGTATTTCTTGTAGAGCAGGGATCTTGTTCACAAACTCTCTCAGTGTCTTTCTGAAAATACTTTAAACTCTCCCTCATTTGTTAAGGACAGTTTTGCCAGATACAGAATTCTTATTGGCAGTTTTTCTCTTTCAGTATCTTATATATATATATATATCATACCACTGCCTTCTCGCCTCCATGGTTTCTACTGAGAAATCCATACATAGTCTTATCGAGCTTCCCTTGTATGTGATGGACCACTTTTCTCTTGCTGCTTTCAGAAGTCTGTCTTTGACGTTTGATAATCTGATTAGTAAGTGTCTTGGAGTAGTTCTATTCAGATCTATTCTGTTTGGGGTATGCTGCACTTCTTGGATCTGAAATTTTGTGTCTTTCATAAGAGATGGGAAATTTTCAGTGATTACTTCCTCCATTATTGTTTCTGCCCCCTTTTCTCTTCTTTTCCTTCTAGGACACCGTGACACATATATTCATGCGCTTCATGTTGTCATTCAATTCCTTGGGACACTGCTCATATTTTTCCATTCTTTTCCCTATCTGTTGTTTTGTGTGTAGGATTTCAGATGTCCTGTCTTCTGTTCATGAATCCTTTTTTCTGCCTCTTCAAATCTGCTGTTGTAGTCTCCATTGTGTTTTTCATCTCTTCTATTGTGCCTTTCATTCCTGTAAGTTCTGCTGTTTGTTTTTTTAAGCTTATGAATTCTTACGAATTCACCCATTGTTTTCTTTTCTTTATATCCTTCATCTTTTTTGCCACATTTTCCTTCAGCTTTTTGATTTGATTCAGATTTGTTTGAACATCTTTAATTAGTTGTTTCAACTCCTGTATCTCATTTGAAGTGTAAGTTTGGTCCTCTGACTGGGCCATATCTTCATTTTTCCTAGGGTGACTCATGATTTTTTATTGTCTAGGCATTTGGTTTCCTTGATTACCCTAATCAGATTTTCCCAGAGCGAACAGGCCCAGGTCTCAGGAGGAGGATGTAATCAGTATCGTTGACTTTCCTGTGAGACCTCCAGACTCTGTGCTTTTCCTATCCTGCCCAGCAGGTGGCGCTTGTCAGCCCACAGCTCCCCACTGATGTAACGAGGTGCAGTACTTTCAGTTCTCAGCAGACCCTGTCCCTGCCAGAGGCTGAGGGTGTCCAAAGCCAAGCTTAAGCTGTTTCTAGTTTTCTTTTTCCCCAGGCCCTGGGATCGAATTTTCTGAGGAAGGGCAGCCACTTGAGCTGGGTCCTGCCCCCTCTTTTCTTAGGGAAGATATGCCCTTTAGGGAATTATATCCTACACGAGTTCTTCCTTTGTCTCTCTGACTCTCTTATCTCCACCCTTGCCTGGGTCAGCACGGACAATTGAAAATGCATGAAGCTTTCTATAATGAGCTACTTAGATTGAGAGGAAGAAAAGAGAAAGAAATCCTCTTTTCAGAGCCAGTTCCCAGCCCCCCAATTTCATGAGTTGACCAGAGTAGGTACCTGGTTCTATGCACCCCTTTTCTTTGGACACAGACATTTTCCAGTATTGTGAGCTCAGCTGTCTCCAAAAGCATCTGTTTTTGTTTGTTTTTTGTTTTTTTCTGTCAGTGCCACCTCCTCTCTGCCAAGAGAAACCTCAGGGTTCCTTTCCTCCTTGCTCTGGGTTTATCTGTGCTTGTTGCTTGAATTCAGTAGTCCAGATTTGTTAATTAAAACCGCATTTGGAGTTTGGTTGCATTACTTTCCCTTGCTCCTAGTAGACTGCTCCTTTTTTCCACAGGGAAGTGTTCCAACTCAACCTGCTGTGCCTCTGTGGGAGGGGTGCCAGTGCCGCAGTTTGGGGAGCTTTACTTACAGTTCTGTGCTGTGATCTCAGCCATTCTACCCATTCCAGACTGGTGTACGATGTGTGTCTGTTCATGGATGTCCCCCAAAATTTGTTCCAGACTATTTACTAATTGTTCCTGACTATTTACAAGTTGCTCTTGAAGACTAACTAAATTCCACACCTCCCTATGCTGCCATTTTGCCCCACCTCCAAAGATAAAATCTTGAAAGCAGAGGAACAAAAGACAAATTACAGAGGAAAAACAGTACAGTTGATAATTCATAAGAAACAACCAAAGCCAACAGGACAATGGAGCATCTTTAAAATTATAAAACTCTTGACCCTGAATTCCAGTGAAAATTTCCTTTGAACATGAAAATATCCTTCAGATAACTGAAAGCTGCCAATAGACCTGCACTATAGGAAGCAGTAAACGAAATTTTCATGCTGAAAAGGAAATAACACCCTCACTTGGAAATTCAGATCTACAGGAAGTAATGAAGAGTACTGGAAATGGTAAATGTGGATAAATGTAAGAATATCTTTTCTCTCTTCTCAATTTCATTAAAAAGTGGTTGACTGTTTAATGCAGAATTCATAACACTGAATTGTAGAGATTTTAATGTATATAGATGTGAAATATATGACAGTTGTTATCACAAAGGAAAGGGATGAAGTACATCCAGTTCTATTATTGCAACGGTATTATATTTTATTCTGTAACAAGAGAATAATTCTAAATAGACCTATGAGTTAAGGCTACATATTTTAATCTAGACAACAAAACTAAAAATAAAGGGGGGGAGGGGAATATGGGTAACCCATCTCTTCTTGCCCTGTAAAAAGAAAAAAAAAATTTTTTTAATAAATAAAGATAGAAAAGAAAGAACAGAGGAACAAAAAAAAACAGATGGGGCAAATAGGAAACAAATAGAAAATTTCTAGTGATAGCTTAACCCACCATATGAATAATTAGAATAAACGTAAATGGACAACATTATATCTAAGAATCAGACCAAATGTAAATCAAGATCCAATTATGTGTTTTCTACAAAACACAGATAGGTTGGAAGTAGGTGGGCAGAAAGGTATGATGTAAACAGTAATAGCAATTCCAGCCAAGGCAGACTTCAAAACAAGTTTTACCAAATACAGGGAGTCACTTTTCACAATGATAAAAGGGGCATTCATGAAGGAGACAACAATCCTAAATGTGTACATACCTAATAACAGGACAAAAAACCAAGAAGCATTAAAGGAAAAATAAACAAATCCGCATTCATAGTTGAGTATCTTAACACTCTTCTACTAGTAATTGACAGAACTAGACAAAAAATCATAGTATAGAAGCTTAGAACAATATTATCTATCACCTTGATCCAATTTATATTTATGGACCGTACACCAAACAGCTGTGGAATACATATTCTTTTTTCATGCAAATGGCATATTCACCAAAGTAGACCATTACTGGGCCATAAGTCTTAGTAAATATCAAAAGGTTGACATTGTGCAGACTATGTTCACTAGTCACAATAGAATAATAATATATCTAGACAGACCCCAAATAATTTGGAAATTTAAAAACATACTTAAAAATAACCCATGGTCTAAAGAAAAATTCACAAGGAAAGTAAAGTTATTTTGAACTAATAATAATGAAAATCCAACAAAGGTAACAAAATCTGTGGATATACTTACAGCAGTACTTAAACGGAAATTAATCACTTTAAATGTTTATATTAGGAAATAAAGAAGATGTTTAAGACCTTGGGTTACTCAAAGACTTCTTAGATATGAACATGGTCCATAGAAGAAAAGATACATTGGACCTCATCAAAATTCAAAACATTTATATTTCAAAAGACACCATTTAGATCTCTCTCTTCTGGTCAATCAAGATGGCAGTAAGACACTCCAGGGTGCCATTTCCCCACAGAATCTTAGAACAACTAGCAAAAACTAGCAGAGCCAGCTTTGTCAAAACTCTGAAAAAAACAGTTAAAGGGTTGCAGTAACTGGGCAAGTGCCAAATCAAGAAAACATAGCTTTAAAAAAGAAGAAACTTTTGGCACCCTTACTGGCCTCTCACCCACCCTCTCCCCAGCATGGTGTGGAGCCAGCCTTTGCTCCCATTGTGGATTCCTGGCCCTGTTCCAGAAAGAGCAGAATGACACCTAAGCATATAGTCGGGTGCCTAGATGTCCATGCCAATCTATCCAGTGGCAGCTTGAAAGACTAAACCCAGGAACCATCTCTGGCTTGCACTACCAGAGATTGCCCTGTAGGCAGAAGCAGCTTCTACATAGCAAAAGCAGTGTAAGAATAATTAAAGTCAGAGTGGCCTGGGGCAAAGGATTACCTTCTTTAAGTCATTCAATAAAGGATCCCGGAGGGGGAGAGATTCTATTTCATAGGTCATAGAAGGGGCATTTCAATTCCTATAGATGGGAATTCCTAAGGTCATGAGCAAGCACAAGCCCAGGACAAGATAAGTCTCAGGAAAACCAAAAGAACCCCACACCTCATACATGCCTCAGGCTGATTTTCTTGATAGAAGAGCTTACTCTGAAGGAGAGCAGCAGCCAACACAGGGTCAGTTTGCAAAGACTGAACAGTGTTTTATGCATTGGTTTGTTTCTTTTTATTAGCTCCTGGCACTGAAGGAAATCTCTGTCATTATCACTGGCTGGGTACAAACTCAAGAAACAGCTCAGGGACTAAAGTCCAGAACTAACACTTTAAAACATTAAAATGTACACTGTGCAACAAAAGATTACATGACAAAGAAACAGAAAAGGATGGCACATCCGAGGAACAAGATAAAAACCCAGAATCCATCAGTGAAGAATACCAGACTTTGGACATGCTGGGCAAAGACTTTTAAAAAACTGATCTTCAGTATGCTAAAGGAGATAAAGGAAAATACAGAGAAAGAACTAAAGGATATCAGGAAAACAATGAATGAGCGATATGAAAATGTCGGTGAAGAGGTAGAAATTTGAAAAAGGAGCCAAACAGAAATACTGGAGTTGAAGACCACAGTAACTGAAATAATAAATGCCGTAGAGAGTTTCAACAGCAGATTGGAGGCTTGGAGAAGTATCAGTGAACTTGAAGATAAAACAACTGAAATAATTCAGGATGAGGAACAAAAAGAAAAAAGAATGAAAATAATGAACAGAGCAAAAGAGACCTGTTAATGCATTATTGGGGGTCCCAGAGGGAGAAGGAAAGAAAGTAGAAGAAGGACTATTCATAGAAATAATGGCAAAAACTTCCCAAAATTAGGAAAAGACATCAATATGGATATTCACCAAACTGCAAACAGGATATACTCAGAACCATGCCCAGACATGTAGTCAATCTCAAATGCTAAGGAAAAGAAGAGAGTTCTGAAAGATGGAAGAGAGAATCAACATGTTATATACAAGGGAATCCCAGTAAGATTAAGGGCTGATTTCTCAGCAGAAACCATGGAGGCAAGAAATCAGTGGGATGGAATATTTAAAAGTGCTGTGCTAAAACAAATGCCAACTAAGAATTTTACTTCTGGCAAGACTGTCTTATCAAAACTGAGGAAGAGATTAGGTATTCCCAGATAAACAAAACTGAGGGAGTTCATCACACTAGAGCTGCCCTACAAGTAAGCCTAAAGGTAGTTTCTCAGACTGAAAGGAAAAGATATTAGATGGTGGATATCTCAGTGGCATAAAGAAATAAAGACCTCTGGTAAAGGTAACCAGAGGATAATTACACTATTATCCGGTATTGTTTTATTGTATTTTTTTTTTTGGTATATAACTAATGTTTTACTTCTTACAGGTCTAAAACACAAATACATAGTAATGATAAACCTATGGTTTTAGACATGCAGTGAATGAAGATATAACTTGAAACAAGTACAATGAAAAAGTTGGGGGGGTGGAGGGGTATATGTATATTATTGAAGTTACGTAGGTATCAAATAAAATGTTACTATTGCTCATTTAGGATGTTAAATTTAAGCTCCATGGTAAGCACAAAGAGAATACATGAAACATACAGAGAAAGAAATGAGAAGGGCCTCAGAATGGTACACTACCAAAAATCAAATGAATATGAAAGTAAGCACTACCAGAGGAATTGAGGGACAAAAAAAAAGCTGAAGGAATCAAAGATGAAATAGTAAAATGGCAGAATAAAATCCTGCATTATCAGTAGTTACTTTAAATGTAAGTGGATTGAAGTCTCCAGTCAAAAGGCAGGGATTGGCAGAATGAATGAATAAAAGATCATGATCCAACCATATTCTATTTACAAAAGACTTAACCTTAAATTCAAAGATAGAAATAGGTTGCAAGTGAAAGAATGGAAAAAAATACTTTGTACAAATAGTAACTGAATGAGAGCTGGAGTATCAGATAAAATGGACTATACATCAAAAACTGTTAAGAGGGAAAAGAAGGTCACTATGTACTGACAAAGTGGTCAATTCAATAAGAAAACATAATTATAAATATATATGCACCTAATGGCAGAGCCCCAATATATATGAAGCAAATATTGATAGATTAGAAGAGGAAAATAGTTCTACATTAATAGTGGGAGATTTCAATACACCACTTTCAATAATGGATAGAACATCAGACAGAAGATCAGGAAGGCAATAGAGAAATTGAACAATACTATAAACCAGCCAAACGTAACATCAGATAGATAGATGATAGACGATAGATAGATAGATAGATAGATAGATAGATAGATAGATAGATGATAGGTAGGTAGGTAGGAAGGACACTTTGCCCAACCATAAGAGAATACACAGTCTTCTCTAGTGCACATGGGTCATTCTCCAGGATAGACTGTATGTCACAAAAAAGTCACGATAAATCCAAAAATGTTGATATCATATGATGAATGTTCTCTAACCACAATGGAATAAATGAAGCTATAAATCAATAACAGGGAGAAATGGAAAATTCACAAGTATGGGGAAATTAACACACTTGAAAAAAACAGTGGGTCAAAGAAGAAATCACAAGGGAAATACAGGAATATTTTGAGGATTATAAGAGGACATTTTGAACAACTGTACAAAACCTGCATGAACCGCACAAATTCCTAGAAACACACAAACTACCTACACTGACTCAAGAAGAAATATAGATCTCAGCAGACCAATAACAAGTAAATACATTGAATCAGTAATCAGTAACCTCCCAACAGAAAAAATATCTCAGGACCAGACACCTTCACTGTGAATTTCACCAAACATTTCAAGAAGAATTAACACCACTCTTCTTAAACTCTTCCAAAAAATTGAATAGGAGGGAACCCTAACTCATTCTATGAAGCTAACATCACCCTAAAACCAAAGCCAGATAGTAACATGAGAAGAAAATTACAGGCCAATATCCCTTATGAAAATCCTCCACAAAATTTTAGCAAAACAAATCCAACAGCACTCTAAAATAATAATACACCATGATCAAGTAGGATTTATCCTAGGCATGCATGGGTGGTTGAATATAAGAAAATCAATTAATATAATATGCAAAGTTAATAGAACAAAGGACAAAAACCACATGATCATCTCAATTGATACAGAAAAGGCATTTGGCAAAATCCAGCTTCCCTTCTTGATAAAAGCACTTATAAAACTAGGAATAGACAGAAACTTCCTCCACATGAGAAAGGGCACATACGAAACATCCACAGCTAATATCATACTCAATGGTGAAAGACTAAAAACATTCCCTCTAAGATCAGGAACAAGGCAAAGATGCCCACTGTCACCTCTGTTATTTAAACATTGTATAGGAAGTTCTATCCAGGGCAGTTAGGCAAGGAAAAGAAATAAAAGGCATCCAGATTGAAAGGAAGAAATAAACTCTCTATATTTGTAGGTGGCATGATATAGATAGATATATATATGAAATGTGTTTGTGTGTGTATAGAAAATCCTGAAAAAAGCCACAGCAAAGCTACTAGAGCTACTAAAGGTATCTGGCAAAATGTCAGGGAACAAGATCAACACAAAAATCAATAGTGCTTCTATACATTAGTAATGAACAGTTTAAAGAGGAAATCAAGAAAATAAATCAATTTAAATAGCAACTAAAAAATAAAAGTCTAGGAATAAATTTAATCAGGTATGTAAAGGACAAATCCATGGAAAACTACAAAATGTTGTTAAAGAAATCTAAGAAGACCTAAATAAATGGAAGGACATTCTGTGTCCATGGATTGGAAAACTAAATACTAAGATGTCAGTTATACCCAAAGTGCTTTACAGATTCACTGTGATCCCAATCAAAACTACAACAGCCTTCTTTGCAGAAACTGAAAAGCCAATCAAATTTACATGGAAGGGTAAGGGCCCTGAATAGCCAAAAACATCTTGAACAAGAACAAAGTTGGGGGCTTACACTTCCCCACTTTAAAACTTATTTACATAGCTACTGGCACAAGGACAGACACAAAAGGAATTAAATTGAGAGTTTAGAAGTAAATCATCATATCTACAGCCAAATGATTTTTGATGGGAGTCAAGTTCATTCAGTTGGGAAGAACAGTTTCTTCAGCAAATGGTGCTGGGAAAACTGGGTATCCTTATGCAAAACAATGAAGGTGGACCCCTACCTCACACCAAATACAAAAATCAACTTAAAGGAGATCATCTAAGATGGCAGCATAGAGAGGAGTGGAAGCTAGTTAGTCCCCCAGGAACAACTAGTAAATAATCCAGAATAACTGCGGGGGTCAAACGTGACCATCCACTCATCATACACCAACCTGAATTGGGAGGAATGCCCAAGATCACAGCATAAAATCTGTAAGTAAAAACTACAGACCCAAGCTGGGAGCCCCCTCCCCCACCGCCCGAGCTACAGAGCCTCATGGTGCTAGAGAGCAGCACTCTCAAAGCAAGTGAATACAGCTCAGCTGAGTTACTACTGGGATTTTAATTAACAAATATGGACTGCTCGATACAAGCTATGAATCCCCAACAAGCAGACAGAGGCTTTGGGTGAAGACTGACCTTGGAGAGCTGGAGGGTGACCACAGACTGGCCCTGAAGGGGGTTTTCTGTCCCTGTTTCGGCTCAGTGGAGAAAGCCTCAGCCATTTTCAAATCCCAGCGCTCTGACCCAGATAAGGGTGGAGATAGCACAGAGTATTCAAACGCTCATGATGTCTCCCTAGGGGGTCTCTTCCCTAAGAGGAAAGAGGTGGGACCCAGCTCTACAACCCGCATTCCATTCAGAACCAGATGCCAGAGCTGGGGGAAAACAGCCACAGGCCACACCTCCTTACACCAGCCTGGAGTTACAGGCTGACAGGCACCACCTGCTGGGCAGAAAAGCACAGTGACCTGAGGCATCACAGGGTGTACCAATTTTCTAAGACACACCCTCAGGAAAGTGGATACTGAATAGTTCTTCCTTCTGGGACTGGAGCCTGATTTAGTCTGGGAAAACCTGATTGGGGTAACCAAGGAACCATGCCTAGATAACAGCAAACTACAACCTACACTAAGAAAAATGAAGTTATGGCCCAGTCAAAGGAACAAACTTACACTTCAACTGAGATACAGGAATTTAAACAACTAATACTAAGTCAATTCAAAAAGTTTAGGGAAGATATGGCAAAAGAGAGGAACCATATAATGAAAACACTGGGTGTACATAAGGTAGAAATTGAAAGTTCAAAAAACCAACTGGCAGAATCTATGGAAATGAAAGGCACAACACAAGAGATGAAAGACACAATGAAAACATACAACAGCAGATCTCAAGAGGCAGAAGAAAACACTCAGGAACTGGAGAACAAGGCACCTGAAAAGCCTACACACAAAAGAACAGTTAGAGAAAAGAACGAAAAAATACGAGCAATGTCTCTGGGAACTTAAGGACAAAATGAAAAGCAGGAATGTACATGTCATTGGTGTCCTAGAGGGAGAAGAGAAAGGAAAAGGGACAGAAGCAATAACAGAGGAAAGAGTGAAAATGTCCCATCTCTTATGAAAGACAGAAAATTACGGATCCACAAAGCACAACGTACCCCAAACAGAACAGATCTGAATAGGCCTATGCCAAGACACTTAATAATCAAATTACCAAACGTCAAAGATAAAGAGAGAATCCTGAAAGCTGCAAGAGAAAAGTGATCCATCACATACAAAGGAAGCTCGAAAAGACTGTGTGGATTTCTCAATAGAAACCATGGAGGCAAGAAGGAAGCGGGGTGATATATTTAAGATACTGAAAGAGAAAAACCACCAACCAAGAATCCTATGTCCAGCAAAACTGTCCTTCAGATATGAGGAAGAGCTTAAAATATTCTCTGACAAACTGACAATGACAGAGTTTGTGAACAAGATACCTGCTCTACAGAAAACACTAAAGGAAGCACTGCAGACAGAAAGGAAGACAGGAGTGAGAGGTTTGGAAAACAATTTGGGGAGATAGCACAGCAATGTAAGTACACTGAGCAAAGATGACTGTAAGTATTGTTGAAAGAGGAAGGTTGGGACCATGTAGGACACCATAACAAAAGAAGAAGGATAAAGACTGGGACTGTATAACTCAGGGAAACCTAGGGTGCTCAATGATTGTAATAAAAGGTACAAATATGTTTTTACATGAGGTAGAACAAATGAATATCAACATTGCAAGGTGTTAAAAATAGGGTGGGATGGGGGGGAAATACAATCAGTGCAAACTAGAGACTATAATTAATGGAAACATTGTATTATGCTTCCTTTAATATAACAAAGGCAATACACAAAGCTAAATGCATATGGGGCGGGGGGTGTGGGGGGAGATAGGGGAAGGGTATGGGACTTCTGGCATTGGTAATGTTGTCTGACTCTTTATTCTACTTTAGGTTAATGCTATCTTTCCTTTTGTTGCTTTCTAGCTGTCGTGTTTTTTTGTTTGTTTGTTTCCCTCTCTCTCTTTTCTTTTTCTGTTGTCTCTCTGCCTTCTTTGACTCTTCCTCCTTCTTTGTGAAAGAAATGGAGATGTCCTTATATAGATAGTGGCGATGGTGCTGAATACATAAGTACATGACTATACAGGGAAAAAATATTAATTTAAAGACCTAAATATAAGAACCAAAACTGTAAAATGCCTAGAAGTAAACATAGGGAAGCATCTTCATGACCTGAGCTTACGAAGTCTTCACAATCTTAGACTTTACACCAAAAGTACAAGCAAAAGAAAAAACAGGTAAATGGGTTTCCTCAAAATTTAAAACTTTTGTGCATCAAAGGACTTTATCCATAAAGTGAAGACAACCTACAAAATGGGAAAAAATACTTGGAAACCACATATCTGATAATGGTTTAATACCCAGAATATTTAAAGAAATGCTACAAATTCAACAACAAAAAGACGAAACAATCCCATTTAAAACCAGTCAAAAGATTTGAATACACATTTCTCTGCAGAAGATATTCACATGGCCAAGAAGCTCATGAAAAGGTTATCATCATCTTAGGGACATACAAATCAAAACCACAATGACATACCATTTCACATCCACTAGAATGGCTACTATTAAAAAGAACAAAAGGAGTGTTGGAGAGGATGTAGAGAAACAGGAGTACTCTTACATTGTTGGTGGGAATGTAAAATGGTGCAGCCACTGTGGAAGATAGTTTGGCTGTTCCTCAGAAGGTTAAGTATAGAACTACTTTATGACCTGGCAATCCCACTTCTAAGTACATATCTAGAATTGAAAGAAGGAACTCGAACAGATATTTACAGACCAATATTCATAAGTGGCATTATTTACATTTGCAAAAAATGGAAGCAATCCAAGTGTCTATCAACAGAATGAATAAACAAAATGTGGTGTATACTTACAGTGGCATATTATTTGGCCATGAAAAGGAATGAAGATCTGATAGATGTGACAATATGAATGAACTTTGAAGACATCATGTTGAGTGAAATACGCCAGATACAAATGGACAAATATTGTATAATCTCTCTCATATGAAATATTAGAATAAGCAAATTTATAGAGTCAAAAACCAGAGCACAGGTTGTAAGGGGCCATGATGGGGTTAGGGATGGGGAGTTAGTGCTTATTTGGTACAGAATTTGTTTGGGGTAATGGAAAAATTTTGATAATGGATAGTGATGATGGTAGCACAGCATTGTGAACATAACACCACTAAATTATATATCTGAATGTGTTTAAAAGGGGAAATTTTGGATTGTATATATGTTAAAAGAATTATTAAAAAAACAACAACATAGGACTATAGGGAACAGTGAAGCCTAATGTAAACTATGTACTGTAATTAATTGTACAGTTAAAGTTACCATACTATTGCAGTGTTAATAACAGAGAAAACTGTGTGTTGTGGGGGTGGGGGGGTATTATATAGTAACTCTGTATTTTCTGTATAATTTTTTGTAAACCTACAACTTCCCTAATTTAAAAAGTTACATACGTGTGTGTGTGTGTGTGTGTGTGTGTGTGTGTGGTGTATATGACACCATTAAGAAAATGTAAAGATCAGTCCAGGAGAAAATATTTGCAAAACATATCTGGCGGTTTCTGGTGCCTCCCATCGCTTTCTCTTTATAAGGCCTCCAGGAATTAAGAACCCCCTGGCGGCTGCACCTCATGTGTGTATCTTCGCACCTCAGCCAGCCCGCCTGCAGGAGCCCAGTTACTCCTCCAGGAAACTAGGTAGAAAGCCAGGAACTGCGTGGACTGGACACCACAGAGCAATCTGACTTTGGGCATACTTCATACAACACTCATGAAAATGTGGAACTGCTGAGATCAGCGAAATCTAAGCCCAATACAGAAAGCTTCAAAGACTTGCAATTTGGGCAGGTCAAGTCAAGAGCAGAACTAGGAGAGCTGTGAGACGAAACGCAATAATCCAGTGGCTGAGAAAATTCACTAAACACCACAACTTCCCAAGAAAAAGGGGGTGTCCACTCACAGCCATCATCCTGGTGGACAGGAAACACTCCTGCCCATCGCCAGCCCCATAGCCCAGAACTGCCCCAGACAACCCAGTGTGACAGAAGTGCTTCAAATAACAGGCACACACCACAAAACTGGGCGTGGACATTAGCCTTCCCTGCAACCTCAGCTGATTGTCCCAGAGTTGGGAAGGTAGAGCAGTGTGAATTAACAAAGCCCCATTCAGCCATCATTTCAGCAGCCTGGGAGCCTCCCTACACAGCCCAGCAGCCCAGAACTGCCCTGGGGGGACGGCACTCACCTGTGACATAGCACAGTCATCCCTCAACAGAGGACCCGGGGTGCATGGCCTGGAAGAGGGGCCCACTTGCAAGTCTCAGGAGCCATATGCCAATACCAAGGACTTGTGGGTCAGTGGCAGAGATAAACTGTGGCAGGACTGAACTGAAGGATTAGACTATTGCAGCAGCTTTAAAACTCTAGGATCACCAGGGAGATTTGATTGTTAGAGCCACCCCCCCCTCCCTGACTGCCCAGAAACACGCCCCATATACAGGGCAGGCAACACCAACTACACACGCAAGCTTGGTACACCAGTTGGACCCCACAAGACTCACTCCCCCACTCACCAAAAAGGCTAAGCAGGGGAGAACTGGCTTGTGGAGAACAGGTGGCTCGTGGACGCCACCTGCTGGTTAGTTAGAGAAAGTGTACTCCACGAAGCTGTAGATCTGATAAATTAGAGATAAGGACTTCAATTGGTCTACAAATCCTAAAAGAACCCTATCAAGTTCAGCAAATGCCACGAGGCCAAAAACAACAGAAAATTATAAAGCATATGAAAAAACCAGACGATATGGATAACCCAAGCCCAAGCACCCAAATCAAAAGACCAGAAGAGACACAGCACCTAGAGCAGCTACTCAAAGAACTAAAGATGAACAATGAGACCATAGTACGGGAGACAAAGGAAATCAAGAAGACCCTAGAAGAGCATAAAGAAGACATTGCAAGACTAAATAAAAAAATGGATGATCTTATGGAAATTAAAGAAACTGTTGACCAAATTAAAAAGATTCTGGACACTCATAGTACAAGACTAGAGGAAGTTGAACAACAAATCAGTGACCTGGAAGATGACAGAATGGAAAATGAAAGCATAAAAGAAAGAATGGGGAAAAAAATTGAAAAAATCGAAATGGACCTCAGGGATATGATAGATAATATGAAACGTCCAAATATAAGACTCATTGGTGTCCCAGAGGGGAAGAAAAGGGTAAAGGTCTAGGAAGAGTATTCAAAGAAATTGTTGGGGAAAACTTCCCAAATCTTCTAAACAACATAAATACACAAATCATAAATGCTCAGCGAACCCCAAATAGAATAAATCCAAATAAACCCACTCCAAGACATATACTGATCACACTGTCAAACACAGAAGAGAAGGAGCAAGTTCTGAAAGCAGCAAGAGAAAAGCAATTCACCACATACAAAGGAAACAGCATAAGACTAAGTGGTGAACTACTCAGCAGCCACCATGGAGACGAGAAGGCAGTGGCATGATATATTTAAAATTCTGAGTGAGAAAAATTTCCAGCCAAGAATACTTTATCCAGCAAAGCTCTCCTTCAAATTTGAGGGAGAGCTTAAATTTTTCACAGACAAACAAATGCTGAGAGAATTTTCTAACAAGAGACCTGCCCTACTGGAGATACTAAAGGGAGCCCTACAGACAGAGAAACAAAGAAAGGACAGAGAGACTTGGAGAAAGCTTCAGTACTAAAGAGATTCAGTATGGGTACAATAAAGGATTTTAATAGACAGGGGAAAAATATGACAAACATAAACCAAAGGATAAGATGGCTGATTCAAGAAATGCCTTCACGGTTATAACGTTGAATGTAAATGGATTGAACTCCCCAATTAAAAGATATAGATTCGCAGAATGGATCAAAAAAAATGAACCATCAATATGTTGCATACAAGAGACTCATCTTAGACACAGGGACACAAAGAAACTGAAAGTGAAAGGATGGAAAAAAATATTTCATGCAAGCTACAGCCAAAAGAAGGCAGGTGTAGCAATATTAATCTCAGATAAAATAGACTTCAAATGCAGGGATGTTTTGAGAGACAAAGAAGGCCACTACGTACTAATAAAAGGGGCAATTCAGCAAGAAGAAATAACAATCGTAAATGTCTATGCACCCAATCAAGGTGCCACAAAATACATGAGAGAAACACTGGCAAAACTAAAGGAAGCAATTGATGTTTCCACAATAATTGTGGGAGACTTCAACACATCACTCTCTCCTATAGATAGATCAACCAGACAGAAGACCAATAAGGAAATTGAAAACCTAAACAATCTGATAAATGAATTAGATTTAACAGACATATACAGGACATTACATCCCAAATCACCAGGATACACATACTTTTCTAGTGCTCATGGAACTTTCTCCAGAATAGATCATATGCTGGGACATAAAACAAGCCTCAATAAATTTAAAAAGATTGAAATTATTCAAAGCACATTCTCTGACCACAATGGAATACAATTAGAAGTCAATAACCATCAGAGACTTAGAAAATTCACAAATACCTGGAGGTTAAACAACACACTCCTAAACAATCAGTGGGTTAAAGAAGAAATAGCAAGAGAAATTGCTAAATATATAGAGACGAATGAAAATGAGAACACAACATACCAAAACCTATGGGATGCAGCAAAAGCAGTGCTAAGGGGGAAATTTATAGCACTAAACGCGTATATTAAAAAGGAAGAAAGAGCCAAAATCAAAGAACTAATGGATCAACTGAAGAAGCTAGAAAATGAACAGCAAACCAATCCTAAACCAAGTACAAGAAAAGAAATAACAAGGTTTAAAGCAGAAATAAATGACATAGAGAACAAAAAAACAATAGAGAGGATAAATATCACCAAAAGTTGGTTCTTTGAGAAGATCAACAAGATTGACAAGCCCCTAGCTAGACTGACAAAATCAAAAAGAGAGAAGACCCATATAAACAAAATAATGAATGAAAAAGGTGACATAACTGCAGATCCTGAAGAAATTAAAAAAATTATAAGAGGATACTATGAACAACTGTATGGCAACAAACTGGATAATGTAGAGGAAATGGACAATTTCCTGGAAACATATGAACAACCTAGACTGACCAGAGAAGAAATAGAAGACCTCAACCAACCCATCACAAGCAAAGAGATCCAATCAGTCATCAAAAATCTTCCCACAAATAAATGCCCAGGGCCAGATGGCTTCACAGGGGAATTCTACCAAACTTTCCAGAAAGAACTGACACCAATCTTACTCAAACTCTTTCAAAACATTGAAAAAAGTGGAACACTACCTAACTCATTTTATGAAGCTAACATCAACCTAATACCAAAACCAGGCAAAGATGCTACAAAAAAGGAAAACTACCGGCCAATCTCCCTAATGAATATAGATGCAAAAATCCTCAACAAAATACTTGCAAATTGAATCCAAAGACACATTAAAAAAATCATACACCATGACCAAGTGGGGTTTATTCCAGGCATGCAAGGATGGTTCAACATAAGAAAATCAATCAATGTATTACAACACATTAACAAGTCAAAAGGGAAAAATCAATTGATCATCTCAATAGATGCTGAAAAAGCATTTGACAAAATCCAACATCCCTTTTTGATAAAAACACTTCAAAAGGTAGGAATTGAAGGAAACTTCCTCAACATGATAAAGAGCATATATGAAAAACCCGCAGCCAGCATAGTACTCAATGGTGAGAGACTGAAAGCCTTCCCTCTAAGATCAGGAACAAGACAAGGATGCCCGCTGTCACCACTGTTATTCAACACTGTGCTGGAAGTGCTAGCCAGGGCAATCCAGCAAGACAAAGAAATAAAAGGCATCCAAATTGGAAAAGAAGAAGTAAAACTGTCATTGTTTGCAGATGATATGATCTTATATCTAGGAAACCCTGAGAAATCGACGATACAGCTACTAGAGCTAATAAACAAATTTAGCAAAGTAGCGGGATACAAGGTTAATGCACATAAGTCAGTAATGTTTCTATATGCTAGAAATGAACAAACTGAAGAGACACTCAAGAAAAAGATACCATTTTCAATAGCAACTAAAAAAATCAAGTACCTAGGAATAAACTTAACCAAAGATGTAAAAGACCTATACAAAGAAAACTACATAACTCTACTAAAAGAAATAGAAGGGGACCTTAAAAGATGGAAAAATATTCCATGTTCATGGATAGGAAGACTAAATGTCATTAAGATGTCAATTCTACCCAAACTCATCTACAGATTCAATGCAATCCCAATCAAAATTCCAACAACCTACTTTGCAGACTTGGAAAAGCTAGTTATCAAATTTATTTGGAAAGGGAAGATGCCTCGAATTGCTAAAGACACTCTAAAAAAGAAAAACGAAGTGGGAGGACTTACACTCCCTGACTTTGAAGCTTATTATAAAGCCACAGTTGCCAAAACAGCATGGTACTGGCACAAAGATAGACATATAGATCAATGGAATCGAATTGAGAATTCAGAGATAGACCCTCAGATCTATGGCCGACTGATCTTTGATAAGGCCCCCAAAGTCACTGAACTGAGTCATAATGGTCTTTTCAACAAATAGGGCTGGGAGAGTTGGATATCCATATCAAAAGAATGAAAGAGGACCCCTACCTCACCCCCTACACAAAAATTAACTCAAAATGGACCAAAGATCTCAATATAAAAGAAAGTACCATAAAACTCCTAGAAGATAATGTAGGAAAACATCTTCAAGACCTTGTATTAGGTGGCCACTTCCTAGACTTTACACCCAAAGCACAAGCAACAAAAGAGAAAATAGATAAATGGGAACTCCCCAAGCTTAGAAGTTTCTGCACCTCAAAGGAATTTCTCAAAAAGGTAAAGAGGCAGCCAACTCAATGGGAAAAAATTTTTGGAAACCATGTATCTGACAAAAGACTGATATCTTGCATATACAAAGAAATCCTACAACTCAATGACAATAGTACAGACAGCCCAATTATAAAATGGGCAAAAGATATGAAAAGACAGTTCTCTGAAGAGGAAATACAAATGGCCAAGAAACACATGAAAAAATGTTCAGCTTCACTAGCTATTAGAGAGATGCAAATTAAGACCACAATGAGATACCCAGGGGAGTGAATCTCCCTGGCAACGTGGAATATGACTCCCGGGGAGGAATGTAGACCTGGTATCGTGGGACGG
This sequence comes from Choloepus didactylus, assembly GCF_015220235.1. Classification (NCBI taxonomy): domain Eukaryota; kingdom Metazoa; phylum Chordata; class Mammalia; order Pilosa; family Megalonychidae; genus Choloepus; species Choloepus didactylus. Next base: position 154,535,938 of record NC_051307.1, on the reverse strand, counting down.
GGAACATCTTCTTGACCAAAAGGGGGATGTGAAAGGAAATGAAATAAGCTTCAGTGGCAGAGAGATTCTGAAAGGAGCCGAGAGGTCACTCTGGTGGGCACTCTTATGCACACTTTAGACAACCCTTTTTAGGTTCTAAAGAATTGGGGTAGCTGGTGGTGGATACCTGAAACTATCAAACTACAACCCAGAACCCATGAATCTCAAAGACAGTTGTATAAAAATGTAGCTTATGAGGGGTGACAATGGGATTGGGAAAGCCATAAGGACCACACTCCACTTTGTCTAGTTTATGGATGGATGAGTAGAAAAATAGGGGAAGGAAACAAACAGACAAAGGTACCCAGTGTTCTTTTTTACTTCAATTGCTCTTTTTCACTCTAATTATTATTCTTGTTATTTTTGTGTGTGTGCTAATGAAGGTGTCAGGGATTGTTTTGGGTGATGAATGTACCACTATGTAATGGTACTGTAAACAATCGAAAGTACGATTTGTTTTGTATGACTGTGTGGTATGTGAATATATCTCAATAAAATGAAGATTAAAAAAAAAAAAAAACATATCTGATCACAGATTTATACCTAGAATTTACCAAGAACCCTTTCAACTCAATAATAAAACAACCCATAAATATGTGACATTTACAAACATTTCACCAAAGAAAATCAGTGGATGACTAATAAGCACATGAAAAGATGTTCAATCATTAATCATTAGGATAATGTAAATTAAAACCACGGTGCAATATTTCATACCTCCTAGAATATTTATAATAAATAAGATAAACAATAACAAATATTGGTGAGAATGTGGAGAAACAGGAACTTTCCTACATTGACGGTGGGAATGTAAAATGAAATAGCCACTTAGGAAAGCAGTTTGGCAGTTTCTCAGAGAGATAAACGTAAAACTACCATACATCCCAGCTGTTCCACTTCCAAGAGAGATGGATACTTATGCCCACACAAAGACTTGGATGTGAATGCTCATAGTAGCATTGTACATAATAGCCAAAAACTGGAATCAACTTAAGTATCCATCAGCTGGTGAATGGGGAGACAGAATGTGGCATCACCATAGAAAGGAATCCCATCAACCATAAAAAGGAACAAACTACTGACAAATGCTGTATCATGGATGAACCTCGAATTATGCTAAGTAAAAGAAAACAGACCCAGAAACCACATATTTTAGGATTCTATGTATATGCAATGTCCAGCAATGGAAAAGTTCTAGAGACAGAAAGTAGATTAGTAGTTGCCTGAGGCTAGGGGTGGTAACCAAGATCAACTGCAAATGGGCACAAGGTGTCCTATTCGAGTAATTTAAGTGGTCCAAAGCTGATTAATTATGATGGTTGTACCACTTGGTAACATTACAAAAAAAACATTGAATTTTACACTTGAAATAGATGGATGTTTTGATATGTAAAATATAAATGTACCTAAATAAGAAAGGTATTTTTAAAAGAAAATAAAGTTATAAATCAATTATCAGTTTTCAATTTAAGAAACTAGAAAAAGAGCAAGTTCAATGCAAAGTAAATTGAAGGAAGGCAAAAATAAAAATAGCAGAATCAATGAAATAGATACCAGACAAATTAATAATGGAAATAACAAAGGTAAACACTTTAATAAAATTTAACAAAAACCCTAGCAAGATCAATCAAAGAAAAAGAAAACACAAGGATTTTACAAGAGAAAAACACATACAGTGAATCAAATCCATCAATATGTGATAAGGATACTACATAATGATCAAGAGGGATTTATCCCAAGAAATCAAAATTGGTTTCATATTTGAAAACCAAGCTACATAGTTCATCATATTAACAAAATAAAGGAGGAAAACCATGTGATCATCTCATCCAATTTAGAAATGTTTGACAAAATTCAACACCTGTTCAATTTTCAAAAAAGCTCCTGGTAAATAAAGTCTAGGTAATTTCCTTAATCTGTCTGATCAAAGGCCTATATTTAAAGGCCTGCAGCTAATATCATAACCTAAGATTAGAAAGAAATCAGGGATTATCTACTTTCATTGGTTCTGTTTAGTATTATACTGAGCAAAAGAAATAGAAGGCAATTTGTTATGCCCCTGATTTCCTTATATGTTACTCTCTTTGTTGCATGTGTGCCTCTCCTTCAGAGTGCTGATTTTCCTCGTCTGGTGACTTTTTCAGTGTGTTTTAGAATCCCTTTTCACTTGCTCCTTGAGTGATCAGTAGCTTACCTCCAATGATTATGAGGGGAGGTACAGGACAAGCTGCTGAGTGGCAGGTTGCTGCTCTTTTGGGTACCCTCCTTCCATCCCAGGGATCAGCAGCTGCCTGTAGTATTGCACAGCTCTATAGCCCAGCACATTCTTACTGCTTTAGCCTGTGCACATACACCTTTTTTGCTCACTGCTTAGCCCAAGTCAGAGTGGTGGAGGCTCATTGGCCCGCTGTTGCAGATGCAGCTCACTGATTAATCATCCTGATAAACGTCTGAATACCCACCCCACCCCCATTCCCAAGGTGTCTGTGTCCACTGACTCTGGCTTAAGCTGTCCTCTAACCACTCCTACTTCTGCAGAAGTCTTTTCTTATGTGTGGCTTATGTTCTGGCTTCCTTCAGTTCACGCTCTTCCCACCTTCAATAAATTTGATCTTGTCTACTTTCAGGAGACTGCTGATGGTCTCTTATGATTTATATTTGTTGAACTTAAATGCCATTTCCTCAGAAAAGTTTCCCCTAACTACCCAATTTAAAGTAACTTCCAAATTACTTTCTATCGTATCTCCCCAGTTTATTTTTGTTGTAGCATTCATCGTTACCTAATATTTATTTGTCTCTTCTTGGTCTTTCCTGACCTAAATGCAGACTCCACTAGGGAGTCTTATTTTGTTTATTGCTGTATCCCAAGTGCTTAGAACAGAGCCTATTTTATAGTAGATGTTCAATGTATGAAAGATGAATTACATGACTTTTTTTAAAAATGAATATCACATCTACTCGAATTTCACAAATTTTAGATTTCACACCAAGAAACAGGCTTAGCAAATATTCTATGTTAACCTCTGTTCAGGACAGTAAACCTTTGTCAGTCAAATAGATGTCTTTGCCAAAAAGGCTTTACATTAATCCATTGATTAATGTAAAATATAAAGATCTTAACCTCCAGCACTTAAATCTACGTGTTATTAATGCAAAGCTTGATCAGGAAAAAATAGGTGTAAAGCTTAGATTTTCTAAGAACAATGTTACAAAATGAGATGAGGCCAGAGTTGTATTTGCTTCAAGTATTTATGACTATATGAGATACAGTCTATACACAGGTAAATTAAGTTGAAATGCATCATATAATATCACGTTATGGAGCTCTTTTAGCAAACTCACATTTCCTTAGCTAAATTTCAAACTCTTAAATTAAGCCAACGATTTACTCTACTGAATAAGATACTCACTTTTGTCCTCTGCATCTATCTCTTAGAGTAAATTTGTTGACCAGCTCATATGGGATAGTGATGAACAGTTTTTGAATTTAAAGGCACTGTTTTGAGGGTTAATCCCTTAAATAAACATCAGGATGGAAGAAAACAGAAAAATCCACTTACGCACAGTCAGTTACTGTTCATATAGTGACAACTCCATTAAAGAAAATTCTGTGTCTCAGCAAGTTTTGAGTAGGCTTCTATGCTAAGTGTATTATTTGTTCAGTCTCCCCAATTAATGTCACAAAATATTGTGACATTCTTATTTTCTACAGAGATCAAATTTATTCCCACACTTTTGCTTGAAAAATTTCAATTCTATATTGAAAGAATGAAAAGAGGAAGTCACTTTATAGAAAACAATCAAAATTCACCTCTTCCATAAAACAGATATTTGGAAATTTACTGTAGATTATTTCTACTCCCACTATCAAGAAGGTGAGCTTAAAACCTATAGAAATAACCTTTATATTTCTGATAGAAATTTAAGTTTTGTCCTTCTTTTATTACTTAGGAAAAGATGCAATTTACACAATTCCAGTAAAAAACATTCTTGCTGTGGAAAAACTGGAAGAGAGCTCTTTCAACAAGAAAAATGTAAGTTACATAAATAAATAAAGTTTTTTTAAACTGCATATGTTACTTAGCAATTGAACATTTTCAAGAGGTTATTTTAGTATTTACCATTAATTGTGAACAGTTCATAAATTGCTGGCTAAAACACTGTCTTAAAATCGCCCATTACTGTCAGTGCCTTTGTACTCTGGCCTAGCCTATTAAATTAAAAGTACTTTTTCTTAATATGTCCATTACCAAACTTCTCAGCTTGACATTGAAGTCTCTAAATAATATAGCCAATCTATCCAACCTGATCTTCTGCTACCACTCAGCATATACACTTATGTATATCATCAACCAAGATGATTTCCCACTGCTTTGCCTTTATTCATACTTTTTCCTCCATCTGAAATTCCCTTTTATTTCTATTTATGATAGTCCATTTCTCTGGACAAGTATGGCTTCTAAAAATTATAATCTATTGTACTGTTTAGTACCATATGAACTCACTGTTGTCCTTGGGACCAGTTTGCTTGAAAAGTAACAATTCATAAGATACCTTAGAAGCAGTTCTTTAGCCAAATAAACTAGATTTCTATTATGTACTTTTTTCTGTTTTCTGTGTGTTGGTTTTTAGACTCTGACACTAACTTTTTATCTTAATTGCCTATGAAGATGTTCCAAGTAATTCATATGGAGAAACCCCTCTATGTCCAAGCAAATAATTGTGTAGAAGCTAATGAATGGATAGATGTACTCTGCAGGGTGAGCCGATGCAACCAAAACAGGCTCAGTTTTTATCATCCTTCTGCATACCTGAACGGACACTGGCTCTGCTGTCAGGAGACCAGTGAAAGCACTCTCGGCTGCAAGCCATGTACTGCGTAAGTATCTTTTTGATAAAAGCAGTGTTTCAAAATGTGGTATTTCTATACAATGAAAAAGGAATAAAGTACTGATACATACTACAACATGAATGAACCTTGAAAGCAATATGCTAAGTAAAAGAAGCCAGACACAAAGGTCACATATTGTATGACAGTTTACAAAGTGTCCAGAATCAGTAAATTCATAGAGACAGAAAGTAGACTGGTGGTTGTCAGGGACTGGGGAGACGAGAGAGAGATGGTGAATGAATGCTAATGGGTACAGAATTTTCTTTTTGGGGTGATGAAAATATTCTGAAATTAGTGGTTTCACAATTATTTATATGTGCTAAACCAATGAATTGTACACTGTACAAGACTGAATTTTACAGCATCTGAATTATATCTCAATAAAGCTGTTGTTTAAAAAAAAAAAGGTAATGTTTAGATAGATGTGCCAACCTGAGCAAGATAACAAGGGAGAAAAGCTTAGCGTTCTCTTTGTAATTGTGTGAAACAACCATTGTAGTCCGACAGACTTATTCAATAATGTATTGCTTTTGTTATGAAGCATAGGTTATGAAAATTATTTTACGTTAAAATTTCCCTCATGATTAGTCACATAATGACCAAACCTCCCTTAAACTTTTTTATTTAACTCTTAAATGAGACTAGATTTCTGAGGCTCTTTCTGTAAAATTCTATGACTCTGTTTTTAGCTTCAAACCATCAAAAATCTTTGACATGTTAAAGTAAAAATTTTCCACTGTCTTTAATTTCATTTTCTCATAGAGGTGTCCCTGCAGACATCCAAATAGATATTGATGAAGACAGAGAAACAGAAAGAATGTATTCCCTTTTTACCCACAGTATACTTAAGCTGCAGAAGATAGAAGGTAAATATATAATTAATCTGTTTTTACATAACAGTGCTCCTCCATTACCAATGCCTAAAGGATTGCTTTGCCTTATCAAAAAGTTGAAAGTACTCATGTTTTTACCAAAATGTTACCTATGTGAAAATTGACAAAACCCCATAGGGGGCATTTTTCAGATATTCATGAAGTAAAAATACTGTTTTACATAAATGTGCTGAACCTAATTAATAAAATTCATGTATTTTGGTTATCTGTACATTGCCAAAGGAAATCTTCCCAGCTAGAGATACGTGAAAAATTATTATTTATAATACTAATTACATTTGTGGAATTTAGTTGTCTGATCAGAGATTTTACTGCTACTTGCAGAGGCTTGTGGAACTATAGCAGTCTATCAAGGACCACAGAAAGAGCCTGATGATTATTCTAACTTTATAATTGAGGATTCTGTAACAACCTTTAAGACAATTCAGCAAATAAAAAGCATCATAGAGAAGCTGGGTGAGCCTCATGAAAAATATAGAAAGAAAAGATCAAGTAGTGCAAAATATGGGAGCAAGTAAGTATTTTTTTTAAGACACCTTAAACATTCTAAAACCTATTTTGGGATTGCCTCTGCTTTCCTGTCCCCACACATGAACTGCTTGCTTCTTGCTTACCTTCTTCTTTCAAGACCCAGCTCAGAACCTCCTCTTATGTAAGAACTTTCCTGGCCACTCAGGCTCTTGGTGATCTATCTTTTATAGTTCTGGTATCACTTCATTGCACCACTTCTCATGTTGGATTCCATTGTAATTCATTCCTTAGTACTTAGGTAGCTTTTTGGTTTTGTTTTTTTTACTGACCTTCATCCTTCTTTTACAGTGCCTTATAATAAATACTAATATAAAATCAGCTTGAAAGTGCTAGACATATTTTTTAGTTGATTCTTTGGATCCATGTCAGATATAGAGAGATAGTATGGTGGATAACAGTAGCAACAGCCAACACGTATTGGGAGCTTAGTACATCACAGGGCACTTGCATAGTACTTCACATATGTATCACTTAGATCACTTCTAGCAACAAGTAACAGAAAACCCAACAGCAGTAGCTTAAACTATAGGAATTTTTTTAATCTCACAAATCAAGTTCAAACTTCTAGGGTTAGTTAATTTAGCAGCTCAACATGGTCATTAGCGACCATCCTTCCACTCAGCCATCCTCAGCAAGATAACTTCTGTCATCCTCAGGCTTGTCCTTCATGTTCACATATAGGCAACAGTAGTCCAGAGCCTCATGTTTTTATATAATAGTAGCCAGAGACAGGAACAGGTTGCTTCCTCCTTAAGAAAAAGGAAACTTGTCCAGAATTTTCCCCTGCTTTCCCTGAAACACAGGACTGCCCACTAGAACAAAATCAGGGTTCTGATAACAAAGAAGTGGATAGAGAGGGTATGGTTCTTGGGCCAGCAAATAACAGTGTTCAACCACAGTGAGCATGCTATGTCATTAATCCCTACAACAGCCCAACATGTTTGTATCCCCATTTCACAACTGGAGAAACTGAGACTCAGGAAAGTTCATGCTTTGTCCAAGGTCACAGCTGATTAGTGAGGGCTCTGAATCCTGGCCCTACACTAAATATTCTTAGACAGCTCTGTGGATTAATGATTATATCATTGACATATGAACAATAAAAATCAAATAAATACAAAAATCTCCTTCCTGGATAGAAGGCTTAGTACCATACAAAAGTTATCATAAGCATCATAATCCTGTCTTCTCTGCGTTACTGTAATTGGTTCTCTTCCAACAGTAATCTAGTTTTCTTGGTGACCCAGGAAATTTCCATATGAGGTCCTAGCCAATGCTTGACAATACTTAATAAAATAGTAACACTACTCCCCCATACAAACACACTATACCCCTTCCCAGCCTTATTTTTTTCTAATAAAAAAAAAAAAAATACCAACTTCTGATGTATTTGCTTATTTTATTTTCCGTTTACTAGAATGTAAGCTCCTTGAGGGCTATTTTGTTCACTACTGTGTCCCTAGTTCTAGAACTGTGCCTGGCATTTAATAGGTAGTCAGTAAATAAATACTTGTTGAAATAATGAAGCAAGGTTTGGTATGAGAAAGTATCAAGGGAAAATATAAATTCTTAATGGATATTTGTTGTATTTTAAAATCTTACTTAGAACTATTTTCTTTTGTTTTCTAGGGAAAATCCAATTGTTGGGAAAGCTTCTTAGAGTTTGACCAATTGACCCAGAAGAACTGGAAAGTACTATATTTGTTGGAGTTTTTTAATTCATCATATATTTTGTCCATAGTATTTAATAATGAACATTGGCTTCAGGGTCACCTGTGTTCACACTGTATTTAATATTTAATAATTGAAATTAACTGTTTGGGAGTCTTGGTATTGTTGTATTACTAGAGAATTTGAAACCCAAGATTCCCTTCATATCTTATGTGTCCAAAGCCATGTTTCTGCAACTTCTTTTTAATAGAAAGAATCTTCCAGAAGAAGTTTCTAAAGAAGCTTTGTAAAAAGGGAGAACTCCTCCATAGCAAGAAACCATCTCTTCTGGTAACACTCCATGTTGTGGACTTGTCTTCACTACCATTAGTGCCTGCTCTATACTGCCAACATTGCATTTTTTTTAGAAAATCCCAATCCATGACAATTCAGAGCTTTCCATTTAGTTCGTCTAGCCCCTCCTTCTTTAAAAAAGAAAAAGAAAGAAAAAAATGAATTTTCCTTTGGTCCATTAATCGTTACAACTTACATAAGGGACAGTGAAAGAAACTTTAGAAAACTGCCAGAGCATCCTCAAAAGTCATTGGAACCTTTGGCCTATTTAAAGGTGTAAGCAGAACTCAGATAGGAAGAATCAGGGAATATGTGCTACTGCGTGCATCTTGTTTACATTTGGGATGAGCAGTGGCAGATGAAATAAAATGAGACCACTAAATTTTTTTTTATTGTTTTCAATATCAGGTACTCATTTTCTTGATTTAAGAGTTCAGATTAACATGACTTCTAAGGCCATCTCTTCTGAAAAAGAAAAGAGAGTCAACAGTGAAAGACGGTGGTGAGAAAATCACTTGACTTCACCTGCTATTTCATGTTAAGGGCCACCGTAAGGATGCCCTCCTCATAGTGTTAGGTTGTGATCTAACTTAAGAACAGTCACTCGGCGCACTTTAATAATCTGGACTGCCCAGATTATACTTTAGATACTCTGTAGTGTCTAATCTTTATGATCAGTTGAATGATCAATGTTTAAGTCTAAAAACAATGCTTTCCTGAAAATGTTTATATTTCATTGCTGTTTCCTTATTGCCTGCTAGCCAAATGGGATTTGGGCAAGCAACCGTTTTGAATCCTTTTTCCCCCTAATAATTTACTTCTGTCCTAAAAACCGTAACTGTAAATAAGCAGTTGAAGCAAGTTGCCACCTTGGGCTAAGAGGGATACACTTTGCTTCATCAGTATTAAAAACCATGGTACTCTTATTTTGTCTTTTTTTAAAACTCAAAACATTTTCTAAATGTGGTACTTTGATCCTGGAGTATTTACACGTTTGTTTAAAACTGTGACTTGATAATGTAAGTCTAGCTAGTAGTGCTTTTTTTTTATTTCCCTGAAATAAGCTATCTTTCAAGATACACTTTGGCAATTATGTTACTGGTAGATAATTGTTTTAAATTATATTGTTATTAGCTAATTATTTTCAAAGACAATTTGGTACACAAAGTTTTTCTGTAAGTGATGACAGCTGAGCAATGTATTTCTCTAAATGACTCATAAAAATCAATTGGTTAAAGATAAGTTTGGAAAAGTCCTTTAAATTTTATGAACTTGTAGAGTCTATAAACGTTACTGAGTTACAAAATGTGAAAGATTTTACTATATAATAAATTTCTAATTCTTAAATTTCATTCAGATTGATATTTCCTTCTATAGTCTCTGATATGTTCTGTCTGAAAAGGAAATGTGATCATTGCCACGTACCACTCATTGCTCTATAGTGGCTTTTAGTCCTCTGCTGTTTTGTTAAGGTGAAATAAATAATCTTCTAATATTTCTAATATCTAACCCTCAATTATGATTTTTAAGATCACAGCATTATCAAAGGGAGTTAGGCCGTGTGTATACATAACTCTTGATTTGAAGGGAAGAGTTCAGGAGTCTAGTTACTTTCCTCACTTGACATGTTGAAATAGCCAGTTTGACTGGAATTAACCAGCATGGCACAGCCTAAAAAGAAGTAATGTGAAATTATTTTTCTTTGAAAGTCTTTTGAAATGAGAGACTACGTTAGTAGGATCCTAATATGATAACCAAGGTACTTTTTTCCAGGGGCCTTGTTCCTCTGCTGTTACTTATGGGTACTTTGATTTTTACTACCTGATCTGATTTTTCTCTTTTTCTTCACTTGAAAAAATACATGGCAGCTCACTTAACCCTAAAAACCACAAGAAGGAAAGAAAAGGATGATATAGGGAAACTCTTGCCATAAATGCCAGTTCTGGTTCTTAGTTTTGCTATTTCCATCAGTTGAAAATGTGGCAATCTATTACTTGTTTTGCTGCTGCTGTTTGTTCTGGTTTTTTTTTTTGTTGTTGTTTATCTTTGTTTTTTAATATCCTTTTAATAAGATGATGGGCAATAGCAAAGATTTTTACTCCCAGGAATAAATTTTATCAAATTGAACTTTTTTATTTGCCAAAGAAATATGTTTTTAATATCGTAAGTAATGGTTACGTGTCAAAATCAGACTTATTTTATTATACAAAAGGAGGTGACGAATGAAGTGGATTTGTTTCTGTTTCTGAAGCCTAATTTCATTCATTTATCAGAAAGGCTCATTCATGCCAGGTTTTGAAAATCAATATTTTTTTTAAGTGAAAGTACCTATAATTAGTTCTAACAGTACATCCCTGTAAAGACAGAATGCTACAAAGCCCTTTAGACGTTCTTACAGTATATGAAAAATACAGGACTCTTTCTAAAGTTAAATTACCAGTCTACATTGATACTATCTGCTTCCATTCTGACTAACTTAGAAATTAATATGTTGCTAGTAAATATTGGTTTTTACAGTGTCCAGTTTGAAAATGTAAGTTATCAAAACTTAATGTAGTGATTTTGTGTAACCATGTTGTATTGTTGAGAATGTATTTTTATTTAAATTTTATTTTCTTATCAAGAGTATTATAAAAATTAAAAACTTTTGTAACTGTCGCTTGAGAATAACTCAAATAAATTACAAAAACCTTGTCTGTTTTTTCTTAACAATTGAGGAATTTCTTCAAAAAACTGTTTAAAATTATTATATCTTGCCCATTAGTAAGGGAATAGTGGTAATAAGACATCTCCAATAACAAAGAAGAATGAAGTTGTCTGGAAGGGGCTCAGTGTTCTCCTCCTCCACTTAACTCGGACAGTTTTTGACAGACTGTGGCCCTTATTTGTTTATTCATTCATTCGACGGACTTGTACTGAAGGTCTATGGTGTGTAAGCACCATGCAGACTCCCCGTCATTCCCTAAAGCCATTCCTGTCTAATATGCAGAAGTATATTCCTCTCTTATGTGGGTTAACAATTTGGAGCTGAGGTTTTCAACCTATGTTTGACTTTTTGAAGAATCCCACCTTCTACTTTTCTCCAAAAAAAAAAAAAAAATCAACATCAGAGCCTTTGGTTACTCAGGTCCTACATTCACTCCTGCAGATTAGCCTACCCTGTAGCTTGATCCTCAGTACACCCTTCTGGGTGTTAGAATTGGACCATGTTGTGCCATTTTGATGAATTATCTGGAGAACAAAATGACAGCACCAAAGATCACATTAGTGCGTAACTTGTGCCCCCAGCAAGAGAAGGCAGGGTCCTTCTCCTGTTACGGCTACAGCAGCCCTCCTAGCATCCCTAAATAAAACTTCCATGAAATACAGGTCCTGCAACTCCGGAGGAGTTTAAGGTTAATAAAGAGGAAGAGGATTCTGAATCTCTAAGGACCTTATTCTTATTGAAGCATCATAATCCCGCTCATATTAGTCCATGTATAGACTAGAACTCGTAAGAAACATCTAAGACTTAAGTTTCTAGTCTATGATGTAAACAAGCTAGTTATTTAAGGGAGAGGGAGCCATACTTCATTTGGATTACCCTATCCAAATTGCACAATTCCAAAACAAGAGACACCTGAAGCCAAGCAAAGCCACGGGACATGTAAAGGTTTATGTACACAAGAATTAAAAAACAAGGCCTAGGTTAATACTGCTGAGTTCCAGCCACTTGTGTAAGTTTCTTTACTACTAGAAGTAAATGGCAAGCTGCTGAACTCCACAGATGCTTCAGAGAACGCCCTGTCCTGGGTAGACATGGTGTACTTCAGAATAAGCTGGCCAGTGTTCAGAGACCTTTGGTGTTGATTCCTCATACATATCTCTCAGCCGAGGTTTGGTCTTTTGTGGCCAATAGATTCATTCTTTGGGTAGTGATTTCGCCATTTGATTTCTTAGTTTGGGGACACCATTTGCCACCGTATATGAGTTTATGCCTATATTTTATATTGCCAGCAGAGAAGTTGTGGCCTGTTTAATTAATCTATGGTCCTGTTAGCATTTGTTTAGGAGGTTTTTTGCCTTGGATTTCAAATCTCTTCATACTATCAAAATCCTTGTGCTTTTCAGTGATCTGTTTTTGAAATGGATTTCAGTTTTAGATACATAATGTTTTTGCTCATTAAGGAAGAATTATTTTTTCCTGAAGTGGACAACATTGTCTTCCAAATTGAACAATTTCTCAACCCCATCCAACCGAGAAGACCACATTGCCTGCACTGTTAGAGAAGCATCCATCATTTTAGATGGATTTTCATTGCAGGGAGGATTAAATGGTCCCTAGAGAAACATACCAGAATCTCCCTGAGAAAATGGAAGAGGTAGGTGGAGAAGGGCATACAGTTTGAAAAGACATAGTAGTCAATATTATAATTTTACACTTAGAAAACAAAATATTCACCTATTTTTGTAATGCAAACTACAGAAATCAAAGCTTGACAAAATCTTGACTAATGCAGATACACACAAGACCATGATTCTCAACTGGAGGCACTTCTCAGTATAGAGTCTGAGATTTTTGTGTTAATGTGTAACGTTTGATTTTAAAGTTTGGGAAGCACTGGAATATAGGTTAAAGTAAATACAAACTCTGAGTCTCAGTCTTAAACTGCATATCTAAAAGAAAATACAGGAAACTATCTTTATGATAGTGGAATAGGGAAGAATGTCTTAAGACACACAAAGAACAGAACCTAAAGAAAAAGATTGTCAAATTTGAAAACAAGCTTGGAGAAGATATTTGCAGCACATACCGACAAATGATTAGCATCTTGAATTTATAAATACCTACAAATACAACAGAAAAAGGGATAGAGAATATAAACCATTCAGAGTAAAGGGAAACAAGAATGGTCAATAAACCTGAAAAAGATGCTTAATCTCAATTGTAATCAGGAACATATAAATTAAAACGATAGCATTCTAGAAATTTAAAACCTCCAGATTCTTCTTATGGCAGATAAACCCTGAAACTTAGACGTATCAGTCTCTCCCAGAACATCAAACAGTTGCATTCCCCTCCCCTTTAATGTTGATACCCCTATTCAACATGAAAAAGAACAGTCATTGCCCAAATATCCCTGAAGACTGAGAAAATGATCAAATGAGAGGAAGGAAAAAATTGTAATGGTCATTGCCCAAATATCCCTGAAGACAGAAAATGATCAAATGAGAGGGAGGAGTTGTAACAAAGAAGTTAGGATTTAAATGATTATGACTACTGAATCATCATATAGATATTTCTTTTCAGTTTCTAGTGTATTAGAACAAACAGAAGGAATTACCTGAAATTGTGGAATTGTAACCCATACTATACTTTGATATTTGATATAACCACCTGTTAAACTGTATTTTGAAATTTATCACAGCTCTGTATATATGTTATATTTCTCAATAAAAATGTTTAAAAATCAAAAAAAAAAAAAACAGCAGGCAAAAGGATACAGCAAGAATCACTGCCTCCTTGGAGCTTACATTCTGAGGGGAAGACGACAAAATAAGTAAAATATATCAATGATCATAACAATTATGAAGCAAAGTAAAGTGGGAAAGGAGATGGGGAGTCCTATGCATGGGAAGCGGAAGGGTTGGGCAGCAATTTAAAATTAGGTGGTCAGAAAGGGCCTCACCAGGAAGGAGATACTTGAGCAAAAAAGCCTGAATAAGGTAAGGAAGGGAATCCTGGATATGTAGAGAAAGATTCCCCCAGGCAGAAGGAATGGAAGGTGTGGTGTGTTCAAGAACACCAAGTAGACTAGCATGACCCAAGAAGTATGAGTAAGGGGAGACTGGGTCGGGAACAGATTGCGTACGGCTTAAGTGGTCATTTAAGGGCTTTGGCTTTATTCCAACATGGAAGCCACTGGAGGGTTTTGAGCAGTGGAATAACATGATCAACTTAACTTTTTTCGGATCTCTATGGTATTGAGAAAAGTCTCAAGAAGGGCATAGGAGGAAGTAGAGAGACCAGGTAGGAGGCAAGTAAAGTAATCAGGAGAAATGGTGGTGACCGGGTCCCAGGTAATAGCACAGGGAGCATGATAATGTAATGAGAAGTGGTCAGATTCTGGTTATGTTTGATAGTAGAACCAATAGGATTGATTAACAGAATGTTGGAGAAAGAAAGGAGCCTAAGAACATCTAGTAGCCTAAACAACTGGAAGAATGGAGTCGTCACAGAGAGAGGAAAGACTATACGAGGAGCACATTTGTATGTTTTATGTCTATGCTAATGATTCCTGGAAGCCAAGCCCATTTAAATCACTAAGAACCAGCATGTATTTTACCTAGTTTTATAATCATTTATCATATGTTCCTTACTAGAATGTAAGTGATTCCAAGGGTAGGGAGGCTCTTTGGTACCCCACAGCCCCTTGCCCTTAGGAGAGGAATGCCCGATAAATACTCCACAAATAAATGTCATGACTGCAGCAAGGGCCTTGGTTGAAAATCCTGACTCGGTTAGGAACTCTCTTTATGATCTCGGTCACATAACCTCTTTGGGTTTTGGCTTCCCTACGCATGTAAAATTTTAAAGCTTATATCTTCAAAAGAAGAGTACTGGGTACACCAAGCACCCTGCTAAACCAAGGGCCCTAAGATGCTGCCTTCTCAAGTTGCTCACAGTGAAGCTGGGGACTGGATCATAGTGATCTAAGGATTTTCTACAAGTTCAATGTCCAGGAAAACCCTGGGGTCTCTCCCCTCACCCCCACTCCCACCTATCTGTCTAGATAGTTCACTTCCTCCACGGGACCCTTCCTAATGGATGTTTCCAGCCCTTCCCAAAAATGGACCAATCGAGTAGCATCGACACTGTCAGACCCTATAGATTGTGTTATCATTGTGCTGCCATCTTCCTTTGGGGAATTAACAGAATACAACCTGGTTATTCATGGAATAACTGACTTACAAATGGCACAGCCTGGTGTGGGAGGAGCACCCAGGTTGTGCAGACAAAAGACAGCCTTAGAGCAGCAGAGTTGGCACCTACTTGTGAGAGCAATTTTTATTTGGACTCAAATAAGCTGAAGGGATTGACATGCAGTCTAATGTAGCAGAGAAAATTTTTTTTTTCAGAATTGCCAAAGAATTATTTATTAACACAGGACTTACAGATCACAAAAGAGAGTGGTACAGAAGAGCTGGAAAGGAAGTCATCAGAATAAGCATGCAGATCACTATTTGCAGAGGAATGTACTAAAGCAAGTTTGGAAAAGGCACATTCACACAGAAAATGTCTAAATGGAAAAAAAGACATCAGAAAGCAGCCCATCCCCCCACCCCCGCAAAAAAAAAAGGTGTTGATTAAAGTACAAAGATTTTCAATGGCAAAGAAGAGCTACTTTACAGGTAGACAGGTAGCTCTAGAAGTCTTGCTAACCCTTTGAGAATGTGACAAATGAAGATTAACTCCTGCTGCTTACAAACCCAGATGATCTTAATGACTGCACATCAAGATGCTTCAGTGTTAGAGATTAAATTTGGGGGACCGGGCAGCAGCCTAGCTGAAATTATACGCAGCAAGGGCTCAAAGGGTTAAATGTAGTAATATGCTGAGAAATCAGGCAACGTTATAGGTAGTATCTACTTTCTATACAAAGAATTATAGCAAGAGTTAAAAGAGACAGTATTCCCTTCAGAGTTAAGTTAGGGTTTCTAAACGGGATTACAGTCCATAGAGAGCTAACTACTAGGTTTTATTCTCTTTTCATCAGCCCACATCTTTCTGAACAAATACCTTTAATCCTCACACTGAGGTGAACATGAGGATAAAGTAAAACCAAATTGTATTGAAAAAGTCCTGCCATTTACCTTCTACAAAACATTTATGCAGCAATTTTGCTGAAAAACAATATGGCTCATTGGTCAGAACTCAACCCCTTTAAAAACCGCTCTAAAGGGAACTGCTCCTTTCTGACATGAGGTTTACAGATCAAGGGGAGGAAACACTCTTCTTTTAAGAATATCCTCAAACTGAAGAGAGTTGGCTTAGAACAGCACAGATTCAAAGCTGGGAATGTTCCAAGCATATATAAAAGAAATGAGCACAGCCTGCACCCACCCACCTAACCCCCTCTCATTTTTCATCAGAACCTGGTGAAAAAACCTGTGGCCAATAATAGTGTGCTGATCATCTGCGGATTCAACTGGGGTTTTTTCATGGTGGTTTAAAAGAAAACAACTAAAAGTTCCAAATTTCAACAACATTTACCTTGGGAATTTCAACACATTTTATTGTACTTAAATGCTTAAGGAAATAGAGAGCCTTGTTCATTTATGGGATTGAAATGCTTACATCTAGTCACCAATTGAAAGATTTTATCCACATACTGAGAAATACATGAAAACCTCTATATAAATAGACCACTAAATAGTAGGGAAGTAAGTCACATAAGCTGCACATCTTAAATTCTATCCAACAGTAAGTAAAAATTCCAAATTCATTTAGCCTTTGATTTTCAGTCATCCTAGCAAAGCGGGGGTGGGGGCTAGTGGGGGTGGGATGGGGGGTGTTAAGATTCCAGTTACAATTCAAGGGGAGTTTTCTCAAACCAGGACCCAGTTTTCCTGCAATTTCAGTTCACCTAGCCCCACAGAGTGGGCATTAGGGGGAGGAGCTTGTCTTTGGCCTCCACTCCACTGGAACACTTCACTTGTCATCTGAGATGACAAAATGGACTGTGGGGCCTCTAAGACTACTAGCACCACTTAGCAGATCCTTGAAGCCCTGTGCCAGCCTCAGGCCCTACAACTCTTCAGGGCTCCATCATGCCATCTCCCAAACTAGTGCACGCAATAAGTTTTAGATAAATGTGCCTGTCATTACTGCAAGGCCTGGGAATGAGCCCCAGTATCATGAGAGGAACCAAAACCCTAGCAGCCCTTCTTCAACCCCTTGATGCTAACTCCACCAAAGGGAGTTTTAACTGGTGACCACAATTTGAGAACCACCGGCCTGCTCCACCTATGCATAAGGCCTGCGCTTCTTGGGGCAAAGCAACACCTGGACTCCTCAGTTTTAACCCTTAGAACCTAGGGTGATTTTACCTTCCAAAGGATATCCAGCAATGTCTGGAAATATTTTTGGTTGTTACAACTAGGGAGATGCTGCAGGCACCTGGTAGGTAGAGGCCAGAGATATGCTAAACATCCTACAATGCACAAGACAGCCTCCCCACCCCACAACAAAGAATAATTAAAAATGTCAACAGTGCCGAGGTTGAGAATCCCTACCTTAGTCCAGAAGCAAGCACAAGGCACTCTTCTCCCCTGGACTCCCACAGGCCGACACCTGTGCTCCGTGGGTGATGAGGTGGTGGATCCAAGCCTGTCGAGACAGACCTCGTGTCACGGACCAGCTGAGTGGCCTCAGCCAAGTTCCTTAACCTCTCCAAGCCCCAATGTCCAAGGGTAAAATGGGAATGATAATATCTGACCTGCAGAGGTGGTGTGTGGAAATAAACAAAACCACACAGCTCAAGGCCTGCAGGATGCAGGTAGGTGTGCCAGGCATTATTTTTAGTGCATCCAAGCATCTCTCATGTGCTGCTTTGCTCAGCCTGAGCTTCACAGACTTTGTTCCAACAGCCCAGGGGATCAGGACTCCCCATTCTTCCCCTGACTTCCCCCCTAGTTACTTTTGTCAATTAGAGGCAACCTCATGCAGGGGCCTGGGTGGAAGACCATTAGGGACAAGAAGGATATGCAGAAATCTCCACTGCCCAGAGTACAGCAGGGTCAGCACAACATAGATCTGCAAAGAAACCCTCCTTTCCTCAAGCTACTCGCTCAGCAGAGCCAAGGTGTCTTTGTGGTTCTCTCTGCTGGCCAGACTGGCCTCGACTGGAGTACCGAAAGCTGCTAAGGGCTCCCCCAGCAGGAGCACAAGAGTTCTCCACACCAACCCCTAGATGGAGCTGGAGGGAGCTGCTTGGACTGGAGGACACATAGCTAAAGGGCTTCTCACAGAAGATGGTTCAGACCATGAGGTGAAGCCCTGATGGGCAAAATCATCTGGACTGACTGTGGCCCCTGTTCCAGTTTGCTAAATCGTCTCTGAGGAAAAGGCCGGTGGCATCCGGAACACCTCTGTCAGCTGGGAAGGCACGTGGCTGACTTCTGCTAGTCCTTTGCTCCCAGGTTGCGTTGCTTTCAGCTTCTGATTCCAGTAGCTTTCTCTTTAAGCGTCTGTGGGTTCTTACCTAGCTTTTCTGGAGCAAACTCTGGGCTTCAACTCTTAGCTTAGCATCTCCAAATCTTCCTATCTGCGTCTCCAAGTGTCTGGGTCTGTGTCACCCCTGAGCTAGGGACTCCAGTAAACTAATCAAGACCCATCCTGAATGGGTGGGGCCACATCTCCATGGAAATAATCTAAAAAGTTCCCACCCACAATTGGGTGGGTCACATCTCCATGGAATCAACCTAATCAAAGATCCCACCCACAATAGGTCTGCCCCACAAGATTGCATTAAAGAACATGGCTTTTTATGGGGTACATAACAGATTCAAACAGCCCCATAAAAGGAGGAGATTTCTTACTGTGCTGACCCAAAAACTGTCTCCCGCAGGCCATGCCTGTCCCTCAGGTTCTTTGTCCTGCCCTCAACCCTCTGCTCCTGGGCCCTAGACTTGTTAAGCTAGCCCCACCTGATCCCAGATCAATCCAGCATGGCTTCAAGTATGGATTCCACCTGGGCTGGCATTGCCAGGTTTAGCAAACGAAATACAGGATGCCCGGTTAAATTTGAATTTCAGATAAACAACAAAAGATTTTTTTAGTATCTGTATGTTCTATGTAGCATTTGGGCATTATACCCGGCAATCCTATTGTCTCCATCTGCAGACAACAGTTGCTCAGGAAGAGGAGCTCTTACCTCAGCCAGCAGCTGGGGCAGATGGTTCCGAAGGATGGAAGATGTTCTGTGAGCTGCAACCAGCAGGATCTTTGCATTGACTTTTAGAAGGGATCGTCTTCAAGTCTCTGGAAAGTCCTTAGCTTGAGGATGGGATGCACCAAGCAGACCCAGTCCAGCCAGGCTAACCCTTGGCGGACCGACTTTCCTTCCTGAGCCCCCCACGGCCCCTCGAGGCGCCCTCCTCCTCCCCCTCCCTCACTGGGCGCGGACTCCGAGCTCCCTTCCGGCCCTGGTGAGGGCTCAGCACATGCGCACTGTCTGAGGAAACGCGCTCCATCTGCGGGATGCAGGCCTTTCCCGCGATGGGTGGTGCGGGCGCATCTCAGAGCCTGGTTGCTGGAGTCGGGGTCCTGGGCCCAGTTCCTTGCCATCATGTCCTCTTAGGCAGGTCACCTGCTGACACCAGTCCTTGCTCCTCTATCTGTAAAACGGAGACAAAAGCCCCCACTTCCCTCATAGGGTTGTGTGTGGTCAAAAGTGAGTGGTCATGGAATACCATGCTATTCTTTTTTAGTTATTAATAATACATATGTATATGTATAATGAGGAAGGAAATAAACATTTCCCGATATTCTTAAAAAAAAAAAAAAGTGAGTGGTCAGTGATAAAGAACAAGACCTGTGTTTGGGGTGGTTACTATTCTGTAGGCCCCTAAATCTAAGTCCATGCAAGGGGCCAGCCACTCTTGCTCTCTGCTCTTCTCTTTTAAAAACATAATGGGCAAAAATTTGGCTGCAGTGTAAGGCACCAGATTAGCTGAAGGAGAGGCCCCAGGGCTCCTTTAAATTATCAACGAAAAAGATTCTCTCCCCAGGTGCCCCAGGATTTAGTTCTGTCTTAGGGTAGGAGACTGCCTTCCTCTATTCCTTCCAGTCCAATGACCTTCACTATTTGACTCTTCAGATTCCAAGAATCATCTTTTCAGAAGATCTTCCCTTTTTTCAAATGTTCACATAATCTGGGGGGAGAGCTGGGCCATGCTTCTAGGCACACCTGGCTTTTCCTCAGTGCCCCCTCTCTACCCAGCTTATAGCACAAAGTCCACATCACCAGCTGGAAGACAAGGGTCTAGTGTTAGTCACTGGGGTCAGAGTGGACCACAGTTCTAGAAGCTGGGACAGGGGCTGGTGGGGGGTAGGAGCATTATTATGCCTTTTATGAGCAAACCTGCATCCTCACACTGAAGGAGCATCTTGGGCCCAGGGAAGCTAAGTGACCTGACCAAGGAGGGGGGACAGACCAAAGCCTGTACAACTCCTCAAGCCAGCAGGTAGAAGCAGGAGTGCAAGGCCAAAAAGTCCTTGAAAGAAGGCTAGTGTGTGTCTTGCTGCCAGCATGTCTCAGCTCCCACTGAAAAGAAGGGGCAGAGCCACAGGATGCAGCCAACTGGGCCCACTGACCAGCCTCCCAACGGGAAGGACTGGAGCTAGGGAATGTGGCCAGGACCAGGAGCCAGGGGTTGGATAAGGCAGGAAGCCATGTGGGCAGATGTCTGGGGAGGTCTGACTGCAGGTAATCCCTGGAGTGTATTTATCTGGGGTACTAATGGTGACAGGGAGAACGTGGAGGACAGCACAGTAAGGAGGAGTATTGGATGTCATGACCAGTGTGGGCTGGCAGGAACCCAGAGAGACAAGTGAGCCCAGGTGGCTGCACCAGGGCTTACAGCTCTGGGGAAAACCCTGCATGTTCCCTGAGCTGCACACGGCTCCCAAGAGCCAGTCATTTCCAGACACAGTCATGCTAAGAAACCATCCCTGCCCTCATTGCTCCACTCTCTGCTCAGCTGCTCAGTGTGACCATGTAACAAGCCCTCTCACCTCCAGGCCCTGGTCTCCAGCTTCCCGGACTTGCTGGACATGGCACTTGTTTCCAACACCTCTTTCACTGGCAGAACTTTCTGCTCAGCCCTGTGGGTCCACCACACCTATGGACCCTCCCTCAGGCAGCCTGGACAGACAGAGGGCCAAGGCTTGGACCCCATGTTCCCTCCTCTCCCTGACTTAGTTCCAAGGACTGGGCTCAGATGCCCTGAAATTAAAGGATTTTCTCCCAATTGGGACCACAAGTACAGACGGCCTTGGAGAATCCAGGAACAACCTCTGCAAGCACAGTTGTCCCAGGGAGTGACCACACTGGGCCCCTCCCAGGAAGTTGGTGGACCCAGGCAGACTCTGACCTTTTGAGACAATCCCCTTTCACCCAAGGCCTGGGAACCAGCCAAAGTTCCCAGTTCTTACCCCCCATTTAATTGCAAATCCCTAGAGGTCCTCTTTCGAAGCCTCTGCAAACCACCTCCCCAGCTGTGAGTTAGCATTTTAAGGAGCTTTGGAGAGAAAGGGAAACGTCACACTAGAGGTTCTCAAAATAAGGTCCTAGGACCAGCAGCCTCAGCATCACCTGGGAACTTGACAAGTGCAAATTCTCATGCCACCCCCTGACCCCAGACCTACTGAGTCAACAACTTGGGGGATTGGGCCAGCAATCTGTGTTTAACAAGCCCTGCAGGTGACTCTGATGGTCGCTCAAGTTGGAGAACCCCTGCATTAGCCATTGGGAAACTGTTCTGGAAATGCAATCGGGTAGCGGCAGACTCAGGTGTTCCACCTGGCACCTGCTGCAGAGGGAAAACCTCCATCATCTGGGGGTGGGGTGGGGTGGGGAGGCGATTCCTGGAAGCACCAGGTCATTCTCTAAGGATCCTCTGTCTTACTGTAGGTGTTAGCATTCGAGATGGAGTGGGGAGGGGACCCAAAGCTGAATCAGAGTGGCGTGGAGCCATCTGAGATAAAAAATTAAAGTTCCCCAAATATTATTCTTGGGAGTACTTAGGAAGACTCTAGTGTGGTGCCTTTTACACAAATATTGTGAGTCACAATAACTGTGTTTATCTTCTTTTTCCTTTGGCAAATAAGGAAACATCTGTGGGGGTTCTGATATTTATTTATTTTTGGATGAGCATCGTAATAGTGGAAATATTTCGTACCTGATTATAGAACCCTGGTGCTAAAGCACTGCCCCTGAGCAGGAGCGAGGATTTAATTGGTAAATAATATAGACCTTCCCTTCTAATTAAGAAGGTCCCAATGTGCAAATCCTCTAGGCTTCTTGCTTCACAATGAAATGCAAGTTCAGGCCAGTCAGGAAAGAAGGGCAGTTCTGGCTGACGGTGCCTGGCCCAACAATCTCAAATTATACTGCCTTTTCTGTACCTCAGTTTCCCCCTTGTTTCTCCACCTCCTGGGGGAAAAACCAGCCGCAACTGTGGACTCAGGCCTTTGATCTGGCTGGAGCCAGGCCCTGGGGGAGAATCCATAAATGCAGATCCTTACTGTGGCCACCATAAACCTGTTGCCTAAAATTCATACTGCCCTACTGCGTTTAAGGCAAAAAGAAAGGGGAGTCCATGCCTGTGATCAGAGGGTATGGAGAAGACAAACAGCCCCATTAAAGACCCAATTAACAAGAGCCAGACCTAAAAGCAGGCTGTGTTCCCCTGATTCTATCTTTTTAAGCAAGAGGCTGTGTGGACATGGCTGGCATTTGGAGAGACTACTGGTTTGCATAATTGAATGGGGAGAAACGAAAACATATGTCCGCACAAAGACATGTTCACAAAAGTTTAGAGTAGCTTTATTTGTAAAAGTCAGAAAATGGAAACAACCCAAAGGTCCATCAACAGGTGAATGGGTAAACAAACTATTGGGTATCCAGCAATGGAATGCTGTTCAGCCATAAAAAGAAATGAACTATTTATGCCCATAATGATATGGACAAATCCCAAAGTCTGTATGCTGAGTGAAATAAGCCAGGCAAAAAAAAAGAAAAAAAAGAAAATGTGTATGATTCCATTTATATAAAACTCTGGAAAATGCAAACTAATCCATAGGGGATGGGGGCTGGAGGGGGGAATTATGAGGGGGCACAAGGAAACTTTTTGGGGTGATGGACACGTTCACTGTCTTGATTATGGTGACTGTAGGGAATTGAATCATGAACCCCACAAAAGACAGGTTCTTAACCTTAATCTGTATTCCTGTGGGTATAAATCTATGTGTTAATAGGACCTTTTGAAGATATTAAAGTATGGCCAAACTGAATCAGGGTGGGTCTTAGTCTGCATTACTGGAGATTTTATAAACAGAGGAAATTGGGACACAGTCAGAGAAGCCAGAAGATAGAGGAAAACACAGGAGGAGACCAAGGATGTCACCAAGTGACAGAGGCAGAGATGCAAGTCAGGGAACCCTAAGGATTTGGGTAAGCCCTCACCAGAACGCTACCAACTCTGGAAGAAAGCATGGCCTTGCCAACGCCTTGATCTGGGACTTCTGGCCTCTTTAACTATGAGCCAATATGTTCTTTATGTAGAAGTCAACTGTTGTGTGGTATTTGTCATAGCACCTCTGGCAAACTAAGACAGTGATGGTTCCATGAGTGTTTACCTGTGTCAAAATTATCCAATGTGCATTTTATTGTAAATCAATAACAACTCAATACATTTTTTAAAATATTGGTTGGCAATTTCAACTGTTTCTTTGAGAAACAGGTCACATTTTTCTTCTTTATGAGTGAGATGGAATCATTTTTATGCAAGCTATTGGTATCAGAGAGAGAGAAAGGATATTCCAGGAGCAAATAGTGCATGCGTTTGTGAGTAGAAGGAGCAGAAAATGATGCAATGTATCTCTTTCATATCGACAGTAATGTTAATAATAAGCAATTTGAGCACTGGTTATCTGCCAGGTTGAGCATTTTACAAACATTATCTTATTTAATGCTCACATAACTTGTGAGTAGATATTGAGTCTCATAGGATTAAGTAACTTCCTAAAACAAGGTGCAGGGAGATCCAGGATTTGAAATAGGTCTGATAGGGCTACACTCTAAGATGTTAACTGGAGACACCTCTGGCTGGTATGATTACAAGTGAATTTTATTTTACTTCTTTTTATTTTTAGGTATTTCTCAAACTTTTTACAATGACCATGTACTATTATTAACCAGAAATATTTTTAAGACTTTAAAATATTATAATCACTTTGTAACAACACTTGAAAAAGAATTGTCCCATAAGAATAATTCCTACTATCTATTGAGCTTAAGTGCTGCCTGCTTAATCACTCATTTTAATCTGCAACTTAAGAATGAGAAGCTGAGGTGAGTTATGTATCCAAAATCAAAGCCAAGGAGTGGGAGAGCGAGGATTTGAATTCGGGGCACTCTGGCACTGGAACACTTGTCCCTTCCACAGCACCAAATCCCACCCCCCCTGCTTTCACAGCTATTTTAACTCCCCGTCTCCAACCACATGTGCACGTATTTAACGTAGCTGAAGCTGATGTGTCTGTCTGTCTATGTTTCCTCATAGACTTCTCATCTGTTCTTTCTAAAGGGCCGCAAAATATTTCATGCAGTTGATGTATTGTAATCATTTGCTCAGCAGTTCTACTATCTTCTGTAATGAGCTTTTTATAGAAAACAATGCTATTTGTGGAGGAGTCAAAAAAGCACCTGGTAACTTATACTCGCCTCCAAAAATAACACAGAGAGGAACAGAAAGGGGCAAAGACGCTCTGGTGATTAAAGGCAGTTTATTCACACCCCAAAGCAAGGCAGGGAAAGGCTCAGCAAAATTAACTCATTCATTTTCAGGAAGGAAGACAACAGGGGCTAGGGAACAGCTCAAAAGTGTTTCTTCATATTGATGGTTGCAGAGCACCCCTCAAAGTTTATTTCCGATTTTCAGTAAAATATCAGATTTTTCTTTCACTTCCTGTGCACTGGTTCATTATCTTTCCACATGGAATTTTTGGCCATTTCTGAATTAGGAAGGGTTGGATATAGCTACTCCTATAGGACATCCGTGAACCACTGGCCCACCACCTGTTTTTATACAGCCCATGAGCTGAGAATAGTTTTTACATTTTTTAATGGCTGAAAAAAATCAAAAGGAAACTAATATTTCATAATGTGAAAGTTCTATGGAATTTGAATTTCAGTGTCCACAAATAAAGTTTTCTTGGAACACAGCCACACATTTGTTTACATCGTGTCTACAGCGGCTGCTTTTGCCGCACAATGATAGTTGAGTCATTTTGAGAGGCCTTAGGGCCACAAGCCTAAAATATTTACTATCTGACCCTTTCCAGGAAAAGTTTGCCAATTTCTGCTTCAGGACCTGGAGCTTACCCCAGGGGAAATGAGAATGCTCCTGCCCAGGCCCCACTGAGGCCCCAGGAGGATCAGGCTACGCTAAATAAGGGCAACTGCCGTGAGGTGTCCTTTCCCACAGGAGCTGGCGTCCAGAGGGGACAGCGTGGAAGGTGATAGAATTTACTCTGGCAATTTGCTGAGTGGTTGAAGGAGCAGCAGGAAGAAAAGCTTACCAGAAAGAGATTTACAAATGGTTAGAAGACTTTCGTGTACCAAGGGGTCATAGCGGCATTAACCAGCATGAGAGGCACGTAAATCAGCGACAAGAAAATAAAGCAGAATTAAATGATCAAAAAATGCGTATACACATCACTTGCTGTTTCCTGGCTCCAATGCCTTGAAGAAAGTGAGATTCCAAGCTAAGTTAGAACATGAATATATACTTTTTTTTTAAATACAGTTTTGGGTAATGCTGGACTCAACAAACAAACTTCCATTACTTCTTCAGCCTCAGTTTCACTGTTCATTAAAGACATTACTAACAGCAGCTAATACTTATATAGCTCTTACTGTGCATTAAGAGCTTTTTATACAATAACTCATTTAATGAGTTTGGACTAGGTGACTTCTCAGCATGGCAAAGCAGCACGGTAGAGGGTTTGGAGCACAGACTCCAAATCAGATTGTCTGGGTTTGTTTCCACTCTTTACCAGTTACCACCTGTAATAGTGATTTAAACTCGTGGGTCAATTTGGACTAATGCTTGAGAAGCCACCTGCTAACACACCCATGGCCACACATCTATGAAATCTGTGCGATCTCTGTGCTCCCACCTGCCTCCTGGGCCCTCAGCTGCTTACTCAACAAAGAACCCCAGCCCCCACCCAGTCACCCTCCCCCAGAGAGATGCAAACTTTTTCTGTCATACAGCCTCAAAGGCATGAATCTCTCCTAGCATGCAAAACGTGTTTTGTGAAATACCTAGGAATGATGGATTTGTTTGCTGGCTTGTATTAGGTTTTCCTAAAAGGTATCATATTATTCATTTTGTAGGAAATAAGACCAAACAATAACATGGCACATGTTAATATGTGAGCACAATCAATGCAACAGAAATTACTCTAAAAATTTAATTCAGTACTCATTTTGGGGGGTGGGAGGGGTGGTGACTGCTGTATGCCAAGGTTTTCGCTAGTTACTCAGAATATACAGAGGCTGTCCTCCCTAAAATACAATGAACTTCTAAATATCAAAAGAAAACAGAAAAGAAAATGAAGTAAAGATATACACAGTAGGGTTACAGAAAAGGATATATGGGGTTTTTTTTTACATATGGCAAAATGCTTGATCTCATGTGTAATAAAATATACAAATTATCTCTACAAGATGTCATTTTTCACCTATTGGTTTGGCAAACATAAAAAGTCTTATTACTACAGTGTTGGTCTGAGTGTGAAGAAATAATCACTTTTAGAAATTGCTTTTAGGAATATTTGCCCACACAGGGTAATTTAGCAATATAAACTCAATTATAAACATGCAGACCCACTGAATAAACAGCTCCACTCAGGAATTTATCCTACAATGTGCAGATAGACATGTGCAAAAAAAAAAAAAAAAAAAGAATCATATATGCAAGGTTATTCACTGTAGCCCTGTCCAATAGAACTGGTTAAAGAAATGTTGTTACATCTTTACAAGAATAAAAAAAGAATGAGAAAGATTTTTATATACTAATATGAAACTATCTCTGTGATTTAATGTTAAGTTAAAAAAAAAAAAAAAGCCAAAACACATAATAGAGGATTTGGTATGCTATCATTTGTGTAAAACGGTGTGTGTACTTTATGCATAGAATATCTTTGGGAGGATATACCAAAAAATTTTGCCTCTGGTTGGAGGTAACTGGAGGATGAGGGAGTGAGACTTACTTTTCACTGTATACCTTTTTTACTTTTTGTATGTTCTAAAGTGTGATTTTATTAACTACTCCTCAAAAAATTTTTATAAATATAAAATTTTCATATAAAGGTACATATAAAATTTTCACATTTAAGGTACACTGATATCCCCAAACACTACAAAACACCTAAAACACTATAAAACACCTAAATGCTGAGAAAATATTTTTAAAACTATTTTTAAATGCATGGCTGAGCTGACATGAAATTAAGAGACATTAAGAGAAATCCTCAGATGCCAAAATTAAAGAAAAGCATGAAACCAGGAAGGTCAACTAAAGCTAAAGTCACTGGCTATACTGGGACATCAGCAAATTCTTGGAGATCAAGAGTTTCGGCTTTCCAGGCTAGGGGAGGAGGTGTAGAAATAATGCCCAAGGCAAGGTGGAGAGTCAGTACACAGAGCTTTGGACTTAAGGACAACACCCTTAGTAAGGAATAATTTAGGAACAACATCCACACCCCCAAAGGAAGGTAGCAAGAAAACTTGCCAATGGTAGCTTTCAATCTGGATAGAAAGGGCAAAAAGCTCCTTGTACCACACCTCCAGAAGCCATAACCATGAGCACAGCATGACCTAAGCCTACAACCTTCATTCACAACATCTTCATGGTTCTGAAAACCCAGGCTACAATGAACATCCTCTAACTCATTTTATGAAGTTAATATGACCTTAACACCAAGACTAGACAAAGAACAAGAAAATACTCATAAGCCAATCTTGCTCGTGGACATATATGCAAAATCCTAAACAGAATTTTAGCAAACCAAATCTGGTATTGAATATAAAATATAATCCCACATGACCAAACTGGGTTTATTCAAACAAGGCAGGTTTAGTATTAGAAAATCTACTAATGTAATTAACCACATGAACAGATTAAAGGAGAAAAATCATATAATCATCTAACAGAGAGAGAAAAAAGCATTGAATAATGATTAAAAGAAACTATTAAAAAAAATAATCTAGGCACCAGAAAAAGAATATCCCTAAAATACTATAGCACATGAAAAGATGCTCAGCATCGTTAGCCATAAGGGAAATGCAAGTCAAAATCACAATGAGGTACACTTCACACCTAAGAGGATGGCTGTTATTTAGAAAATGGAAAATAACAAGTGTTGGTGAGGATGTAGAGAAGTTAGAACTCATGTGCACTGCTGACAGGAATGTAAAACAATGTAAAGCTATGAAAAATGGTTTGGCAGGTCCTCAGAAGGTTAAGTAGAGAATTACCACATGACCCAGCAATTCCACTCTTAGGTATACACTCCAAAGACTTGAAAGCAGGGACTCAAACCAACACCTGTACAGCAATGTTCACAGAAGCCTTATTCACAATACCCAATGGGTGCAAACAACCCAAGTGTCCATCGACAGATGGATGCATAAAGAAAATGTGGTATAAACATACAATGGAATACTATTCAGCTGTAAAAAAGAAAGTTCTAATACATGCAACAACATGGGCAAACCTTGAAAACATTATGCTAAATAAAATAAGGCAGTAGAATAAGGTGGATACAAAAGGACAAGATATTGTATGGTTCTAGTTACACGAAATATCTAGAATAAGCATATTCACAGAGACCGAAAGTACATTAGAGGTTACCAGCGGCTGAGGGGAAGGGGAAGAGGGAGTTATTTCTTAAATGGTAAAGAGTTTATGTTTTGGGTGATGAAAAAAGTTTCAGTAATAGAAGGTGGTGATGGTAACACAACACTGTAAAAGTAATTAATTCCACTGAAGTATATACTTAAAAATGGTTAAAAGGGCAAATTTTAGGTAATATACGTTACCATAATTTAAAAGGGGGGGGGGGTGAGACAGCTAATAAAGCCCTAAAACAGCCCCCCAAAAAAGGAAAATAAATATACAGAAAGAAGTTTATAGAAAGTATTTTTAATTAACTATTAATTTGGATTTTAAGTCCCATGTACTGTTTTTTTCACATTGAGTATGTTATACCCATTAGGCAGATAAACTGAAAATGAAGGAAATGAAGAAACTTAACTGGTCTACTAAAACTAAGTCAAGACTGTATCAGCCATGAACAATCTACTTACTGTTATATTAGTTGGATACATATTTACTCTTCATTGTTAATTTACTCCTGAATGTGTTATGTTTGAGTCATTTGCACTGTAACTTTTTGTTGTTCACATAGCTAAAGGAAAAATCATGATGAATGCTATAGAATAAAAATGGGACCAAATGCTGAAAGAAAATATTTTGAACCTAAGTTCCTTATTATGTATCTACCATCTGCTTTCTGGTCAGTCTTCCTTTATAAATGTAGGAAATTTATTCTCACCCTGAAAGTAATCATCTTCCCTTTTGAATTTAAGTTTGGAATGGAAATTTGATTTTTAAATAAAATACAAGCCATGTTGGTGTTTTGTTTTTTTTTTAATGGTATACAATCATAGTATTGAAAATTCTTAACATTAATCAAATATTCAAAATTTTTTAAGATGGAGCATATAATTTTTATACTAACAAAATTAGAAAATTAATTTAAAAACATGTTCTCTGTCTGAACTGGATACTTTTAAAAAGAAGTTTTGCTGCTCATCAGAAGATTAACCAGAAGAAAAAATAATGGGAACACTGACAAATTATCTAATTATTATATTATAATATTAATTATCTAATCTCTTTATAAAACTACCTAGACCCATGGAAGCAAGAAAACCTTTTCTACGCTGCCTTCCCATGATGAATATAACAATGTTATGGTCAAAAAGACTTGAATATGTATTTGAAATGTATTGAGTAGTGCTGTATTTGGTCTTCATGAGTTTTCTTTGGGTGGCTTTTTTGAATCTTAATTGAACTTTATCTTTTACCTTTAACTATTAAGGGATTAAAGAGATAATTGGGCTGGTTCCTACACCAGAATGGTTAAAATTTAATTTAGATAAATAGATCATTTAATGTTTCTAATACTGGTAAACTAAAAATATGTATTAAGTACACACAATTGCCTTTTGTTTACTGTGCAATGCCAAATGCACTGAGTGGGAGTGGGAAGGGCATGGGAAAATAGGTAGTATTCCCACTGGCTGAACCAAAGTTGCATTAAGCAAAGAATAAATAATAATCATATTATGACCCCAAAACAGAGACATTTAAATTATTTTCAGAAAACAATGGGGAAACTTATTCCACTGAGGAATACATGCTGCCTCTGCATTTTGATTCTTGTTCCTTCTTTAAAACTAGTTGTATAGAAGAGGAAGGAACAAAAGGATTCAAGACCGTGTTCCATAACGATGCTGAGCATCTTTTCATGTGCTTATTGGCCATTTGTATATCTTCTTTGGAGAAATGTCTATTCAGATCCTTCGTCCATTTTTTAATTAGGTTGTTTGTCTTTTTGTTATTGAGTTGTAGAAGTTTTTTTCATAAATTCTGGATATTAAACAATTATCTATTATATGATTTCCAAATATTTTCTCCAATCTATAGGTTTTTTGCAGTCTCTTAATGTCCATTGATGCACAAGTTTTTAATTTTGATGAACCCCTGTTAATCTATTTTTCTTAGGTTGCTTATGCTGTATATCTGTATTTAAAGTATCTAGTTTCCTATAAAATATGTATATTCATTATAAATATTTTATAAAGAAGGCTTAAATAGGGAAATTTTAGAATTTCAATCTAATACTCTTAGTTCAAGAATATTTCTATCTGTTCAGTCCCTTTCATGGTAGATTATAAACAATGACTTTATTCAAAGTTTTGACACTTCATTTTAAAAAAAACCAATCAACTACAAATTTCACCTTAAAAATATTTAAAATTCCATTAACATTTCAAGATCATTATTATCTCTTTTCCCAGGAAAGGAATTCTTGGCATTTCTTATCTTTTTCTTGAAAAAGTATTAAAATAATAGAATAGACCTAACATAGATGTAACTGTTTCTTTGGAATTTTTAAAGCTCAAGATAAAGCTCCCCATCTTCAACTTAGAAAATAGGCTTTATTGAGCCTTACCCAAAAGTAGCTCACAGGCTGAAAAATCGATGTTTAACTCAAGATTTTGTATTGACTCACGGCAATTCCACTTTTGGGTGTAGGATACAGGGAGTTGAAAGCAGGGACTCAGATAGATAACATGGGTAGCAATGTTCACAATACCCAAAAGGTGCAAACAACCCTCTTCCTCAGATCTCAGTAGACACCTGATAATTAAGAATAGGAGTCAGACACCCCCTTTCAATACAAACAAATTAGGGCACTCACTGCCTAGACACCCCTGAAGATGGAGAAAGAGATTAAGTGAGAGGAAGGCGTAGCAACAAACAAGATTTAACAAAAGTCTACGAATAGTGAAACTTTACATATATATATATATGTTGGAATAGCTGGAAAGAGGTAAATGACATGGTGGAACTGTAACCTATAATATTCTTTGAAATTTGTTCTATAGCTGCTCGTTGAATTGTGCTTTAAAAGCATTCACCTTTCTGTATATACCCTATATTTCATAATAAGGAAAGAACTGAAACTGTGGAACTGTAACCCATAACAATTTTTGAAATTACCTATATAACTTCTTATTGAGCTGTACATCAAAAGTTAACACCTTTCTGTATGTATGTTATATTTTACAATAATGGAAATAGCTGACGTTGTGGAACTGTGATCCATGACATGCTTTAAAATTTGCTTTCTACCTACTTGTTACATCATACTTTGAAAGTTACTACTGTTTTGTATGTATGTTAAAGTTCACAATAAAGAAATGCATTAAAAAAATAATAATAAAATAAAATAAAATAAAATACTATAGCATGTGTCATTCTTAATGGTCAAATACTGAAAGCATTATCTGAGAATCTGGAACAAGATAAGGATGGCTGCTGTCACAGGCCATCATTGTATAGAGGTCCTAGCTAACACAATAAGATAAGAATAAGAAATAAAAGATGTAAAAGGTGGAAAGGAAGGAACCAAACTGACATTAAATCAGATAACAGTCTATAGAAACCCTAAAGACTCTACAGACAAACTAATAGAATTAATAATAAGGGATTGGTCAAGATTGCTGGACAGGATTGTGAGAAGATGGTGGAGTAGGAAGTTCCAGGAATCAGTCCTTCCATCAGAACCATTATTAAATGGGCATGAACTGTTTTACTTCAAAATACAGTTCTCCCAACAAAGCACTAAACCCCAGATTCAGCCAGTGCCATGAGTTGATGTATATTTTCTTTTGGTTCAAATTAATGTATTTTTTTCTCTCTACTGAAAGAAATTTAAAGCAGTTTAATAAAGGCAGAACCTTGTTAATGATACATAAATGGTATCATTTTCTTGGTCAAAAATGTATTGTCATATTTACTTGCCCCTGGAATATATTATGCTCCTATCCTCAGAGATCCACTAGCTAGACCTTCCTTCTGCAATAAGGCAATTGTGAACCACTACCACCACCACCACCCCACCCCCCAGCATTGCACTCTAGGTGGAAAATAATTAGCACTCCTCCAAAGACGACTTTGGAAAACACAAATAGTAGTTGGCTTCCAGATCAGACTTCTGGAAAGAATTGCATTATATAGCATAAATAAAATGCTAATTTATTGATTGTATGTGGAAGTGAGTTGCATGGAAAGGCTTGGTTGCTTTCCAATATAAAGTATTCTATTGCTCCTCCCTCTCTTCGTCTTTGGAAACAAAGATGGTTGCAAAGAGGTTGAATAGAAAAATTTTCAAAATACACTGTGTGTGTGCTATGGAACCTTGGAAGAAAAGGTGTCCTGCCCCTATTGGAAAGTGTGGAGGGGAAATAGAACATGCAACAACAGAGTAGTCTCCCAGGTCCCATTCCTTAATCACTGTCCTCAGAAGGTACCACAACTGAGAAGCCATAGTTCCCCAGATTAAAGACCCTGAGCTACAATAAAAATCAAGGTCTAAATAGCTGGAAGTACTGCCCCATTAATAAACTCATGGAAAACCTTAAAAAAGGAACAACTCTAAATACCTTCTCT
The DNA here is from genome assembly GCF_015220235.1 of Choloepus didactylus. Classification (NCBI taxonomy): domain Eukaryota; kingdom Metazoa; phylum Chordata; class Mammalia; order Pilosa; family Megalonychidae; genus Choloepus; species Choloepus didactylus. The sequence goes on along the minus strand of NC_051307.1, from coordinate 154,502,500 downwards.
TCAGACAAAGGCACCCAAGCTATAAATTATTTAACAGCTGATGAACTGCAGAGTGAGTGTTTGGCAATGCTCTTTTCTGGGGATTTTAAAGACTATGGTAAACCAAAACCTTTCCAGGAGGCTTTAAGTGCAATTCTGACCACAAGGAGTAGAAGAGATTTGATGGACTCTCAAGCTTCCTTACAATCTATAACTCTGCCCTGCTAAAATACTCAGTGGAGGGGAACCATAAATATTTTATGTTATACAGTTTAAATACAATAAAGAATTATTTAACATAACAGAAAACAGAAGATACCAAATACCATTTGAAGGCAAGGGCAAATGAAAAGATGTGGATTAGTTAGGTAGTATATGTTTTCAAATGAGAAGCATCTCTGTAACCAAATATAAATATCTTATCACACAGTGAAAGAGTCCTGGTTTAGTTTAATTAGCTTTGAGCAAGATCTTATATAGTTGGTCAATATGGTTCCACAAAGATGAACACAAGTCACAAAATGTTGGGGTAGAAAGGGATTTAGTGATTGCCTAGTACAAAGGTCAACAAACTTTTTCAGAAAAGAGCTAGATAGTAATAATTGTAGGCTTTGTGGTCCATATAATAACTGTAGCAACTACTCAGTTCAGCTATTACAGAACGAAAGGAGCTCTAGACAAAACACAAATAGGTGTGGCTGTGTCCCAGTAAAACTTTACTTATAGACATTGTTTAATCTCTAGAACAAGAGATTTGATCAAGATTGCTGGACAGGATTGTGGGAAGATGGTGGAGTAGGAAGTTCCAGGAATCAGTCCCTCCACCAGAACAACCATTAAACAGGCAGGAACTGGCTGAATCAACTATTTGAAACTCAGAGTCCAGTACAACACTGAACAGCACACAAGGAAGAGTGGGAGGAAGAGACTGGTAAATTATGGTATAGACCAGTAAATTGCTCTTTGCACAGTTGAGAGCCCATCCCTCATTCTTGCTGCAGCCTGCAATGGGGTCTGGCCCCTGGAGTAGCTTGCTAATGCCAGAAGGGACATAAAAATCCAATTCCCTAACAGGCTGATCACTGTTCACAGCTTTTGATTAGTGAATTCAGACCACTGGGGCCCCAGCTCAGGTCAGCCATTGTTCCATCCTACCCCAGACAAAGGTAATGGAGGAGACTTGAGGACAGCATGCTTCCTCAGAGCTGCAGAGGACACTTGAAGGGCTGTATTTGTTTGGGAGGTTTTAAGAAGCACAGCTCTAGGGAGCTGTAGATGAAGCTCTTGGCACCCTTCCTGGCTCCTCCCTCATCCCCTCTCCAGGGCAATTCAAAGACTGTCTGCCCCCTTTTGAAGTCCCTGGTCTTGTTCCAGCTGGGAAGGACTGACTTGGAAAACTCCATTGCAGTATGCCATACTCCCATATTTACCCTCCAGGCAAAAGCACCTTGATACAAAAAACAAAACAAAACAAAACAAAAACAATGTAAGAAACAATTGAAGAAGGCAGCCTGGGGCAATGGCTTACACACTTTAAAAACCCAAGAAAGGGAGAAGGTTTGTCTCTTGGGAGTAGAAGAGGCATTTGAACTCCTATATGCACGGGGGCTCCTAGGCAACTAGGAAGTACAAGCCCAGGACAAGACACAGGCCTAGACAAGACAGAGAGGAACCTATACTTTGCACTTGCCTTGGACAGACCTTCCTGATAGGAAGGCTGACACTCAAGAAAGTCTGTCCTATCAGCAGGTGGTTACAAACTCAAGAAACAGGCATCACAGGGAATAAATCCCAGAGTGAACATTTTAAAAAGTAAAATATACAGTGTGCAATAAAAGACTACAAGACAAACAAAGAAACAGGAAATGATGGCCCATCCAAAGGTAGAGGACAAAAATCCAGAATACATCATTGAAGAAGATGAGACTATGAACATATCAGACAAATACTTTTTTACAATGATCTTCAATATGCTCAAGAAGATGAAGGAAAACACAGAGATAGAACTAAAGAATATCAGGAAAACAATGAATGAGCAATATGGGAGTCTTAGGAAAGATATAGAAAACTTAAAAAGGAACCAAACAGAACTATTGGAGTTGAAGAGCACAATAAATGAAATGAAAAACCCCCAGGTGGGTTTCAACAGCAGATCAGAGCTGGCAAAAGGAAGAATCAGTGAATTTGAAGACAAGACACTTGAAATGAGTCAAGCTGAAAAGCAGAAAGAAAAAAGAATTATAAAAATACAAAATAGCCTAAGACACATAGGGGACACAATCAAGCACGTCATACACACAATATGAGAGTCCCCGAAGGAGAAGAAAGAGAGAAAGGAGCATAAGAAATATTCAAAGAAATAATTACAGAAAATGTCCCAAACTTAGTAAAAGATGTGAATATGCACATCCAAGAAGCACAAAGAACACCAAACAGGATCAACATGAAGAAAAATACACCCCATTTCATCACACTATCAAATGCAAAGAACAAGGAGAGAGCTCTGAAAGCTGAAAAAGAAAAGCATCAAGCTATGTACAAGGGAGTCCCAATTAGATTGAGTACGGATTTCCCATCAGAAAACATTGAGGGAAGAAGGCACTGGGCTAAAATACTTTTAGTGCTGAAAGAAAACAACTTCCAGCTAAGAAGATTATATCTGGTGAGACTTTATTTTAAAAATGAGTGAGGGATTAATACATTCCCAGATAAACAAAAGATGAGGGAGTTCATCACCACTAGACCAGCTGCACAAAAAATGCTAAAGGGAATTCTTCAGACAGAAAGGAAAGGGTGCTAGACAGTTGTTCCAAGCAGCATAAAGAAATAAAGACTTCTAAAAAATGTAACATGATGAGGTAAAAATCTCCCCAGAGATTCAGTGAATTAAAAGACAAATCTCACTTGTTTAGAACTCTGGAGGACAGTAGAGACTGGAGAAGGACTCCATAAATGCAGAATTGAAGAAAGAGAAAAATATGATGTAGGAAACTGCCATCCTGGACCAGCTGGCCCTCTTCCCTCCCCTTCACTCAGTCCCATGCACCTTGGGAATTGCTCAGAGGCAGTGGCCCAGATCCTTCCCATCCATCCCCTGGGGCCACAGGCTATAAAGCCACTCATAGCAGTGAGTTAGAACCCCACACACATCCAGACATAGGGGCCTAAGTCCACGGAGACACAGGGCAGAAAACAAGCTGCTGAGGAGTGCTGCATACAAAAGGATCCTCAGAATAAGCAGCAGAACCTGCTTCTCTCCCCAAAGCATCAAGTAGCTAGGCAGAAACTGTCCAAGCCAACTGTTTGGGGGGATCTGGAGACCAGGGGAGTTCATTGCAACATCCAGGGAAGTGTGAGTTGATGAGACTGAGAAATCATAGACAGAGACTGTGAGTAATTCTGTCCACAGCTCCTTTTGCCCATCCCCACCCTCAAGGGAAGAAATGGCAGGCAGCCTAATCTTTGCCTGGGGAGATTCTGCAGACTGGGATGGCTGTGGGCATCCTCTGCCCCAAATACTGAGTGGGGCACAGCCCAAGACTGAGCTAGATATTTGCCAGTGAAAGTAGAGCATGGGATTTCCACATTTTCAGCCCATCTTAGTCAGACACTGCTGGGTGCCAGTTTCTACCACATCAGAGGTGGAACTGGCAAAGAGCCATAAAAGGCTGCCTTCATAGGGCTGAGGGGAATAGGTAGCTGAAGAGTGCCATCTGTTGGATAGGCCAGAAAGTGCAGCCTGGTGACATGGAAGGGAAAAAGGGCAGGGGATGGGAATATGGAGTCTTTTGAAACCCTCTCCCAGGGCCCTTTGGATCCAGTCTACTCCCTTTGCCTGGGAACCTGGCCATGTTTTGGCTGGAAAATACTGACAAACCAACAGTCAAAGAAGAAACTTAACACAAACCCAATCAACAACAAAATGCTAGACAAGACAGAGAAACTGACCTTCAAAATAAACCCATCATGACAATCAGATGCCCAGATATCAGCAGAAAACCAGAATGCGTACTAAAATGTAGGAAGCTATGGCCCAGCCAAAGGAATAATGAAAAACTTGGAGGAGATACAGAATTTGGAAAAACTAATCAAAGCTGTCTAAACAAATTTCCTAAACCAATTCAAGGGGATGGCTAAAGAGATAAAGAATATTAAGAAGACAGAGAGAGCATAAAGACTTTAAAAGCATATGAAGAAAAATAACAGATTTTATGGAAATAAAAGACACTATAGATGAAATTAAAAAGTAACTAGAGACTCAACAAGAGATTTGAAGAGGCAGAAGAACAGATCAGCAAGCTAGAAGACAGAGCATCCAGGTTCAAACAGACAAAAGAACAGATGAAGAGAAAAAAGGAAAAATTTCAGCAGGGTCTTAGGGAAATGATTGAGAACATGAAGCACACAAATGCATCATGGTGTCCAAGAAGGAGAAGAGAAGGTGAAAGGGCCAGAAAGAATATTTGAGAAAATAGTGACCCAAAATTTCCCAACCTTTATAAAATACCTAATTATCCAAATCCAAGAATCCCAATATACTCCAAACAGAATAAATTCAAATAGACCCACTCCAAGACTAATCAGACAGTCAAATGCCAAAGTGAAGGAGAGAATTCTGATGGTAGCAAGAGAAAAGTGATTCACCTCATGCAAGGGAAACCAAATAAGACTAGGTGCTGATTTCTCATCAGAAACCATGGAAGTGAGAAGGCAGAAGATAGTGAAGGAGAAAAGTTGCCAACCAAGGATTCTTTACCTGGCAAAGCTATCCTTCAAAAATGAGGGAGAGTTTAAAATATTCACAGATAAACAGAAACTGAGAGAGTTTGCTAACAAGAGATCTGCCCTACAAAAAATACTAAAGGGAGTTCTGCCCACTGAAAAGGAAAGAAAGGAAAGAGAGGCTTGGAGGAAAGCATAGAAATGAAGATTATCAGTAAGGGTAACTAAAAGGAAAAAAAAAAAGAGGATAAAATAAATGTGACAAATAAAAGCCAAAGGATAAAATGGTTGAAGTACTACCTATATAACTAATAACATCGAATTTTTTTTTAATCTTCATTTTATTGAGATATATTCACATACCACGCAGTCATACAAAACAAATCATACTTTCGATTGTTTACAGTACCATTACATAGTGGTACATTCATCACCCAAATCAATCCCTGACACCTTCATTAGCACACACACAAAAATAACAAGAATAATAATTAGAGTGAAAAAGACCAATTGAAGTAAAAAAGAACACTGGGTACCTTTGTCTGTTTGTTTCCTTCCCCTATTTTTCTACTCATCCATCCATAAACTAGACAAAGTGGAGTGTGGTCCTTATGGCTTTCCCAATCCCATTGTCACCCCCTCATAAGCTACATTTTTATACAACTGTCTTTGAGATTCATGGGTTCTGGGTTGTAGTTTGATAGTTTCAGGTATCCACCACCGCCTACCCCAATTCTTTAGAACTTAAAAGGGTTGTCTAAAGTGTGCGTAAGAGTGCCCACCAGAGTGACCTCTCGGCTCCTTTTGGAATCTCTCTGCCACTGAAGCTTATTTCATTTCCTTTCACATCCCCCTTTTGGTCAAGAAGATGTTCCCCGTCCCACGATACCAGGTCTACATTCCTCCCCGGGAGTCATATTCCACGTTGCCAGGGAGATTCACTCCCCTGGGTGTCTGATCCCACGTAGAGGGGAGGGCAGTGATTTCACCTTTCAAGTTGGCTTAGCTAGAGAGACAGGGCCACATCTGAGCAACAAAGAGGCATTCGGGAGGAGGCTCTTAGGCACAACCATAGGGAGGCCTAGCCTCTCCTTTGCAGCAACTGTCTTCCCAAGGGTAAAACCTGTGGTAGAGGGCTCAACCCATCAACCCACCAGTCCCCTATGTCTGTGGTCATGTTACCAACCATGGAGGTGGGGTAGGCGAATACCCCTGCATTCTCCACAGGCTCCTCAAGGGGGCACTACATCTTTTTTTTTTCCTTGTTTTTCTTTTCTTTTTTTTTTTTTTAACTTTCCCTTCTTTTTTAAATCAACTGTATGAAAAAAAAGTTAAAAAGAAAACAAACATACAATAAAAGAACATTTCAAAGACACCATAACAGGGGAGTAAGAAAAAGACAACTAACCTAAGATAACTGCTTAACTTCCAACATGTTCCTACTTTACCCCAAGAAAGTTACCTAATATAGCAACCTTTCTGTGAACTTGCTCCTACTATATCCATCAGAAATTCACAGACCATAGTCATTCCTGGGCATCCCCAGAACGTTAAATAGCTTATCTGTTCTTCTTGGATTATTGTTCCCCCTTCCTTAATTGCTCTCTATTGCTAGTTCCCCTACATTCTACATTATAAGCCATTTGTTTTACATTTTTCAAAGTTCACATTAGTGGTAGCATATAATATTTCTCTTTTTGTGCCTGGCTTATTTCGCTCAGCATTATGTCTTCAAGGTTCATCCATGTTGTCATATGTTTCACGAGATTGTTCCTTCTTACTGCCGCGTAGTATTCCATCGTGTGTATATACCACATTTTATTTATCCACTCATCTGTTGAAGGACATTTGGGTTGTTTCCATCTTTTGGCAATTGTGAATAATGCTGCTATGAACATTGGCGTGCAGGTATCTGTTTGTGTCACTGCTTTCTGATCTTCCGGGTATATACCGAGAAGTGCAATCGCTGGATCGAATGGTAACTCTATATCTAGTTTTCTAAGGAACTGCCAGACTGACTTCCAGAGTGGCTGAACCATTATACAGTCCCACCAACAGTGAATAAGAGTTCCAATTTCTCCACATCCCCTCCAGCATTTGTAGTTTCCTGTTTGTTTAATGGCAGCCATTCTAACCGGTGTTAGATGGTATCCCATTGTGGTCTTAATTTGCATCTCTCTAATAGCTAGTGAAGCTGAACATTTTTTCATGTGTTTCTTGGCCATTTGTATTTCCTCTTCAGAGAACTGTCTTTTCATATCTTTTGCCCATTTTATAATTGGGCCGACTGTACTATTGTCATTGAGTTGTAGGATTTCTTTATATATGCAAGATATCAGACTTTTGTCAGATACATGGTTTCCAAAAATTTTTCCCATTGATTTGGCTGCCTCTTTACCTTTTTGAGAAATTCCTTTGAGGTGCAGAAACTTCTAAGCTTGGGGAGTTCCCATTTATCTATTTTCTCTTTTGTTGCTTGTGCTTTGGGTGTAAAGTCTAGGAAGTGGCCGCCTAATACAAGGTCTTGAAGATGTTTTCCTACATTATCTTCTAGGAGTTTTATGGTACTTTCTTTTATATTGAGATCTTTGGTCCATTTTGAGTTAATTTTTGTGTAGGGGGTGAGGTAGGAGTCCTCTTTCATTCTTTTGGATATGGATATCCAACTCTCCCAGCCCCATTTGTTGAAAAGACCATTATGACTCAGTTCAGTGACTTTGGGGGCCTTATCAAAGATCAGTCGGCCATAGATCTGAGGGTCTATCTCCGAATTCTCAATTCGATTCCATTGATCTATATGTCTATCTTTGTGCCAGTACCATGCTGTTTTGGCAACTGTGGCTTTATAATAAGCTTCAAAGTCAGGGAGTGTAAGTCCTCCCACTTCGTTTTTCTTTTTTAGAGTGTCTTTAGCAATTCGAGGCATCTTCCCTTTCCAAATAAATTTGATAACTAGCTTTTCCAAGTCTGCAAAGTAGGTTGTTGGAATTTTGATTGGGATTGCATTGAATCTGTAGATGAGTTTGGGTAGAATTGACATCTTAATGACGTTTAGTCTTCCTATCCATGAACATGGAATATTTTTCCATCTTTTAAGGTCCCCTTCTATTTCTTTTAGTAGAGTTATGTAGTTTGCTTTGTATAGGTCTTTTACATCTTTGGTTAAGTTTATTCCTAGGTACTTGATTTTTTTAGTTGCTATTGAAAATGGTATCTTTTTCTTGAGTGTCTCTTCAGTTTGTTCATTTCTAGCATATAGAAACATTACTGACTTATGTGCATTAATCTTGTATCCCGCTACTTTGCTAAATTTGTTTATTAGCTCTAGTAGCTGTATCGTCGATTTCTCAGGGTTTTCTAGATATAAGATCATATCATCTGCAAACAATGACAGTTTTACTTCTTCTTTTCCAATTTGGATGCCTTTTATTTCTTTGTCTTGCCGGATTGCCCTGGCTAGCACTTCCAGCACAATGTTGAATAACAGTGGTGACAGCGGGCATCCTTGTCTTGTTCCTGATCTTAGAGGGAAGGCTTTCAGTCTCTCACCATTGAGTACTATGCTGGCTGTGGGTTTTTCATATATGCTCTTTATCATGTTGAGGAAGTTTCCTTCAATTCCTACCTTTTGAAGTGTTTTTATCAAAAAGGGATGTTGGATTTTGTCAAATGCTTTTTCAGCATCTATTGAGATGATCAATTGATTTTTCCCTTTCGAGTTTTTAATGTGTTGTAATACATTGATTGATTTTCTTATGTTGAACCATCCTTGCATGCCTGGAATGAACCCCACTTGGTCATGGTGTATGATTTTTTTAATGTGTCTTTGGATTCGATTTGCAAGTATTTTGTTGAGGATTTTTGCATCTATATTCATTAGGGAGATTGGCCGGTAGTTTTCCTTTTTTGTAGCATCTTTGCCTGGTTTTGGTATTAGATTGATGTTAGCTTCATAAAATGAGTTAGGTAGTGTTCCATTTTCTTCAATGTTTTGAAAGAGTTTGAGTAAGATTGGTGTCAGTTCTTTCTGGAAAGTTTGGTAGAATTCCCCTGTGAAGCCATCTGGCCCTGGGCATTTATTTGTGGGAAGATTTTTGATGACTGATTGGATCTCTTTGCTTGTGATGGGTTGGTTGAGGTCTTCTATTTCTTCTCTGGTCAGTCTAGGTTGTTCATATGTTTCCAGGAAATTGTCCATTTCCTCTACATTATCCAGTTTGTTGCCATACAGTTGTTCATAGTAGCCTCTTATAATTTTTTTAATTTCTTCAGGATCTGCAGTTATGTCACCTTCTTCATTCATTATTTTGTTTATATGGGTCTTCTCTCTTTTTGATTTTGTCAGTCTAGCTAGGGGCTTGTCAATCTTGTTGATCTTCTCAAAGAACCAACTTTTGGTGATATTTATCCTCTCTATTGTTTTTTTGTTCTCTATGTCATTTATTTCTGCTTTAATCCTTGTTATTTCTTTTCTTGTACTTGGTTTAGGATTGGTTTGCTGTTCATTTTCTAGCTTCTTCAGTTGATCCATTAGTTCTTTGATTTTGGCTCTTTCTTCCTTTTTAATATATGCATTTAGTGCTATAAATTTCCCCCTTAGCACTGCTTTTGCTGTATCCCATAGGTTTTGGTATGTTGTGTTCTCATTTTCATTCATCTCTATATATTTAGCAATTTCTCTTGCTATTTCTTCTTTAACCCACTGATTGTTTAGGAGTGTGTTGTTTAATCTCCAGGTATTTGTGAATTTTCTAAGTCTCTGATGGTTATTGACTTCTAATTGTATTCCATTGTGGTCAGAGAATGTGCTTTGAATAATTTCAATCTTTTTAAATTTATTGAGGCTTGTTTTATGTCCCAGCATATGATCTATTCTGGAGAAAGTTCCATGAGCACTAGAAAAGTATGTGTATCCTGGTGATTTGGGATGTAATGTCCTGTAGATGTCTGTTAAATCTAATTCATTTATCAGATTGTTTAGGTTTTCAATTTCCTTATTGGTCTTCTGTCTGGTTGATCTATCTATAGGAGAGAGTGATGTGTTGAAGACTCCCACAATTATTGTGGAAACATCCATTGCTTCCTTTAGTTTTGCCAGTGTTTCTCTCATGTATTTTGTGGCACCTTGATTGGGTGCATAGACATTTACGATTGTTATTTCTTCTTGCTGAATTGCCCCTTTTATTAGTATGTAGTGGCCTTCTTTGTCTCTCAAAACATCCCTGCATTTGAAGTCTATTTTATCTGAGACTAATATTGCTACACCTGCTTTGTTTTGGCTGTAGCTTGCATGAAATATTTTTTTCCATCCTTTCACTTTCAGTTTCTTTGTGTCCCTGTGTCTAAGATGAGTCTCTTGTATGCAACATATTGATGGTTCATTTTTTTTTGATCGATTCTGCGAATCTATATCTTTTAATTGGGGAGTTCAATCCATTTACATTCAACGTTATAACCGTGAAGGCATTTCTTGAATCGGCCATCTTATCCTTTGGTTTATGTTTGTCATATTTTTCCCCTCTGTCTATTAATATCCTTTATTGTACCCATACCAAATCTCTTTAGTACTGAACCTTTCTCCAAGTCTCTCTGTCCTTTCTTTGTTTCTCTGTCTGTAGGGCTCCCTTTAGTATCTCCAGTAGGGCAGGTCTCTTGTTAGCAAATTCTCTCAGCATTTGTTTGTCTGTGAAAAATTTAAGCTCTCCCTCAAATTTGAAGGAGAGCTTTGCTGGATAAAGTATTCTTGGCTGGAAATTTTTCTCACTCAGAATTTTAAATATATCGTGCCACTGCCTTCTTGCCTCCATGGTGGCTGCTGAGTAGTCACTACTTAGGCTTATGCTGTTTCCTTTGTATGTGGTGAATTGCTTTTCTCTTGCTGCTTTCAGAACTTGCTCCTTCTCTTCTGTGTTTGACAGTGTGCTCAGTATATGTCTCAGAGTGGGTTTATTTGGATTTATTCTATTTGGAGTTCGCTGAGCATTTATGATTTGTGTATTTATGTTGTTTAGAAGATTTGGGAAGTTTTTCCCAACAATTTCTTTGAATACTCTTCCTAGACCTTTACCCTTTTCTTCCCCTTCTGGGACACCAATGAGTCTTATATTCGGACGTTTCATATTATCTATCATATCCCTGAGGTCCATTTCAATTTTTTCAATTTTTTCCCCATTCTTTCTTTTATGCTTTCATTTTCCATTCTGTCATCTTCCAGGTCACTGATTCGTTGTTCAACTTCCTCTAGTCTTGTACTATGAGTGTCCAGATTCTTTTTAATTTGGTCAACAGTTTCTTTAATTTCCATAAGATCATCCATGTTTTTATTTAGTCTTGCAATGTCTTCTTTATGCTCTTCTAGAGTCTTCTTGATTTCCTTCATATCCCGTACTATGGTCTCATTGTTCATCTTTAGTTCTTTGAGTAGGTGCTCTAGGAGCTGTGTCTCTTCTGGTCTTTTGATTTGGGTGCTTGGGCTTGGGTTATCCATATCGTCTGGTTTTTTCATATGCTTTATAATTTTCTGTTGTTTTTGGCCTCGTGGCATTTGCTGAACTTGATAGGGTTCTTTTAGGATTTGTAGACCAATTGAAGTCCTTATCTCTAATTTCTCAGATCTACAGCTTCGTGGAGTACACTTTCTCTAACTAACCAGCAGGTGGCGTCCACGAGCCACCTGTTCTCCACAAGCCAGTTCTCCCCTGCTTAGCCTTTTTGGTGAGTGGAGGAGTGAGTCTTGTGGGGTCCAATTGGTGTATCAAGCTTGCGTGTGTAGTTGGTGTTGCCTGCCCTGTATATGGGGCGTGTTTCTGGGCAGTCAGGGAGGGGGGTGGGTGGCTCTAACAGTCAAATCTCCCTGGTGATCCTAGAGTTTTAAAGCTGCTGCAATAGTCTAATCCTTCAGTTCAGTCCTGCCACAGTTTGTCTCTGCCACTGACCCACAAGTCTTTGGTATTGGCGTATGGCTCCTGAGACTTGCAAGTGGGCCCCTCTTCCAGGCCGTGCACCCCGGGTCCTCTGTTGAGGGATGACTGTGCTATGTCACAGGTGAGTGCCATCCCCCCAGGGCAGTTCTGGGCTGCTGGGCTGTGTAGGGAGGCTCCCAGTCTGCTGAAATGATGGCTGAATGGGGCTTTGTTAATTCACACTGCTCTACCTTCCCAACTCTGGGACAATCAGCTGAGGTTGCAGGGAAGGCTAATGTCCACGCCCAGTTTTGTGGTGTGTGCCTGTTATTTGAAGCACTTCCGTCACACTGGGTTGTCTGGGGCAGTTCTGGGCTATGGGGTTGGCGATGGGCAGGAGTGTTTCCTGTCCACCAGGATGATGGCTGTGAGCGGACACCCCCCTTTTCTTGGGAAGTTGTGGTGTTTAGTGAATTTTCTCAGCCACTGGATTATTGCGTTTTGTCTCAGAGCACTCCTAGTTCTGCTCTTGACTTGACCTGCCCAAGTTGCAAGTCTTTGAAGGTTTCTGTATTGGGCTTCTTAGAGTAATTGTTTTAGAAAAAGAAAAAAGGGATAAAAAAAAAAAGGGCCCTCCTCAGAGATCTAATGGGTTATTGAAATGCTAAGAGACAAAGCAACCAGGGCCATTAAGGAAAGGTCCACAAGGCAGAGAGATCAGCTTTTCTTCGGGATTTGCATATGCGCCTCAGGGCCTGAGCTCAGGGCTGAGCTCTGCCCTTCCCCTATTATGTTCACCAGAACTCCAAAAATCCTCCGCTTTTATTTTGGAGTTTTTTGTGTTGTTTTTTTTTCTCTGTGCCTGTCTCCTCTCTGCTGGGCTGGCTGCTCTCAGATTCTCTGGTGTCTGGTCTCAGTCTATCTATGGTTGGAGTTTGGATCAGTAGAATGAGATTCCGATAAAGGCTGCCACTGCAGTTCTCCCTTCTCCTTCCCGGAGCTGACAGCCCCTCCTCCCACGGGACTGAGCCTGGCAGGGAGGGGCGCGGGTCCCCTGGCCGCAAAAACTTACAGATTTCGCTGATCTCAGCAGTTCCACATTTTCATGAGTGTTGTATGAAGTATGCCCAAAGGCAGATTGCTCTGTGGTGTCCAGTCCACGCAGTTCCTGGCTTTCTGCCTACTTTCCTGGAGGAGTAACTAAAACATACAGCTCACCAGTCTGCCATCTTGCCCCGCCTCTAACATTGAATTTTAATAGATTAAACTCCCCAATCAAAAGACACAGATTGGCAGGCTGGATTAAAAAAATATATGATCCATTTATATCTCTTTTACAGAGACTCATTTTAGATACAAAGATACACATAGGTTGAAAGTGAAGCCTGGAAAAAGATATTCCACACAAACAGTAACAACAACAACAAAGGCTGGGGTAGTTATACTAATATCAGAAAAATAGACCTTAAATGCAAAAATATTATGAGACAAAGAAGGCAATTATATATTAATAAAAGGGGCAGTTCACCAAGAAGAAATATCATAAATATCTATACACCTATTCAAGGTGCCCCAAAGTACATGAGGCAAACACTGGCAAAACTGAAGGAAGTAATAGGCATCTCTACAATAATAGTGGGAGACTTCAACAACACTGTCTTCAAATAGACAGAACATCTAAAGAAGATCAATGAGGAAACAGAGAACTTAAATAATATGATTAATGAACTAGACCTAACAGATATAAAGAACATTGCATCCCCAAACAGCAGGATATACATTCTTCTTAAGTGCTCATGGAACATTCTCCAGGATAGACCACATGCTGGAGCAGAAAATAAGTTTTAATAAATTTTAAAAGAATGAAATTATAAAAAATACTTTTTCTGATCATACTGGAATAAAGCTGGAAATCAATAACAGCTGGAAAACTGGAAAATTCACAAATACATGGATGTTAGATAACACTCAAAGAATCCATGGGTCAAAGAGGAAATTGCAAGAGAAATCAGTAAATATCTTGAGATGAATAAAAACGAGAACACAACATATCAAAACTTATGGGATGCAGTGAAGACAGTGCTGAGAGGGAAACTTACATTAAATGCCTACATTATAAAGGAAGAAAGAACTAAAATCAAAGAACTAAATGAACATCTGGAGAAACTACAGAAAGAACAATAAACTAATCACAAAGCAAGCAGAAGGAAAGAAATAACAAAGATTAGAGTGGAAATAAATTACATTAAAAAAATAGAATCAGTAACTCCTCTTTGAGATCAGTAACACTGATAAACCCTTATCTAGATGGACAAAGAAAAAAGAGATGATGTAAATAAATAAAATCAGAAATGATAGGGTGGTCATTACCACTGACTCTGTAGAAATAAAAAAGATCATAAGAGGACACTATGTAAAACTGTATGCCAACAACTTAGAAACTTAGATTAAATGGATAAATTCCTAGAAACACACAAACAACCTCCACAGGCTCTAGAAGAATTAGGAGACCTCAAGAATACAATCATAAGGAAAGAGACTGAATCAGCCGTCAAAACTTCCCTTCCTCCCCCCAATGTGGGACATGACTTCCAGGGGTGTAAGTGTCCCTGGCACTGTGGGATATGACTCCTGGAGATGAGCATGTCCCTGGCATAAGGGAATTGAGAATGCCTTCTTGACCAAAAGGGGGTAAAGAAATGGAACAAAATAAAGTTTCCGTGGCTAAGAGATTTCAAATAGAGTTGAGGGGTCATTCTGGAGATTACTCTTATGCAAGCTTTAGTCAGAAACTGCAAATTGCCACAACATGCCAAGCCCCAACCAATATGATTCCTGAAAACTCTAAAGAATACCCCAGGCTCTATCTAAGATTTTATAATTTTACCTAGTGTTCTAGTTTGCTAATGCTGTCAGAATGCAAAACACCAGAAATGGATTGGCTTTTTTAAAGGGGGTTTATTTGGTTACACAGTTACAGTCTTAAGGCCATAAGGTGTCCAAGGTAACACATCAGCAATTGGGTACCTTCACTGGAGGATGGCCAATGGTGTCCAGAAAACCTCTGTTAGTTGGGAAGGCACATGGCTGGCATCTGCTCCAAAGTACCGGCTTCAAAATGGCTTTCTCCCAGGACGTTCCTCTCTAGGCTGCAGTTCCTCAAAAATGTCACTCTTAGTTGCACTTGGGGTATTTGTCTCTTAGCTTCTCTGGAGCAAGAGTCTGCTTTCAATGACTGTCTTCAAACTATCTCTCATCTGCAGTTCCTGTGCTTTCTTCAAAGTGTCCCTCTTGGCTGTAGCTCCTCTTCAAAATGTCACTCATAACTGCACTGAGTTCCTTCTGTTTGTCAGCTCATTTATATGGCTCCACTGATCAAGGCCCACCCTAAATGGGTGTGGCCATGCCTCCATGGAAATTATCTCATCAGAGTTATCACCCACAGCTGGGTGGGGCACATCTCCATGGAAACATTCAAAGAATCATGATCTAATTAACACTTATAGGTCTGCCACACAAGATTACATCAAAGATAATGGCATTTGGAGGGACATAATACATTCAAACTGGCCCTCCAGATTGTTCCTATGCCAGATAAGCCCTGAAACTCAGAGGTATCAGTCTCTCTAAGAACATCAACCAGTTTCATGCCTCCACCCCATAAGATCAGTACCCTTTCCAGCATGAAGAAATTAAAATGTCATTGCACAGATATCCCAGAAGACTGAGAGAATGATTAAATGAGAAGGGGGAAGGTTAAACTGAAAAATGAGGATTTAACATATGATTATGTCTATTGACTCATTATATAGATATTTGTTTTTAGTTTCTAGTGTGTTAGATAGCTAGAAGGAAACACTGGAAACTGCTGAGCTGTAATCCAGTAGACCTGATCTTTGATAATTATTGTATAGCTATATAGCAAAAAAAAAAAAAAAAAAAAAAGTCAATTGTCTGTGTTTGAATGAATCTACTTCTGGATGTTTTATTTTGTTCCACTGATCTATGTATCTATCTCTGACAATACTACACTGTGATGGTTAGGTTCATGTGTCAACTTGGCCAGGTGATGGTGTCCAAGTGTCTGGTCAAGCAAGCAAGGACATTTGTGGCTGGTTAACAAACCAGAATGCTGGTTTATTAAATCATCAGTCAATTGGCTGCCACTGTGACTGATTACATCAGTGAAGGGCATGTCTTCCACAATGAGAGATTCAATCAGCTGGATTTAATGCAATCAGTTGAAGACTTTTAAGTGAGAAAGTTAGAGGACCTTCACTTCTTCTTCAGCTAGCCAGTAAAGCATTTTCTGAGGAGTTCACTGAACACCTTCATTGGAGTTGCCAGTTTGCTGCCTGCCCTACAGAATTTGGACTCATGCATACCCACAGTTGTGTGAAACACTTTCATAAAATCTTATATTTATAGATATCTCTTGTTGATTCTGTTTTCTGGAGAACCCTAACTAATACAGCTTGGTACTGGAAGTGGTTCTTGAGAAACAGAATCCTAAAATGGGCTTTTACAATTGGTTTTCTACTCTGATTAGATTCAAAGGCTCTAATGACTCCATTTCCAATAATTGAGATGGCATGGACAGTCCATGGCATAATATGACAAAGGAGATATGCAAAATATCACCATTTTATTCTCCTAATCATACTCTTGTATGAAGCAAGGCTCTGGGTGACAGTGTTTTTGACACCTTAACAGAGTTTTGCAGAGTTAAGAGGTATAATGATGATGGCTGGTTGCTCTCAGATATGCTGGATAAAGTTACGAGAAAGGGACTAGCTAAAGGCTTCAAATTTGAAACTGAAGTGCCATATGACATATGTAAAGGTTTCTATGTGTGTCCTGAAATAAAATCTTATTTCCTGTGGCCAAAGACTTGAGATTTATGAAAACCAGACCCAAAGTCTCATTGTGCGAGTAGCATATTTACAATGTAAACTAAAATCTCAACCTCACAGGGTGTCTGCTGTTAAAGTAATGGCATTGATTGGAAAAGAATGGGATCCTGAAACTTAGGATGTGAACATATGGATTGATAATAATAATGGCAGTGAGGACACTGGAACCCTGGATTCTGCTGAGTCTTTGTTAGAGATACCTGTAGTGGTCTGTCCTGAGGAAACAGCCCTCCCCACCTCCAGTCTGCCTGAAGAGACAGCTACCCAACCTCCAGCTTGCTTTGAGGAAACAGCTTCCCAACATCCAGTCTGCCCTGAGGAGCCTGCCATCCAACTTCCATCTAAAGAGATTAAC
The DNA here is from genome assembly GCF_015220235.1 of Choloepus didactylus. Taxonomy (NCBI): domain Eukaryota; kingdom Metazoa; phylum Chordata; class Mammalia; order Pilosa; family Megalonychidae; genus Choloepus; species Choloepus didactylus. The sequence goes on along the minus strand of NC_051307.1, from coordinate 154,485,629 downwards.
CATTCAGTGCCTGATAAACCTGTAATCACCTCCTCTGAGGAAGCATCCCTCACTCCCATCTGGAGAGATTAATCCTGTTTCACAAGATGAAACTGCAATAGAATGTCCTGAGGTAAAGGACTTGAGGAATGCTTCTAATTCTTTTCATGACCCACCCCCACAACCAGTCTTTGCTTCAAGACCTATAACTAGACTAAAGTCCCAACAGGTCCCAAAGGGTGAGGTACAAAGTGTGACCTATGAGGAAGTACGTTATACTCCAAAAGAACTGTATGAGTTTTCCAATTTATACACAGAAATCAGGGGAATATGTGTGGGAATGGATATTAAGGGTGTGGGATTATGGTGGAAGGAATATAAAATTGGGTCAGGCTGAATTTACTGATATGGGCCCACTAACCAGAGATTCTACATTTAATGTTGTAGCCCGAGGGGTTTTTTTGGGTGGTTGGCTGAAATGTGGATCAAAAGGTGGCTGACATTACCTGAGGTCAAAATGCCAGAACTGCCCTGGCATAATGTAGAGGAGGGGATTCAAAGGCTTAGAGATATTGGAATGTTAGAGTGGATTTATCATGGAAGAACTGCTCACACACCCCTGGAATGTCCAGAGGACACACCTTTTACCAGGAATGTAAGGAATAAATTTGTGAGACTAGCTCCATCATTCCTGAAGAGCTCTGTAGTTGCCCTTCTCTGTAAGTCAATATTACTGTGGGAACTGCTGTCACTGAGCTGGAATCCTTAAACACAATGGGGATAATCGGGTCCCGAGTCAGCAGAAGCCAAGTGGCTGCAGTTAACTTCCAAAGACAAGGTGGGTGTGGCTACCATAATGGAAAACAGGCTTGAAGCAGCAGTCAAAATAATCTCACAAAGACTTATGGCATTGGCTAGTAGATCATAGAGTACCTAGTAGTAAAATAGACGGGCAGTCTACTAAATTCTTGTTTGCACTGTATAAGGAGAATCTAGGTCAAATGAACAAAAATCTACCTTGAATTACAAAAAGAGAGCCATGGCCCCTTAATCAATTCCCAGACTTGAGACAGTTTATAGATCCAGAGCCCTTGAATGAGGGGAAGCCCAGGTACACTCAAGGAAGGACCCTGTTACACTGCCAAAAATTTATACTGTTAACCTTCCTCCCAGCCTTCCCCAGGGGTACCTAAGGCCTTTTACCAGGGTAATTGTGCATTGGGGAAAAGGAAATGATCAGATATTTGGGGGATTATTAGACACTGGTTCAGAAGTGACATTAATTCCAGGAGATCCAAAATGTCACTCTTGTCCACCAGTCAGAGTTGGGGCTTATAGAGGTCAGGTGATTGATGGAGTTTTAGCTCAGGTCCATCTCACAGTGGGTCCAGTGGGTCCCTGGACCCATCCTGTGATTATTTCCACAGTTCCAGAATGCATAATTGGAATAGACATACTCAGCAACTGGCAGAATCCTCACATTGGTTCCCTGACTCATGGAGTGAGGGCTATTATGGAGGGAAAGGCCAAGTGGAAGCTGCTAGAACTGCCTCTGCCTAGCAAAATAGTAAACCAGAAGCAATAGCAGATTCCTGGAGGGATTGCAGAGATTAATGCCACTCTTAAGGACTTGAAAGATTCAGGGGTGCTGATTCCCACCACAACCCCATTCAACTCTCCTATTAGGCCTCTGCAGAAAACAAACAGGTCTTAGAGGATGGCAGTGGATTATCATAAGCTTAACCAGGTGGTGACTCCAATTGCAGCTGCTGTTCCAGATGTGGTATCACTGCTTCAGCAAATCAACACATTCCCTGGTATGCAGCTATTTATCTGGCAAATGCTTTATTCTCAATAGCTGTTAGTAAGGACCACCAGAAACAGTTTTCATTCAGCTGGCAAGGCCAGCAGTATACACTCACTGTGCTACCTCAGGGGTCTATCAACTCTCCAGCCCTTTGTCATAATATTGTCCACAGGGATCTTGATCATTTCTTCCTCCTACAATACATCACACTGATCCATTATATTGATGATATCATGTTGATTGGACCTAGTGAGCAAGAAGTAGCAACTACTCTAGATTTGTTCATAAGGTATTTGCATGTTAGAGGATGGGAGATACATCCAACAAAAATACAGGGGCCTTCCACAGTAAAATTTCTAGGTGTCCAGTGGTGTGGGGCATGTCAAGATATCCCTTCTAAGGTGAAAGATAAGCTGTTGCATCTGGCCCCTCCTATGACCTAAAAAGAGGCACAATGCTTAGTTGGCTTCTTTGGATTTTGGAGACAACATATTCCTCATTTGGGTGTGCTACTCCAGCCCATTTACTGAGTGACCAGAAAAGCTTCTAGTTTTGAGTGGGGACCAGAACAAGATGAGGCTCTGCAACAGGTCCAGGCTGCTGTGCAAGCCACTTGGACCATATAATCCAGCTGATCCAATGGTGCAGGGAGTGTCAGTGGTAAGTAGAGATGCTATTTGGGGCCTTTGGCAGGCTCCTATAGGAGAATCCAATGCAGGCCCTTAGGATTTTGGAGTAAAGCCTTACCATTCTCTGCAGATAACTACTCTCCATTTGAGAAACAGCTGTTGGTCTGCTACTGGGCCTTAGTAGAGACAGAATGCTTAACCATGGGCCACCAAGTTACCATGACATCTGAGATACCTATCATGAGCTGGGTGTTGTCCAATCTGCCAAGCCATAAAGTTGGGCATGCACAAAAGCACTCCATCATAAAATGGAAATAGTATATATGACATAGAGCTTGAGTGGATCCTGAAGGCACAAGTAAATTACATGAAGAAGTGGCCCAAATGTCCATGGCCCCCACTCCTTCCACCTTACCTTCTCTTTCCCAGCCCACAGCTATGGCATCTTGGGGAGCTCCTTACAATCAGTAGAAAACTTGGGCCTGGTTTATAGATGGTTCTGCACAATATGCAGGCACCACCCGAAAGTGGACAACTGCAGCACTGCAGCCCCTTTCTGGGATGTCCCTGAAGGACAGTGGTGAGGAGAAATCCTCCCAATGGGCAGAGCTTGGAGCAGTACACCTGGTTGTTCACATTGCTAGGAAGGAGAACTGGCCCAAGGTGCATTTGTATACTGATTCAGGGACTGTTGCTAATGGTTTGGCTGGATGGTCAAAGACTTGGAAGGAACATGATTGGAAAATTGGTGACAAAGAAGTCTAGGGAAGAGGTATATGGATAGACCTTTCTGAAGGGGCAAAAAAACATGAAGATATTTGTGTCCCATGTGAATGCTCACCAGAGGGAGACTTCAGCAGAAGATTTTAATAATCAAGTGGATAAGATGACCTGTTTGGTGGATACCAATCAGCCTTTTTCCCCAGCCACAACTGTCATTGCCCAATGGGCTCATGAACAAATTGGTCATGGTGGCAGGGATGGAGGCTATGCATGGGCTCAGCAACATGGACTTCCACTCACCAAGGCCGACCTGGCTACAGCCACTGCTGAGTGCCCAATCTGCCAGCAGTAGAGACCCACAATCAGTCCCCAATATGGCACTATTCCCTGAGGTTATCAGTATGCTACCTGGTGGCAGGTTGCTTACATTGCACCAAATCCATCATGGAAGGGGCAGCGATTTGTTCTCACTGGAATAGACACATACTCTGGATATGGGTTTGCCTTTCCTGCACACAATGCTTCTGCCAAAACTACCATCCGTGGGCTTACAGAATGCCTTATCCACCATCATGGTATTCCACACAGCATTGCTTCTGACCAAGGAACCCACTTCACAGCAAATGAAGTGAGGGAATGGGCACATGCCCATGGAATTGTCTGGTCTTACCATGTTTCCCATCATCCAAAGGCAGCTGGGTTGATAGAGTGGTGGAATGGCCTGTTGAAGATTCAATTATGGTGCCAACCAGGTGGCAATAAATTGCAGGACTAGGACAGTGTTCTCCAGGAGGCTGTGTATGCTCTGAATCAGTGTCCACTCTATGGTGCTGTTTCTCCCAGCCAGGATTCATGGGTCCAGGAATCAAGGGGTGGAAACAGGAGTGGCACCACTCACTATCACTCTCAGTGATTCACTAGGAAAAGTTTTGCTTCCTGTCTCTGCAAGCTTAAGCTCTGCTGGTCTACAGGTCTTGGTTCCAAAAGGAGGAGTGCTCCCACCAGGAAACACAACAATAATTCCATTGAACTGGGAGTTAAGACTGCCACCTGGCCATTTTGGGCTTCTTATGCCTCTGATTCAACAGGCAAGGAAGGGGATTACTGTACTGGCTGGGGTGAGTGACCTTACTATCAAGGGGAAATAGCAGTGCAACTACACAATGGAGGTAAAGAAGTGTTTTCCTGGAATACAGGAGATCACCTAGGGCACCTCTTAGTATTATTATGCCCTGTGGAAAACTGCAACAACCCAGTCCAGGCAGGACTACCAATGGTCAAGAAACTTCAGGAATGAAGGTTTGGGTCACCCCACCAGGCAAAGAACCACGGCCAGCTGAAGTGTTTGCTGAGGGTAAAGGGAACATGGAATGGGTAGTAGAAGAAGGTAGTGATAAATATGAACTTCGACCATGTGACCAGTTACAGAAATGAGGACTATGACGGCATGAATAGTTCTTCCTTGTTTTGTTATGAGTATGTTTGTATTTGTCTGTAAAGCAAATATCTTTGTTTTCTTCTCTATCTTATCCCCTTATCATATTACATAAACTGTATTGTTCATTTTGCAGTATTTAAGTTAAAGGAATTCAGGTTTAAGAGTTAATGTCACCCAAGGACTTGCACCCTATTCTGGAGAGATTTAGTGCATTTCCAGTTGTACGCAAGACAGCTGAGTATTGTTAGGCAAAATTTATGTCTGTTTTTTTTTCCTCTACTTAGAGATAAAGTATGGTTTAAGGTGTATAACTGCCAAGTTGACAAGGGGTGAACTATGATGGTTAGGTTCATGTGTCAGATTAGCCAGGTGATGGTGACCAAGTGTCTGGTCAAGGAAGCCCTGGCCTAACCATTACTGCAAGGACATTTGTGGCTGGTTAATAAACCAGAAGGCTGGTTTATGAAATCATCAGTCAATTGGCTGCAGCTGTGACTGATTACATCAATGAGGGTCATGTCTTCCACAATGAGAGAGTTCAGTCAGCTGGATTTAACCCAATCAGTTGAAGACTTTTAAGTGAGACAGATAGAGGACCTTCACTTCTTCAGCTAGCAGTAAAGTGTTTTCTGAGGAGTTCATTGAACACCTTCATCGGAGTTACCAGTTTGCTGCCTGAGGAGTTCATCAAACATCTTCATAGGAGTTGCCAGTTTGCTGCCTGTCCTATGGAATTTGAACTCATGCATACTCGCAGTTGCATGAGACACTTTTATAAAATCATATTTACAGATATCTCTTGTTGATTCTGTTTCCCTAGAGAACCCTAACTAATACATAATCTACCTTGATTGTAAGTCTTAAAATTGGGTAGAGTACAATACTAGGGGTCAATAAGTGGGAGGATAAAGGGATGGGATGTTTGGAGTTTTC